>NW_018020594.1:206483-402174 GCF_002006095.1 Pseudomyrmex gracilis
TCTCTCTCTCTCTCTCTCTCTCTCTCTCTCTCTCTCTCTCACTCCCATCCTTCTCCGCAGACTATAGTCCCTTTTCCGGTGCAGTAGTGCGTACTATAGCTATCTCATATGTGCCTATAAATTAGTACTTTAGTATTAGAGCGCAGGATGCGCGCTTGCGCCATCGCACCACGCACACGTACATACCGTGCGGCTGCACACGGGTAGTTGCGGGACACGTATGGAGAAGAGCGCGGCAGAGACTGAGAGAGGAGATGGTGTAGGTTCAAGGGGTGTAGAAACACCCTTCGCGCAAACATACGAGGATTATACGAATCTAATTGGATATATGGGATTTACACGCTCCACTGTACACCTCAGGTAACAATCGTTGCACTCTTACAAGCCGAAGGCGCTTGTCGACTTACGAGATTTCGAATGATGCGACTCTTGATTTGTTGCTCGCTGAAGCTTGATAATTTTACGCATCAAATCGACTTGTGACAACACGCTGTGCGAGCAACTCGGGGAAAATGCAAAACGCATCTCTCAATTCCTTCTTGCGCATAATTTTATTTTTCTTACTGTCAAAGTTTCAATTAAACACGAATAATGTCATTTTTAGACAAGTTGACGTTTATCATTCTGTGATATTGTCGAAGGAGATCGTAACAGCTGGCGGGTCTCTTGACTCTCAAGGATGGACGCTCGTGACGAGAGAATGGCATTAGAGCTGGGTGGTGTTAAGTGCATTGGGACCGAATCAGCGTCTATATATCAGTCAGTGGCGTAGAATCGAACACACTCTGTTTTCCTCCATCTCCGCGTAAAATCTGCCGCGTTCTCGCAAAACCAGACATATGCTGCGACTTGTGTGTGCGAGAATTCTCTTGACACATTATCGGATTTGTAACTTCTAATGCGAATACGACAAATCCATAAAAAATTTATACTAGGTGGATTGTAATCAAAACATTTATAGACTCGCGTATATTTATATATATATATTTTTGAAATATTTATATATGTTATATATATCATTAGTTTCGTACTTAACGACCTAATACGATAACTCTCCTCTTCTCTCGGAGTATCTGATTCTTATTTAACTTATTTAACTTATATAAATGAATATTTAAGCATATATATATAATTTACTTCTTTAAATTGTATTTTTATCGAATTTCATCGCCAATAATACGTAATAATTGATTGATCACTTATTGTTAGAAGACTAGTTAAAATTTAAATAGCACTTATTATCTCTAATTATATTATGTGTTACATAATAGCAATATTGTTTTCAGTTTTTCATCATACATTTATTCAAAAACTGTAACAAACAGAGTTCTTTATTTTATCATACAATGCTTTGATAAGAATCGATTTTGAGCTTTTTTCTCCGAGCTCCGCCGACAAATCGGTCTCCGGCTCGTAGGCGTGTCGATTTCACGGTAGAAGTACGACGAAACCGCGGCTAAAAGCCCGTGGATAATTCGCCGTTAACGCGCGCCGATACGGTCGAGAAGAGGGAAAAAGCGCGAGCCAGACCATCTACGCACAAATCGCGCATTATCACATACACCCTCTCTATCCCGCGCACAGGTGCATCGGGCCTATATACATATAGCAGAACTTCCGTTAATTAACGCGGGTGGATGCTAATGACTTCTGTTAAATAACCACACGCAAACGAGTGCTTTCGACATGCGTGTCCGATACCGGAAGTTAACGAGCGATCGATGATCGCTCTTTACTCGCGTCTAAATCAAAGATTCTTCTTAGAGAGCGACTACAAAAAGAGGTGCATATGTAGAAAAAATTGTCAAAACAATGTTTCATGCTCAGAGTTAAGTCCGCACAAGTCAAGAGAATACAATGAAAAAAAAAAAAAATGCAAATAACGTTGTTACACTTTGACGAGACGATCGCTTGGAAATATCGAGATTTTGATTCAGTACGAGGCAGGATACGATATGATAAAATTAATCATGATACCAATTGCGCCACATATGAGAGACTAATGTTACTACTTTAGAGTTTTTATCCGATAAATGATTACGAAGTCTATGTCCGACTATAAAGTCAGACATAAAATGAAACCAATGGCTCGTTTTCTTTTTTTTATATGCATCTTTATTAGCAATTCGCGAATTTTTTGTACACCGACTAACTTTTACGCATTGCAGCATAAAGATACAATTCGATTGATTTTTATTTGATGCCGTTGTTACAACGTGCTGCAACGAATATCGATCGATATGAACGATGTGATTTGTTTTATCGGAATCGAAAAGGTGTTCGAACAACTGGCCTGGATTGTGTGTGGAGAACACACCTTTCGATGACTAAGATGCTCTTAGACTGACGCCTTTTTCGTACAAGATATAAGCGCGGTCTGACGCGAAGCAAACCGGCGCGGCGGGTCAATTAGGAACATTGCTTTTTAAAAATTGATCAATCACTGCTTCGTCGGCGCGGGAGCGCGTGCGCCGTGGCAGCTGTTCCCAGGAAGCACCTGGGATCACAGGATGAGGGTGGATACGGACGTTGCTTTGGTTTTCGTATAATCGACACCGACTCTCTCTCTCTCTTTCTCTCTGGTAATCTGTCTGTTCGAGATCTCTGATCTGCTCTTACTTCGAAATTACTTAAATTTCTCAAAGCAGCTCTCGCAAAATTCCTTATATTCAGCGATGAAATACGAGATATGTGTATGTACGTGATGGTTCAATATTATATATAAATATTTTCTTTGTTTACACACGCAGTGTAAAGAATCGCGCATATTTGTTTACAAAAGTTTAAATAATAGTAAAAAAAAACATTGTGAGATAAAAAATAGATGTGTATGTGAATATTTCTCAAAAAGAAGATCACATATTTTATCAAGTTAAATTCTATTATTTTTTTATGCTAATATTTGTCATATAAAAAGTGATGTTACAAATAAAAAAATCAAAAAAATTTTATTATTATTGACATTTAATTACAAAAATATTTCAACGCAAATGAAATATGAATGTAATACATGAATGTATTCGAAATGTTATTAGTATTTATATTTTAGTACACGTGTACGTTCGACAATTCCTGCCGTCATAAAAATTGCCATAAATTTATGTGCTGCCATTTTTGCGCAGGAAGCTCACGCAAAATTTGCATGACAGAGTATTTACATTTATAATTCGCTATTCATTAATTTCGGATCCAAGTAATTCCACTCGTTAAATGAGTAATTTTCCATCGTTGAACGCATTTGTAACACAGTATAGTGCGCACGATCGGTGTTTTAATAACAATAGTTCATTATTGAATCATGTATATAAACAAGAAATTAAGATTTCAAAATCGAATCGTTGAATATTTATTTCTTAGAAATCCTGATTCTTTTAATGATTTTTATCTCATAATTCTACATGTATAAACAAATTCTTACGAAAAGTTTCATGCATCTCCGTTAGACTTGGTTTTACCAAGTCGAACTGTAACGATTCTCTTTCGGAAACATTTCTGGAATGACGGAGGATCATAGAAGACGGCGAAGATCGCGACTTTCAGCCAGCGACTTTTTCTATTTCTTTACGTCGATCGCGAATGGCTTAGTTTAACTCCGTGGGAGCCCTCGAGCCCTCAAGGGGAGGTCGAAGGTGGTAAAACGTGAGCATTGGCCAGGGCAGGGATGGTTTGAGGTTAGGGTGAGGTTTAAGGGGTGGGGTAGGGGTGGCGAGACCTCGTAAAGGGGGTTTTAGCAGGCGCTGATATAAATTGAGCTTGCCATCAAGGCAAGCGGCGGGATCTGCCCGAGACCCCAAGATATATAGGAGTAGCTTTCAGCACGCCATTGAAGAATAGTCCGACTCACTTCGCGGAAAAACGCCTCGAATCGCCACGAAACGAGATAACGTTTCTCTTTCGTGATTCCGGGATGGGAGAAGCTCGCCGCGATGAAATCTTGATTCACTGTCTCGAAGAGTCGATTTGGGAGATTAATTTTTTATAACCGAACGAAAAACCAATAGTTCTCTCAATTCGATTTGTCCGATAAATTTACATTGTTGCAGTATGCACGGGCTATTTTTTTCTTTTTATGATAGTTTTATGAAATATTTAGTTTCATACAAGATAAAAAATGTCTGCTCGCATATAGAGTATCACTACCAATCTTTCTTATTTGAAATTTTAACGAACCGAGAGAGTGACACAAACGTATGACCCATTTTCTATTGTCATCAACTATAAAGACGTTAATGCTGTAAATATTTTATTTATTTTTTTTTTTTGTATTTCTTATCCAACATATATTAAACGCGTATTATTATATTCTTGAAATAATCAATGAAGAGGTCACGAAACTGATCAATTCTTTCGCGTGCTTATGATTGTAAGATATTGCGAGTGAACGAAAGAAAACGCTCGCACGCTGGACCAGGTGGATACATTTAATGAAAATAAATACTACATAAGTTTGCAGAGAGAGAGAGAGAGAATGTGACCCTGATTGATGATGGTGGTCGGGAGACAGTCTGAGGGTGGCAAGACGAATTACCCAGACCACCTACTGTTTCATGTTGCGTTGCGCCGCGTCAGGAGATTTTCGCCACGCCATTAGCGAATCGTCTGACTTCTAACGTGTCATATAAAATTAAAAATCAGTCCCTTTATGTATGCATGTCATTACATGTGTGATAATATCAAATGATCTTTATAATCTATCTTCTTCTATAAGTAATACTGTCACAACTGTTCGATACGTATTTACTATTTTTATCAAATAACAAATAAAAATATGTTTTTCTCAATTTAATTTCACGCGATTTCGCAATATGTCACATTTATTAAAGGCAACAATTTGCACTCTGGATTTTTGCAGCAATTAATTTTGAAACATCAATCGCTCTATCGACAGATAGTAGTCACGCAAACGTGAAAAAACGCAACTCTCTACTACTTCGGTCGCCGCAAACCGGAGAAACGCCAACATTTTCTCTAGAGAACTTAATCTCACAAAGGGTTTGACGCGGTTGCACACGCGACGATAAAATGCATATACTCTCGGTGCTCTAACGTCGCACCTCAACTATAAACTTGATCCATTTATACTTTATTATTATTTCACGGTTGCAATACCGCTGGCTTACGATACCGCTGTCGTCAAATTAGCTCGAATTGCTCGTGGAACTGGATTTACTCTCGTTGGGGAGGTAGACTCGCTCGCAAAATTCTATATGACGCCGTACGTTCAACAGGGAGAAGACATACCTACCAAACGCGTCGTGTTTTAGAATATATATACATATATATACACGCGATCTCGTAATCTATCCCGACGAATATATTACGTTGTATCAGAACCGTTGTATTTCTTTTTTTTTCTTTTTTTTTTGCGTTTCTTTATGCCGGGATAATAAGCGACGCGACTATACTAACGCGTTCTAAGAAACTCTTAATATATACATATAAATCGACTTATCGCGAAAATACACGTAATCTCATCTCTGCTAGATCGGTGTTTTTAGTTTTTATATCAGACGCCGGAAATTATCCATACACCTTTTTCAATTCTTTAATTATAACCGAGCAAAAATCTCTCTGGGAGAGAGACGGGAGGGGAGTTACGAAATTATTCAGTATACCTAACAGACATCGAAATGGGCGTTAGATGATGCTCCCCGGAGTCATCGCGGCGACACAATTTATCCATCGAGGACCCTAATGTTCTCTCTCGCATCCCTGTTACCTCGCGCGCGTCTACACGGGGATGCTTTTCTCCCTGGTTCTCTCGCGTATATTTTGCACACACACACGCGCGCGCACGCGTCCGTGTGGCGCGTAACGCCGTCGCTGATGCCGTACCCTACACGTGATATTTTTTGGCCGGCGACACGTAAGAGCTAATATCGCGGCCTATGCATATTTATACGGCATTAAAAATCACCCCTCCCTTAAAATGCATAGACCGCTGCATAGCAGAGGCGCTTGGATCTTCGCAGCGCGCGACGCAGGAGCGCGGAGATTCGCGCACGCGTTTTACGTTTTTTTTTTTTTTTTTTTTTTTTTCATCATCCGCGCGTGTGGATCCGCCGAAGTTCCATTTTATGCGAGGAAGGGCAAAATTGGTTTATCGACGTAAATTTTTCGAACGTCATTGCGCGGTTATAAATTGCGCGGTTGCGAATTTTGATAATATTAACAGAAAATGAACTTAGTTAATTTATACTTTGTCGTTACCACATAATTGATTTCCGGCGTAAATTGCGATTTTTATGAATAAAAAGAAAATGAGAGAGAGAGAGAGAGAGAGAGAGAGAGAGAGAGAGAGAGAGAAAGAAAGATAGCAAAGAGATAAGCGCAAAGACATGACGACGTGGCGATAATTTAACGTGATGCGCGTTACGATCAAGAGTGATTCGCCGCGCACGGTAACTTGATGTACGCATGTGTGTTTGACGCATCGTCATAAAACACTCGATTGCCGCGTACACATGTCCGGCTATACACCCGAATGTATATCTATCCGCGAATGATGACCGGTGATAGTTTATCGCGTGAAAATTTTACAACTCGATATAGCATTTCGATCATATTCGACTTCCGATACCGTGGCGCGCGCGATACCGTAACTTCGCGTTAAAGGTATTGATTTTGCAATAAATGTCCTCGGGACTCGCGTTTCCTTTGCGCACAGTCGGCCGAGCGAAATTATCGACTCTTTGCGAAAAAACGATATTACTCGAAATCGGACTTGAGATTTTTTGCCGCATAATTTCTCATTTATAAAAATTTGTCGATAATGACATGACGACACGGATAATCCAACCTGGTGAATAATTAATGTTTGGAACACTTTTTTTCCGGTCATGTAATATCGATTCGGATATCAGGTTTCAGATAAAGTGTCTCCGCGGGGGGTTTAATCTTGCATTCGAATGAAACGGAACAAAAGAATCGCATTAATAAAATGTTTATAAATCTGCTTTTTTACTTTCTCTTTCTCTAGCTTTTTGTCTCTTTTATACAAATTAAAATTATTACAATTTATCACGTAGAATAATAATTAAAACGTTTTTGTTCCGATTATTAAAGTTTCGAATAAAAACGTGTGGCAAACGTCGCTCATTGGAAAATACCGCAATGAGTGCGCTTCGTCGTGCGCCGTGAACAACGAAAGCATTTCCCATTTCTCGGGGCGCAAGACAATAACGAACTACATTTATCCTCACTGCAGTCACTTGCTTATCCCAAAGGACGGCCGAATGACATCGCCATTCATCCGGCTCCCGAGGGATACTTTGAAAGCAATACCTCCGGCACCACATTGGACGAGGCAGTATCTCTCTCGCGGCATATGTGACTTCTGGAAACTCGTGTGACATATCGACGCGAGAAAGATCACGCATTTAGCCATCGAGTCTTTTTTTTTTTTTTTCTTTTTTTTTACAGAATTAAAATTCTCAATTGATGAGACGCAGCTCGATTCTACCAATGTATGTAGCTATTGTTTTTATAAATAATAAAGAGACGTTTTACACGTGTGAGTTTCAACACGGGATTTGCAACGGTGAATTTCTCGTCAATTATTTCATCGCGCCTATTCGAAATTCAAACGATTGATTGATTTGTCAGATCTCCCGATCGAACGCGCGCGACCGACGGGACAATCCACCGAAACGATCTCGCGGAAAAAAACGATAGGTTTTTCCCCCTCTTTCTTTTTGTCGCCAAAAGTTCGCGCGCTCATCGACGAGAAGTCGTGCCCCATAAAATTTCCGGCACAGTAGCAATCGAAAGGACCCTTCAGCCTAGAAACGAGCAGTTACCTGAGGCAGTTAAGTTAAATGCCTGTTAGCAGACGTTAACTGCCCGGCGCTATGGGTTCTATTCCGTGGACGATTGCAATTTTAATCGCCTCTTCATTATGATTAAATTTAAATCGACCGAGTGCAGTCTAATAAAGCTCGTTCCGCCTCGGCAAACGCTCTCGCGAAACAGAAAATGTCTCCTGGGCGGATTAAAATACGCGTAATTAAAACCGTTAAAATGCCGATACGCCGCCCGAAATAAACTGTCGGCTTAGTAATAAACGTCCGGCTGAAAAAAGCTTTTTGTCTCAAACTCTCATACCCGTTTCGGCAGATGATTGAACTTTATTTGAAGCGCATCGAGCGCGGCGAATTAATATTCGCGATATGATTGACGGTAAGAAATAACTTGGCGCGCGCGTTCTAAAAACGTGCACATCACATGAAAAAAAGCCGTTGACCCCGTGTGTCAATCGCGAATTCCCCGCTTTACATGGCGGGGGTAGCGGCATGCGGGTGTCTCGCGTTCCGTTATCACTGCGCAAAATAATACATCGGACTACCGAGCGTAGCGCTTTCATTGAGAAATAGTTCTACAAAAATATTAAAACAATTCCCTCACAAAAATGTATCATTTTCGCGATTTTTTCGCGTTATTTTTAATAAAAATGACATTTTCTCGTTAAATTTATGTGAAAAAGCTTTTGATAAAAAACTTACACAAAATATTATTATTATTATTATTAATATTACTATAAAATTACTCTAAAACGCTTCTTTATTTAATCAGGAAGTTGCTTATTGCGCTTATCAAAATCGAGGCTCGCGTTACACACGTGAGTTAAATATAGCAGCGTCAATATAGCAGCTTTATCACGATTGCTTCGATGCAATGGGACATCGCGCTCTCGCGGTAGTTATGCAACGCACGCCGAATTGATGAAAGTACGAATTACTCCTTTTTTTTTATTCGAAAAATGATAAAGCTCGGTCTAATGTAAAATTCATCACGTCCATTACGGCTAATTAAGCGGGGCGAACACTCACCAAAAGCTCGTGCATTTTTCAGCGATGAAGTCGGCGGCTCTTAATTATTTTTATTTTGAACAAACGCGCTGCCCGTAATTTGGTATATTATATATATATGTATATATATATATATACATATATATATATATATATATATATATATAATATATGTGTGTGTATGTGTGCGTGTATATATACGTATACATGTATATAGATATCAAATCGCTCTTTTTCACGACCATCATGCAAGATAGCGAGAAGGGAGGGAAGGAGGACCGTATATATTTTCCCCACGCGTATCTGAGACAATACGTATGATCGCGCTAACGAGTTCGCGAGGCAGTAATCGCATTAAGACGCTAATTAAATGTTACACATAATTTCAAATAGCTGCATAACGGCACTTCGAAGTAATTGTTGTTTGTACAACAGTTCTCATAATGCGTTATCGTGCGATTTAATTGTTGTTCATTAACGAGAATTAGAGATGGAGCAGCAATTACGCCTCACTTCGAGCGATAATAAATTACTACAAATCGATGAACCGTAATATTTCATTACACTATTTCAAGTATTTCGTTGCTAATCAGGGATGCTTTCCATTGTTGCGATCCGCACGCGCGCGCGCACGTTATTGTGCCCGGTGGGGAAAAATAGTGACTGATTAATCTCGACCGTTCGATCGGCCGCTGTGACGGCGCGCATATATGCACCGTGTTTTCTCACAATAATTTCAAATATTTCTATCAAACGCAGAGTACCAATGAATTATGAATAATAACGTCGAAAGACGAGCGCGAGCACGCGAAAAGTTCGCGTAGAAGTAACACGTGTAAGAGATGATTGGATAAGAGAGCAATACTACCTATCAGCGCGAACTGGATAATTGTCGCGTAACTATCGCACCTCTGTATCTGTAACTATCGCAGTTATCAGAGAGAAACGAAGAGAGAGGAGGGGGAGAAGAGCTGCTGCCACGCTATTATGTGCAACGCACTCGTAACGAGCAATTTTCTACCCATTAATGCAACGATTATACAACAGAGCTATTACGTTTACTGTATCAATGATGCGGAGTGTCACAACTTGCGCTGCAACGACGACGAGAACGAGCCAGCTTTACAAAAAAAAAAAAAAACAAAAAAAAAACAAACGGCGATTTGTGAGCAAATTTCTTCGCTGTTAAATTCTCATATTGAGTTCTCGGAGAGACAACGCGCGCGTGAAAAAAAAATTGTGCATAATTCATCTTATCTGACATATCTCTTAGAAAATCACGGAATAGTGTTTAAAATATACATTTTGACAACCAATCGCGACGTGTAATTCACAGCATATACGATATTTTTAAAACTATATATTCCTTGCTACTACTTATAAATATTCATAATGACAGAGACACAACATGTATCGAGAAAAGTGTATAACTTTATCGTTCTGCCACTTTCTCGAGCGAGATAACAAAAATGGCTATTGAAAAATCCCGCAGTAACACGTTTGCGCGATCGAAATCCTTTTCGAACGTTTCACCGCGCGTGTTGAACACGTAACAAGCGCGACAAATAGAAACCTTTTTCACCCCCCACTCTCAGAAAAAGAGAACAAAAGAGAAAAAAAACGGAATTATTTGCGTGTTTCTAAAATACGCAATGAATCCGCCATGGCAAGTCAAGAAACCTTTGATAGCGACGCTCGATAGTATAGCGATGCTGAGCGCCGGCGCCTTTCTCTCGCAGCCCCATTGGTGCCGAAGGCCCTCTCCACACGAGTGCCCGCCGCCGGGTTTCCTTGGAAACGCTTCGTTCACGGTGATGTCTACCCTCGCCCACAGAAAACCTCTTTCAATTAGGCAGCCTGCCGCCCGACAGACCTACGAATCCCGCTTCGCTTTCTCCCTTTTTTCAGTTTTTCTTTTTTTGATTTTGTTTTTTTTTTGTTTTTTTATTTTCTTGGTCCGACGTTTCCCGTTCGCCGGGACGCGCTCTCCCAGAGAGCCGGAAGAAGTCTCTCCCCTCCTTCCCGAGTGACTTTGAAACCACTAATTTGTTAGACACGCCGGGGTCAATGTGTCGCGCGGTTTCAGCCAATCACTTGGTGCGAGCAATTTTGTACACACATCTCTGTCTCTAAACTGTTTAATTAAAATTATCTACCTGTGACGGTATTTTTTTGCGACATAGAAAATTATTTCAAATAGCCATATTTATGAGAAACCAAAGATTGTGTGTAAGTAAAAAAACTGTGAATCATTATCTCTCAAATATAATATTTTCTTTTAAAAGTATATTTTGCAATACTCGAGTTATTTTAAGATAAGTAACATAAACTGTTCGTTCGACACGGACATTTATTTAATAACTATATTATTGTCTTGCACAAACAAGATGCATTTTATATCGCAAACCGAGTGAATATATCTTGCGAGTCGTATGTGCAACGTTTTATATGTGCGCGCGAAAAAAACGGGACGGAGAGAACAGGTATTTGATATGCGGGACACGCTCGGCTTGACTGACGCCTCCAAGTTGCGAATAAAATTTTCATGAATTTCTATTAACTCCATTTTTCTAGACGTGCCCCGGAGACTTAAAAGAGTTCTGTCAGCTGATGGCCCGCGGGGAGGCCAAACCGCCCTCTCACGGATGGTCAAATCCGATCGAGAGTGGAAAATTTTTTTTAGTCAATACGAGACTTTCAAATTACATCAAAAGCGCGGTCACATCTCAAACAAAAAAAGAAAGATCAATAAACTTTTGGATGAATAAAAACAGAAATCAATCGAGTTTTCGAATTCTGATATATTGTCACAAATTTCCGTTGATTTTGCATTTAAATAATTTATGAAAATCACAGCTGTATTCTTGCTGTCAAAACACATTACGTTTATTAAATCATAATGCAGAAGAAGATTCTCCGATTTGCCGTGTCCTTTTTTAATTTGATTTTGGCGTTAATTGTTGACGCGTCTATTTTTAACGCTCTTCATTAACATACGCTATTTTTAATTCTCTACACAGCTCTGTGTGTGCGTATATATATACATATATATGTATTAATAATATAAGGTAATATTCTAAATATCTTCATTATACATTCTAAAAATTAAACTCGTAAATTCGCAAGAGAGTTTGTTGCTTTTTGTAATAATAAAAACTCTTTAGTACGTAAATTATTTTAATTAAGACACAAGAGAGAGAGAGAGAGCGAATCAACAACCGCACTTTGTGTAAAAATAATTGTAACAATATACAAGAGCAGCGAACCGCGGGAATTGCTTGTGTAATTTCTCGATCCTCAATTCCGGAATTCCTGACGCCAGACGCGCACACGACTTGCGATCTTCCGCAAAGTTTCACGGTCGCCACGCAACCAAGTGAAACCCACCAAAATTCGGAACCCCGTAGGGCGAGGGCTTAGCTGCTGCTTCAAGTTTCACTTTAATCCAAAAAGCCACGGTAGGCCGGTGCAATTGATTTCTGTCGGAGTTTCACCACTGTCTGGATGTTTCATTTCGAGGATACAACCTCCGTATCGGATCGCAAGGAAATATACACTACACCCTCTTCAACGTCATTATCATGGATGTAGATACATACATACGTTTTTTTTTTTTTTTCACGTCACGAAATTGTAATTCCAGTCATTTGATAAAAGTCACGCGATAGAATTCAAGCTGGATTATTAATCGTTTCGTGCGAGAGCGATATGTACATTTCGACCACACCTACCTGAACGCGACTTTCCGTAAGGCCGATCCTTAGAGCTATTTCCTCCCTTAGGAAGATATCCGGGTAGTGGGTTTTTGTGAAACACCTTTCCAACTCGTTCAGCTGGGCCGGTGTGAAACGCGTCCGATGTCGTTTCTGCTTCGCAGGTTTGTCATCGCCTTGACCGATCGCCGTCGCGCCACCTAAAAAAAATCGAACACAAATGAACGAGAGAGTTGACTTGAATGGCTTAAAGTGTTCGATATTTAAAAAAAAAAAAACAAAAACAAAATTAATTGCATTTAATTATCTGTCGATTGCATTTGACTTTCTGACCGATCGTTCGGAGAGAGAAAAATAACGCAGAGATGGATAAAATTTTGTACGTGATATTTTTACATAAGTGTCCATCTTTCTCCGAAGTATGTTGCTCTACCGCATTAGGCGCGCGACATTCAACAAAGCAATTCCGCGTTCTAATTCATGACGCAAATATCGCGCAATCCGTTCTGAGAATACCTCGCGCGCGTATTACGAAGCGTTCGCGGAAAATCGATACGCGACTCATCTTTTCCCTCTACATATTATATCTCAGGTATAATTTAATGAATAAGCGAAATCATTCATTTCATCTCAAGTCGTTTGTATTTACGCGCGGAGCGCATTATTTTTAAATATACAGTCATATTCACAATTTATTATATCTTTTATTTTCGTCCCCGTTTTTGTATTAACTTTAGGACAAACACTTTTATCGCGAGAGTTTGAACAAATGGAAAACACACACTGTGTGTTCGCGATTTGTACGCGATCGCTCGGTGTATGTGTGTGCGTGTGTACACGTTCGTATAGGCCGCTCTACGAGTCATTTCCGATTGATTCTAGGACTAACGAAGTCGGGGACGTGTATATCACGCAGCGTGAACGGCGAGAGGCTTACCTGTGCCGGGCATAGTCATGATCAGTTCCTGATGAAGCGTAAGGCCGCCACCCGCGGACAGACCGGAGCCCAGATTCACTCCCAGCACGCCGTGCTCCTTCTCGTACCGCTTCAGATCCTGCGCATCCTTCGTTCCTACGCGCGAACAGCCCGCGTGCGGCAGAGTCGCGGCGACGACGACGTAGGCGAGGAGGAAGAAGCGGAAAAAGAAAAGAAGAAACGAGACGCTTCAGTTTTCTTCTCCCTTTTTTTCTATCTCTTGTTTCGTCGGGCTTCCTCGTGCTCCACACATCACACACACAACATACACATACATGTATATATATATATATATATACGTCTCTCGCGGCCGCCCCACGCGCTCGCTTTGCGTAGTTTAAATTTGTATAGGAGCAGAAGCTGGCCGAGGGGCGTACGAACCACTTAGCGAGGAGGTGCGAGAATCGTCACCGTACTTCGGCTTCTAGGCGAGCAAACACATGCGCCGATCTTCCATACATTCGCGCAGAGGAATATGCGTACGTACATAAGTACGTGTACGTGTGTATGGACGCGGCGCGTACGTGAACGTGCGTCTTATGTTGTGTAGAAGGGTATCCATCTCAGATCAGCAGCACACGCCTACACGTCTCGGACCATGTGTCAGATCGCGAGTCGAGCTATCGCGTATCGTTGTGCATTGTCAAAGATGCTTACGTAAGGACGTAAACTAGTTTAGTCAGGCGACGACGTAGGCAAAGCGTAAGTATATATTTTCTGCGTCGCGAGCGAGAAAAAAAGTGTAGATACGCGCGGTAAAAATTTCCACCCACCGCGCGCGAACGAATACTAAGCCTCCGTAAAAAAAAAAAAAAAAAAAAAAAACACATTTAAAGCGACTCATCCGTAACTATATCGTTTCTGCAGTTACGTGTAAATATAAATGTGCAAGGTTGTTTTGTGTATAATTGAACATTTGTAGCGCAAAAATATTCTTCGTCGCGAAGTCCATTTTGAATTCGTTGCAAATTTAAATGTTTTTGGAATGTTTTACAAATGTTGAGATGTATTTGAAGAATATTTGAGGAAAATGCCTCAAAAAAGAGCTCTCTCGAAAACTTTTTATCGTTTATGTCGTTCAATCATTACTTAACAATATTATTTTTAATCACATAAATTGTTATAAAAAAATGCAAAGTAAATAGAACTTTTACTTGGTTTTATTTTTAAAGTAGTAAATAGAAAGTTATAGAAAAATACCATCTGAAAAACAAATTAAACATATTAAACCATCAGATCACCGTTTATATATATATATATATATATATATATATATATATAGTAGGTATATAGTACAGCCATTCTGAATGAATGTCTCAGATGAATGAATTTTATGACAGATCTTTATTTGTATTTTAGTTTTATATGCTTTCGTGAGATTTTATTCGGATTTTAGTGGTCGAATATTTACGAGCTTCTTTCTTTGACCAGAATTCGGTAAAAATTCTTTGATGTCCTTGCTGTGCTTCTTTCTCTTTACATATTGATAACAAAACATCGTGCAAAAAACATTGTGTAAAACTTATGTGCAGTGTCCACATATATCGTCTCTCGTATTTTTTAATAAAAAAAAGAGACTTTATTCATTAACTTTGTCCTTTGCATAATTGCATTCGCATTACTTCGAGATACCTCTTCTCTTGCTAATGATTGAGGATGATTATTTAATCCCACATTAATTGACCGGATTATCGAGGGACATAATCAAATTAAAAGGCTAATCACTAAAAGATCGAGCGCGCGACACAGCCAAGTATCTGTTACCGCGTGTGTTTTCTTTTTTTTTTTTTACTCATGGATTATCGCAATAATTTTAAGTGGCGGAAAAAAAAAGAATTTTTGTAACGTTCGGCCGCGCGTTTATCGACGTTTGAAAACTTGGTGATTGACAGCCGCCCGCGCGCGAACGTCTGAATAATAAAGTCATAAATCACATTACTATCCGGAAATGTCGTGACAGACGTATTTATTCGGATGTCACACGCGTTTGCCCGCCTTGTCTCAATGGACGGCCGATGCACCAAATGCAATTAACGTATATCATAAAAAATTTTAACGGACATACTTTAAGTACGGCGAGCACGAGAGATGTGCGCGTATAGTCGGTACACCGGCCGAAGAATCAAGTCAGTCTCATTTTCAATATCGCGTAAGTTGAAGGGAAGTAATTGAAGAAGAGTATATCAAGTATACGCAGTCACGAATCGATGAAATGAGCAAATATACGTCTAATCTATTTGACGGAAGACGGATAAGTGCAATTCATTAGACGTGAAGCGAGCAAACGTCGCCATAATCTCGGTGTAAACACTGGTAATCAACGAGCGATAAAATTGCAATCATTTTAACAAAATTAACGTCTTCAAGTAATTTAATAATTAAAAAAAAACAATGTTCTTTTTATGTTAATTTATTTATGTATGTTTATTTCACACGATAATCGTTATAATACTGTCTTAAATTAAAAGAGAGAAAGAGAGAGAGAGAGAGAGAGAGAGAAAAAGAGCTCATAAATTTTATATGTGCTAACAGAGTAAATATCATAGAAAAATATATAAAACATTTATAAAACTTAACACAAAACAACTGGTAACTTTCTTTTAATCCGCTTAACGTGTAGCGCTTTACTCAGTTCTCGCCACCTGCAACATTCTAACTCTCTAAATCGTTCCTCAACTTCTCGCGTAATGTAATCAGTGTTGAGGTAATTAAGATCATCAAACTCGAGAAGCGGCTTTCTTGAGGCGAAGGAGAACGCAGACGTGCGCGTCACGTGTTACCGGCATATCACACACCATTCTTTCATGCGACTTTCTATCCTAATTTTGGTCCCGCTCTTTCAGTTTTTTGCTCATGATTCTAAAAAATAAACCACGAAATAAATTTTCTATTGTACATTTCCGCAAACTTATGTAAACTAATTAAAATATTTATAAATCAAACAATGATATTAGAAATTACATATGCACGAAAGTAAAATAATTCATGTTGATTATTTAGAATTTGCATTTTGCTAATATTTATATCAGAAAAAATTCGAATAATCTAAAATAATAATTAATAATTATTTCTTTATATACCTGTTTTATTGTTATTTATTATAATTGTATTATTTATTATAATTTTACGCGACAAATTTATTATATACATTTCACATGCATTTGATAAACAAAAAATTATAAATATTTTTAATAGATAAATATATTCTGTGTGTGAAAAGAACTTTTTTGTCGAAATATAATATGCACAAGATAATGTAAAATAATTTATACATATATTTATAAAACAAAAAGTGAGAATTTTGAATTATACAACACTTAGAAATATAAAAATTATTTCACAGTAAACTGTATGATACGTATTAATTACAATCTGCAGTTTTCGTAGAATTATTCATAGCGGATTAGTGGCAAAGCAGTCCCTTACACAAGCCGACGGGTGATGGAAGTTAAATTGAAATGAAAATGATTGAATGAAAATATGGATTTACTCGGGATTAATGTTTTTAAAAAAGTGCAACAAAAAATTACGTGGAATCTCACGAATGTGTGTATAATAGATGCTATTTGAAATAAGTGCGCGTTTCAAATAAAACCATATCTGTGATATATTTCTATATAAAATGTTTAAACGATACAGAATGCAATAATGAAACTTTAGCATCAATTATGCGCATTATAACAAAGTGCTCTATTCATTTTATTCATTCATCTGTCTTACATACATTTGCAGGAAATGATTATCGTCTCGCACACAAAATATTTCCGATCTCTCGCTACCGACGGTGCGTTGTTCAAGCATAACTTTCTACATATTTTGTTCAACATAGACAATTGTCATATCTCGTGATAGAATATGCCGATATCTCTGTTATGTTAAATGCCACGAGAGAAAGAGAAATAACATGTGATTAAGTTTAATTAAACTGCGTGCACCATAAAACATTTTAGTAGTACATAGAGAAACTACGTATAATCACAAGTTTATGTGGTCAGAGTTACTCAAATGACAATCGCTTGTTTCATAGAACTTCATCGGTATTAACTGCATTTATCATATTGGCATTAATTTTGAGAACTTCTACAGAGAAAGCTTTGGCGCGCGAAAGATACACTGGTAAAACCGCCACTATTACGATCGATAAAACCTGGGACTGTTCACTGCTCTCGAGATTTTGCGTGTACCTCGATCCAATTGCAACACTTCACAATATTTTTCCACGTCAATTGTAAACTTCGATATATGATTTACAAAATGGTGTTATGTCAGAAGCAACGCGCGCGCGGTACCGTCGGCGAGGCATCGACAGCTCCTCGATGAAGCAAGATAAAAAAAAAAAAACGCATTTTGCAGAACGGTAAATAAAACTGTTGCATTTAACCAGAGAATTCCAATATGCAAAACGTGACAACGAAATCTCGTCTCAATCACTTTAAGAATTTTGAAGCAACTATTCGAAAAATTAACTGACTGACGCACTGCGAGTTTTGATACTGACGCAATGTGAATAAAAATCGTTTACATATTCACCAATTTGTTCCCCGATACGCACCAAAATCGGACAGGCTTGTCAGTGCATATACGGTACTTACCGGAGATACCGTGTACGGAACCGCCGGCGGTGATATTGTTGAGCATGCCGCTCCGCGGGAGCGTAGCTCCGGTACAGGACGCGGAAGCGGAAATCCGCGCGACACCGCGAGCACCTCACCCTCAAACTCGAGGCACCACGGATCCCCCCAAAAAAAACAAACTTGCGACTGGACGACGACGCAACGCGCGATCTTTCTGAATGGATATTTGGGGTGTAAAGACGAGCCTGGAGAACCGGCCCGTGCCCCAGGAAGGCAAACAGCGAACTGGTCGACTGCCATATCCGAACACCCCCACTCGCGCAGGTGGCAGGATTATCGACTTCTCGCTCGCGTCAACGTGCGCGCCGTTGATCTCTCGCTCCTGCACGCGATCCGGACGAGTCCCTACTCCCTCGCTTTCTCCGCTGGTGGGCGTGAATATTAAATCGCTCCTAGCCTCAGGTTCAGGGACGGTTTCAGGACGGTAGCTAGCTTCGCCGGAGCCTCTTTCCCGAGCGAAATCCTTTCTGTAAAAGTAGTAATTTTGTTTTTGCCTTAGAAAGATGCTATCCTTGAATTAACTATTAAATTACTGTTTTTTCTTGGAATACAAAGATAGCAATTATTTTTGGAGACAGACGACAAAAAAATTCTATATATAGTATTAAAATAATTTACATATTGTTCAAGAGAACAGTTTATTATTTTATATTTAAATGGTTTTCTTTTTGTTTTACTGTGTTTAAACAATTTTATTTGCATAAAAAATATTGTATAAACCATCTCCAAAACTTGTTACTCTGACTGCTTCTTATAGTTACATTGATAGTGATGTTTACGTGAGCCGAAAAATTGTATTTGATTAATCAAGCGCACGCTTCAAGCATCAGACATCGCACAATGGACCGAAAATTTTACGAAAAAATGAGAAAATTATAATAAAAAAGATGCAAGACGAGCAAGGATGAAGATGGACAAAGAAAACGACGAAAAATCTGTCAAGCAAAGATACCGCGATTGGATTTTCAGTCATCGGGCCACGACGACGGTTGGTAGTCGTGCGAGGGTTGCCCATATCCCGAGGTAAACTCTATCCAGGTTACCGTCTCTTTCGCCGTCTCCGCTTTGCGGTAGGCGGCAACCGCCGCGAACGCGGCTCCAATGAGCGAGTAGCCCGCCCTCTGGATACCCCACTAGTTTTCGCGCGGCGGAGATTTATTGAAATTTTATTTTTATGGCCGGCAAGAGCGTGCGCGGGGGAGGGGAGGAGGGTGGATGTTGCTTCGTCGACGAGTGCGGGGTGGTGAAGGGATGTATGAGCAGACGACCGGCCGAAGGAGAAGAGAGAGCCCTCTTCTTCTCATTTCCTCCGCCTTTCGTCCACCCCCGCCCGATCACCTCCCGATTCTCCCTATCTTTCTGTCTCTGTCCCCGTCACTCTTCCTGCCTTTTCATCGCGGCGTTTCACGTCCTCTCGCTTGCGCTTCTTCCCTCGCGCTCACTGAAAATCACGCTCGGTCGCGATCTCGCTTTCTCGACTGCGGCCCGCCTTATTCGCTACGTCCTTTTAATTCAATAGCTACCCTTTTTTATAACGCAGCAACCCGTGCGGACGAGAACGGAAGTCGCGATGGCTCCTATAACGCTTGCTGACCCACCAACGCGCGCGATCTCGCGTTCCTACATGAACAGCATTCTATTCAATTTACGACGAGCATAAAGGAAACGCGTAACAGTAGTTTTATAACTATACCAGATAATGTAAATTACCGTTTGGTAAAATCACACATTTGTATAATTGTTTAGGTTTGCTTCTTCCTTTGTCTAGAGATTTGCTTTTTTTTTTGAAAAAGAAATAAATCAGTGTTTTAATTAGAAACGTTTATTTTGGAACGTTAGAGCATATTGTTGAGCTTGTGCCCCTCATTGAAAATTGATATAAGAATTATAATTAAATCGTTTAAGTTTACCTAATTTTATCTACAATTTTGTAATTAAATGATTTATAATTCCGTAATGAATGAAATATTGTTTGTGTAATATAGATCCGATCACCAATAGTTCTTTTAGTTAGTCTAATGAATCGAATGGCTTTCACAAATGAGTGCATACTAATTTTTCTGATTTTAGTGCGCCAAATGACTTATCAATATACGTACAGAATTATACAAAGAGTGCTTTATTTCATTATGTAAATCAAATTTTTTTGATCTACATTTTTTGATAAATTTCAGGTCGTTTGCGTCAATAATAGCCACGTACATGTATGTTTTTTCTGTGTACTTAAATACATTTGTGAGAATGTTTTTATACCATTTAATTTTTTTACACCATATAATTGAACGTACACGTGTCACGTAGTATATTACTTCTTGAGCGAAAAGAGGACAAAAGACAGGAATGCCAAAGAAATTTAATAAATTTGGCACGAAATTGCTGCGCCGTTCCAGTTTTATACATTCTTTTGCTAATTGAGTTGCAATAAGTGGTAATGGTTTTGAGTGACAAAAAGTTATAGTATTTTATACGTTTATTATTTCACGAAAATATGTTCCACGTTTATTATTTAACAACATAGGTAATGCTTCTTGAAAAGAGAAGCACACAATCTGTTTATTTAAACATAAAGTGCAACTTGCAATTTTTCCTTTTGTTTCTTCATCGTAGTTTATTTTATTTTATTTTAACGCTTGTTATCAGTGATAATAGTTGAATAATGAAAAAAATCGTATACTACCGGACACGCATATCTCATTATTAAGGGATAATTGTGCAAACGTTATTCGAGCGTACAAAGAAAAACCGCAAATAATCAGGATGGGAGTTTTAATTATGCGTTCCAAGTAACGTGTCGCGCTTTATCGCATATACTTATTTTTTGTTCATTTGCATCATCATATCCATCGCGCTAATCAGCGCAGACGCGAAACACGGGAAAACATCGTAGTCGGCATATGCAAATACATAACTAATTGGATTAAAGATAATTAACGTCGCTGGTTCGAGTATTCGATCACACAGGCCGTCCCCGAGAAATTTCGATCATATTGCGACAATATTCGCAAACACAATATGAACGGTATAACCTATGTAACCACCTGCGATGATCGCTGTGTATAATTGCAAAAATACTGTGGAATCTCCGCTGTAATGAAATAGATATTACGCGAAATGCACTGTTCGCCTGTGCGGAATTCTCAGTCACGTCATACTTCAAATGTACCGAGTTTGCGGTTCTCATTTTCGTTAATTGCAATAGTCAGGACAACAAAAAATCGCTGACGATTTTAAATGATTTCAAACGGACATTATTTTTGATGTTGCTTGCCTCTTTGTGAAGTTTTCTTCAGAAAATTACTTCAATTGTGAATTACAACGAAAATTAAAAATATTGAAAAAGAGAGATTTATTAAATATAGAGAAAATAAATAAAGACATAAACATATTTGTTTTTTATCAAACTTTTTTCTTTAAAATATAAACGTGTGTCACATAGTTATTATATTTCTTAATTGCACTTTTTGTGCGCTTGATAGAAAGTTTGTGTAAAACGATAATGTGGAAATCAAAAGAACATCAAAAAGCTGGATCAGCGATAGAAATTATTTAAATTGCATTAAAGAAACCGAATATCGCAAAAAAAACGGTAAAAAATGATAGAAATAGCGTCGATTAAAATCGTTATATATGTATATTTTGAAAATTTGTCACAGACACTACTGCACGCATGATGCCAACGTATACGAGCGACTGGCAGAAATTGAACAGACCGACTATTTTTTTAGCGCATTGTTAGGGGGCGGGAATGACGTCTACAGCACTCGTAAACCGAAAATATATACGATAGGCAGAGGTATGTGTGCTCTGGCACGATCGATTTTAAACAGACGAGACGAGCAGCGGCACAAATTGACAATGTGTCGAATGCAGACAACCGATGCCTCTGGCTAAAACTACCCTACCATGCGACGAAACCAAAGTCCTCTCTACATACATCGCTCGCTGCATTGCCTCGAAAGGTTGCAACGCAGCCCTCGAAGACCCTTTCATTGAGCGTTAATGGGAAGCGCGTGTATGACTAAGTCAAAAAATAGTAGTTTTATTTTATTACGTCCAGTAGTTCCTATATACATATATATCTCCTAAAAACTCTGTTTTTTTTTTTTTTTTAATAAATAACAAAGACAATATTAATTTTAGATAATTTCTTAATTGTGGAATTTTAGATAAATTTTTCTACAGTTTCGTTTTCATTAAATACTACAATTAAAATTTTACACAACCAGTATGAGAAGTAGAAACAATTTTTTGATTGTTTACATATCTTTTACAGATAAATATATAAAAAATATTTTTTGCGCGCGTTTAAAATTAATTAAAAAAAAAATCCAATTGACAACAAACAACGAAGAGCATCAAACAAATATGATGTTTTTGTTTATGCGAGTTTTTCGAAATGTTGCGCGCGTCTAAAACGCGAATAAAATTCAATTCAATGGGATCTCTCTTGCAACTAATTTTCGTCTCGTGCGGAATAATTTTATCCTTCTGAAGTTGGTGATCCAGCCCTACATATTCCAGGTTCAACCCCCGCGCCGACACAAGTAATACCACTTTCGCATCGCATGGACGCGCGTTTCACCCGCTCCAATTGGAACATCGCGCACGGGCAACAGGCGACACACAGGTAGACAGGAATTTCTGATATTACATACCAGAAGCCGGAATGCCCCCATAACGATCCCGGGGGAGTATACAAGGTTCTCCACATACGCCAGACATATTCCACGTCTCGCAATGCCTCTCGCTCTAGTCGGTAGCTACCGTTTCGCTCGCAAACCGCCATGCCGCCCTTCTCCTTTTCCTCTCTTTTCCTTCCACATACTCTCTGTTTCTCCTCTTTCTCTTCTCTTCCTCTCATCCTCCCTCTTCTCTTTCCGCTTCCCTCGAGCTCGCTCTTTCCTTCTTCGTTCCGTGCTTTTCCCGAACGAACTCTCCTCTCAGCCAGTTTCCACCGGTTACGGTCGTTTCGGAGTTCTTCAGTGGCGGCAAAGTACTTCAATAACGACCTTTTTCTATCGGAAAATCAAAACCTTTTGTCGTTCGAGGTAAGTGTTCGCTTTTTTCGAGTTAGATTTCTTTATAAACGCCACATAATACGTAAAAATCATATTACTCTCTCGCTCATGAAAATTACGTTCTTCAACGGGCAAAATTATAAACTGAAAATTTTAATAAAATAATTTTGTTACATTGTACGCAATAAAAGTTAAAAATAACGCGTGTAATTTCCAATATAACTTTTATTTGTAAATCGCAACAAAACATGAAGGAGTAACAAATTCTCATTGTATTTTCACTTTGTTTGCTTTCCAAAATATGAAAAATGTGTGATTTCCGTTTATATTATAAAGTGGAACTCGAGTGCATACACCGTCGATCTTATACGCGCTACAACACATTTATCGTTTTGCGAAACAAATCGAAAAAGTCTTTGGCGATATTAAGCGTGAACGTCAACGCGCCAATGTTGCGACGGTGTCCTGGTTAGGGTGTTTTAAACGCACGACATCTCCTCACTTATCACGAAAATGGGCTGCATGTTGAGATAGGTCGTTCCGCAAGGGTTTAGTGCCTTCGTTAAGCTGTAAGCTTCATTCAATTTTCTCCAATTTGTGGCAATTTGTGCTTACAGCACCTACATGCTCTCACGTCCCCTCCGCCCCCGTCGGCGCACGCACGCGCGAGCGTTTTACGCTCTCTCGCGAGTGAGATGGTCCTCGAAACAAAATTCATTTTACGGATGCACTTACACACGCCGGACTCTTCGATATTATTTTTATACCCGGGCTTTCGTAACTATCGATCCGTCTAGAGTAGATTACTGTCAGTTATCAAGGTTTATCCGGACGGAGCAACTCGCGTAAAAACTTCATCGCAATACAACATTACGACGTGGAAAACGGGTGGTAAGCTTCATTTGATTATACGCTCGTGATGATTGTTTTGCTGGTGCTGCTCCGCTATTTTTGTTCGTTTTGCATTTTACGATGTACATGTAATACGATATGTTAAAAAATAATATTTTTAATTTTACCGGTTCATTTCGATCAAAAAGTAATTCAACTCGATATCGCATTTATTTGTAATAAATTAAGGTAATTGATGCCCTCGAGAGAATTTGCACATTTTAATAAATTGTAAAAAAAAAAAAAAAAAAGAGATACTTCTTCAAAAGCGCGCAGATGCTTTCTGTAAAAATAGACGCGTCGCGTGTGAACTGTGGTGTGGTTTATGTTGATCACTTAATTTTCAACAACGTTCCGACACGAGACAAATCACCTTCATCTAGGAAAACGTCATAGGTGTGCGGCAGGATATATCTCACAGAAATATATCTTGCTTCAGTATATCTCTAATTTAAAGAAGTACCTCCTTGAAAATCTTATCGAGTTAGACCGTATAACCCGCTTATTCTTCCGAACCAGCGGCACTCAACGCGCTTTGAGGAATATATGTCTTTATTCTTTCTCTTGAATAAGCAATAAAACTATTTCTTACTAAAAACAATCGCAAAATTTTCTCCGATATGCGTATTTTCAACAACGCGTTTTATGCACTCATTTGTTTATTTACTTCTCGTCGAAACATTTCTGAATCGCAGACCGTGCGCCGCTTAACGAACGCTAAATGGTTGCGCAGCTCCCCAACAAAAATGCAATTGCCGTCTTATTAGAGTCTGTCGTTCGCTTTCTAATAGGTCTTGAAAATGAGTTCTGACATCCAGCTTGTGAGATACCTATTTCGTACGTTTAGGAAGTGAAGCCGTAACCGATATCAAGGTCTATGTGAGTTTATCGTAGCCAAAAATGTCAATGATCCTTATTCTCCCTCCCCCCCCCCACCACCTTCCCCATTCCCTAGGCAACAACATCCAACAACGGAAACACATATATACGCGGATCAGCAGAGCCGGGGCTCGGTAGCCCGTGATAAATCTGACCGGGTGAGTTTTTCGCGCCGAACAACGACGATTCCTCGCTACGCGATCGCGAATAGCGATGTACGCGTGGTTAACCTTTGTTGCACAAGAGTATAGCTCTCTCTGAAGTACCATTCTGAAATTATTACATTCTAGTGGGGTGGATATTAGCTCCCGCGCTTGTGCTTTCATTAGACGTTACCTTCGAGCGTTTCAATTTAGCGCGAAACCACCCCTCAGCCTCGTTCACAGGTCTATAATATCCAGCCAGGCACTTGCCGACTCTGTAGCATGCTTCATTTGTACGTCGATCGAGTTCCACCCATATCTCACATTCCTAGTACGGCTACCAACGAGTTACCGACCGTTATCGGCGATGCCACCACATTTCTGCAAATATTTTGCCACTCGATATCACCGGCTTTCGCTTAATTGCCGAACCAGGCGATGCGAAAGCGCGATCCGCGAATTTCGGCCGATTTATCGCGTCTGCTCTCACGCTCCTTCATCCATAAGAGTCCGTATGTATTTCTCGCATCGCCCGTGTTCGACCACTCGTGAAAGATACATATCACAATTTTGCAAGACACGTTTTCTAAATATAACATGTATATATATATATATATATATATATATATATATATATATATACATATATATACACATGCGTATATCGGCGAGAACGCACTACAGATTCAATCCGTTAAAATAAACTGTATTTACAGCAGTTACAGCGTTTGTTCTTCACGATGTTTTTCTATGCACCTTTTTCCCATGCACTTTAGCTTCGAGAGAAGCGCCGTTACTTAATCCACCCCGCAAAATTGGTCAGGAGAAAGTTGCACCGGATGAGACTCTTTGTGTGTACGTCCAAAGTTTAATTAGTTTTTAGAATGTATTGAGCACGAAGTGGTTAAGTTTAGTGTAAGTCGTAGTGGCGGGACAATTTTACCGAGAGAAGTTTTTCAATTTTCTCGGCTCGCCAACTTCTTTGAAAAGCTCGGGGACGCGCCGACATTTTCCTCCTTATCTGATTTGTTTATTGCTACTCTTTCCGTGTGAAACATCAATCATGATATTTATATTGTCGAATAAAATGAATCTGACAACAAGTTTCTTTTTCGTTATCTGTCGCATATTTATTTGTAATTTTACTGAGAAATATTAAAATATTAAAGTAATACATTGAAATAACACATGTGAATAGCACACGTATGATTTAGAAAAATTATTAAATATGTACTTACATTTTTTATCACGTATAATACAAGTATATTTTAATGAATTTGATTAATGAATTTTTTTAAACATAGTTTCGCTTACTTTTTTATTCTACTTGTCTCTTTCGTTCATGGAGCTTAGTCGCACAATTGCTTCGTTACGGCTCGCAATTACTGAAAGTGACAGGACGTTTAAAGAAAAGAATTCTCGTTTTCTCGGCCGGCAATGATTTCTTGAGACAAAAATTTACAGGACTTCATTACAGCGCGGTGTCTCTCCAGATTCGCTTTTTATTTTTTCCGCGCTATTTCTTTCCCTTCGTTTTCAGGTTCAACTTCTCGAATCTCCCCTTTCCCACTCCCTTCGCCCTTATTTCTCTCTAACTGTGCTGAGACTTTGTTAATGGAAATTGATTACCACAAGAAGGCGATATCTAAATCATGCTGTTCTCTCTCCTAGGCCAACCAAAGTTTCTCTTCTTCCGTCCGCCACCAGAAACTCCTACGCAACTTTCAACTGAGTGGTGTACTCTTACGCATCTTTTTTGCCGACTGTTTGCCGCGATAATAAGGTGAGAAAGACGGACAAAGTTGACTCATAAATTTTCTATTATTTTAGAATTTAGAAAATATAAAAAAAAGAACATAAACAAAACTGAAATATCACAAATTTTTGTTACATAACGCGCAACATGCGATACAAAGTCGAGTTTTAACTAGATCGTCAGAGAAATCTACTCAATGAGTCGCTTGGCTTTTTTTTTGCGGATTAAAGCGAAACACATCAGTATGGGCGGAAGAGCCGATTTTAAACTTGTCGCAAGTGGATTTAGTACCTTTCGTGGACTACGCAGCCGCCGCCGTCGTATAGCGGCTGCGAGGACGCCATGCAGGACGTTATCCGGCAAGTCGGTATATGCTTGATCCTTTTCCGCAGTGAGCTCCGGACTTACTGCTAAAACGTGGCAAGATTTACTCCGGAACTTAAGTCCCGGCTAAAGATTTATTACCGCCCTTTCATATCTTCAAACTCTCCTCGCGCTATCCAAGCGCGTCGATGTAATGTTCTGCATTCTGATGCTGGCCGGACGCGCGAGCATCACACAGAAAACGTTTATTCGGTATAAAAATAAAACAAAAAAAAAAAAAAAAACTCCGCACACACAGTTGATTCCCAGTTGAGAAATTTAGAACTCGTAGAATTTTTCGCAGAAATGTTTCAAGACCGCTTGGAACTGCGCGAACTGTTATTTTGAAGTTTATAAAGTTTATCGACGTACGCGCCGCACCCGACAATGGAATCGGGCAATTAGCCGTCGGAAAAAACTTCCGCCGAAAATTCCATTGGCGAAATCCAAAGGCGCGAGCGTGAATCCGTTCCTCTCGCGCGATCTTCTGCAATCGGTAAAAATATATTACGCTTCATCGTCGTGTGTGTGTGTGTGTGTGAGGTGTGTATGTGAGTGTACGCGTGTGATGTGAGTGCGCGATACATCCCGCTGTGTGTTTGGCTTTACGGGCATGTAAGTCACGCGCGTCAAGGGATGATTCCGCGTTGCGTGCGTTTCGGAGCAAACAATAGGCCGACCCCAGACCAGGGTGCGCCCCCGGCAAACACACCGACCTGCCCGGTAAACTTATGTCGGTTCGTTAATGCGCTTTTGGCGCGCTTCGACGGGGCAACAGATTTACGACGGCGTGCGGTCAGTCATTCTAGTTAATTGGAGCTGCGGGCGTGAAATGCTCACAAAGTCAAGTCAGAGGAAGCGGTTATCGGCCTAGAACGATTCGCCGGATCGCCGAGGTGCGTTTGGCTCTCGGGTTGCGCACATGAGAGAGATAGCAATGGAATATATCGACCGAATCACGCGCGCAGAGCGAATTAGGGTAGCGCGTGCTATCTTACATTATTTACAACTTTTAATCTCGCGATTTCAAAAATATCTCTCTCCACGATATTATTTGTCACATTGTTGCGACATCGTTTAGTATAAATAATTTTTTATTTTCTCTAATAAGAAATAATACACACACACACACACATGCATATATACTTTTTATCTCTCAATAATTTAATTTAATTTTCTAAAGATACAATCGTTTTGTAAGAAAAATACGAACATCCACGCAAAGAAAACTTTATCTGCAAATTGCTTTTTCGATAGATTCTTTTTTTGTAGTCTTCGATCGTCTGATTTCGACGCGTGAGAGGTCGAGCATTGAGCAAGGCCGAATTCGCTATGTGCACCCTTGGTATTACAGAGAAGCAAGCTACCCCTCTTGGATTAGGACACCCCATACAGGGAAAAATGTAATATAAAAGGCTTACCGGCTAAGCTGTTAATATGTTGTACGAGGATGTGTCCGAGAAGGAACTATGTATATATTACCACGCTGTTCAAACATATGTCGTTCATGATCGAGTTGATGCCGAGATTGGTTTGTGGGTAAGTCCGATCTTATTTGATTTAAAACGTTCCGCGGTGTGCCTTTCGAATTTCCATTAATAGATATAACGTTTAAATGCTATCTCTGCGCAAATAGAAAAAAAAAAAAAAATAAATAATCTGTAAATTTTAGAGGAACATTAAATTTAAAAAATTGAAAATTGAATATCTCTTCATCACTGAAAGTTTGAATAAAGTATTGTTTTATTTAATTTTTTAATTTTTAAGAAGTATTTATAGTTGCAAATTATATTACACTAATTTCTTCAGTGACCAAAATTCTTTATCAGTATTGTATTTAATTAATTAAGTAAACACACATTAAAAGATCAACGATCAATTACCGGAACAATAGAAAAAATATAAAACACAATTTACAATTACACATTAGAATTATTTATTTGGTTTTTTATTTGTTTGTTTTTTTCAACATGAAAAGAATTCAACGCAAAAAGAAGATCACAGACACTCAAATACAGAAGAGGTACTAAAAATTTAACGAACTGTATTAGTGTTTTTCATAGTTTAAGCTGTAAATCTAGACAAATTAGTCAATTAATCTGTTTATCTCTCAAAAGAGACGTCTGTTTTTCGAGGAGAGAAATTAGACTTTATATAATTCTACGTAGATATTTATATATGTTCACTTTACATTTCAGTATCATCATATTTTGATCATATTTCTTATCAGGTAAAATTATAACCATTTATATTTTAATATGTTCAGTTTTATCACTTAACTGTCCGGAAATTAAATTCTCACATTTTCACTTCTACAAGGAGACAAATTTAATCAATAAAATTGCGAAAATAAATCGACGTCGACGGAATCATCAATCATAATATAAATAAATCACAATAAATAAATCCGCATATTTAATACAACTAGCAAAATAAACATCTGTGTACTTGTTGCACACAGCTTATAAATTCTTCGCTATCATGTCTCCGTGATTTAGCTGCTGATTAAATTATCTCATTAATCAACTAACATCATTGACCCTGTTTGGGATTATTATTAGAGCAGCACCCGGCGCATACAATGTCTATAAGCATAAGGAACGCGTGTATTTGTCAGATGTATCAGCGTCATTCGTGCTCATCCTGTCGGTTACAATTTTATCGACAGCTTTACGAGCATATGAAAGATGAATATCGTTCGTCTAAATAAAACAAGCGTTATAAATGGAGTCATAACGCGGACGAGACACTTACTATATTTGCGTTGGTGTTACATCCCTACAAGGGGGATTTGTGTATAGGCCACTGTAGGCCGAGCGAGAGAACGCCGAGCCGGAGAAAGAACGAGAGCTAAGCGAGACCGACGGTGGCCACGTGGCGACACGTGCACGAAAAATTAATTGAGACATGGAATTTATTTGGCGCTCGCAAGTCGGAACCGATCAGCGTCTTCGGTGAAAGTTTCAGTTGAATCAGCGCCGGCTTTTCAAGTAACAAATATTGAATTTGAGAAGATCTACATCGATTCAATATTCATTTTTTTTTACAATACGTACATAAATGATAGAATATTGTAATCTCATTTGTTTCTTTTTCATTAATACTTTTATTATTTTGTCACATTTTAAATACATTTTATCGCACAGAAAAAAAAACAATACAAAAATTGCATGGTAGTGAAGAGATGGCAGAACGAGGAAGTATTTTGAGTTGTTTGATAATATTATACGCTTTGAGTTTATAGACTAAAATGAAGTGGAATCAGAGATCGAGTAAATATACTGTGGGGGATATTTCCCGATGATTACATTAACACTCAATAACTATCTAATAACTACTAATAAATTGAGTGATTAAATGAATGTGACTTGGACAGCCCGCGCGCGAGCGTATGTGAATAAGCGCTATTTTTTTGTGTGTTGTTTTGTAACATCAATAGGTTTGTTTTTTTTTTATTTTTTTTATTTTCGGAAACTCTTCGATATCGTGCTCGCATCACCCGTGTCTCCCTCTTTTCGAACTCGAAGAAATCCATTCGTCGGCAGATCCTCATCACGCATGCAGTCGCATTTCGGCGCGCGTGATTAAACGTTGCGCTTGTCAGCTTCGATTTTGATCTTAACGGGCGCGACCGACGAGGCGTTATACGAGGCCGCTCGATATAGGTAGCAATCCGGCAGTCTGCAGTTAATTTAGAGGCCATTTCCTCTGTAAATAGCCAATAAAAGCTCGCCGCTCGCGCGCGCTCGCACACGCAACATCCAGAGAAGGACGGGTCGAAGAGGAGGACCCGACACACACAAGAGGGACGGGAGCGACGAAGGGAACAAAACGAAGGGGACGTCGAGGAGGGACGGGATGCGAGACGGGACGCAATATTATAAAATTTAATGTCTTGGTTTACGGGCCGCGGAGCCGGCTATAACCTCGCCCCGATATTTACTGGGCAATCGCGGGGCTATATTGCACCCACTCCCTCCTCCCTCTCCTTCTTCCTCTCCATCCCAACCTCTTTCCATCGTTCGTCGGCATCATCCTCCTTCTCTTGTCATCCCAACTCTGTTCGAGTTCTCTCGATCGCTTCTCGATCTGGGCCCACAAGCTCGAACGTAAAAAAATCTCGTATAAACCATCAAAAATTCATTACGTACAAAATATGTTAAGAATTTTGTACACATACAACTCGCATTTCTTTTTATACATTACAAGTGTGAAATAGTTATTCCACACCGAATGGATGTTTATGATAATTGACATTGTTCGTAAGAGTCAACAATGTGCCCACGGCATACAGGTTTAGAAGCAGCCGATATACGCCGCGATTGTAAAGAATTCATTGAACCTTGTACAGCTAGTTCATTTATAGCTGAATCAATTACTTGATGTCAATGTGACAAGTTTGATTCGTATTCTTGGCTATTAGTCACTATTAAGTCGATGGAATATTGATATCCCCACGGTTGTATATAAGGAAGGCCGTTGGTGTGTCAGTAAAGGGACATATAAAATCCGCAAATTGATCATGAAAATATCTGCTTTTCTTTCAGCGAGCGAAATTTATAGCTCTCCGCACGGCAGCAGTTCATCTTTTCTATTTACACATTTTCCATCGACGACCTATGTTATTTGTTTTCCAGGGTCGATGCCCAAAAGGACCAAGCAGCGTTACCGTCATCACACACACGGCAACGCGCATCGCACTTTAAATATATATTAATCGTTCCCAATCGTTTTATTTATAACGATGAAAAGCGCGACGTCGAGCTTTACGTTATCTCTCGCAGGACCTCCGATGACGACTGAATTCTCGCGGGTCGTCGAACCCAATTCGACCTAAAACGGTATATACCTTCTCGCGAAAGTAAAAAAATCTCCGAGTGACGCGGTTTCGCGGCGGTATAATGAAACGCAATCGATTCCGAGCGTTTTCAATGTTTTATGCGCTCGTCGTGCTGCAGCTTTTTTTATTTACCGGTCCGGTGAATAAGTGAAGGGTCGTGAGTTCGCTCCCTGTTGCAGAAGTGAGGGGCCTGAGTTGGTGGGGGGGCTTTTTTTTAGGACAGAGAAGGTGTAAATTCGGCGACTTTACATTGAAATGCGAGAAAAAATGAAGCAAATGATATATCCGCAATAATATTGACTCTTGATTAGCGATATGAGCCAGCAAAACTAAACTTCGATACACGTCGACTTTCTTGCATTGTTCGACGGCTAAATTTTTAATTCCGCTTGTTAGTGTATGCAAAGAGTAATTAAAGTTCCGATTTTTGTATTTTTTTAGGTAAATATGAAGAAAATTGAAAACTTATGAGAAATATTATAATTATCATTTCGAATATGTGTATCCTCTTATTTTCTTTTTTTTCGCAAAATAAGCAAATTCACCTTTGATTAATCAACTATTGTCTGATGGTATAATTTCTTCTCTTTAGGTCATTCAAAGCTTTTTTTTATCATAATATCTACGATTGTATACTTTTATTATATTGCTTGGCATATTAACATCCGTTACGAGATAGTTCGATATAAAATATACCACCGAGTTCTCGTAATACGTCTATTATTTGCGCAACGTTGGTTGACAGTTGCATGATAAAACATATATAAACTTGTTTCAAGATATATCTGATATTTGCTAATGTGGGAAAATGTTTGTGCTTAATTCAATGTATTCTCTTTTTTTATGCAAAAATTATAACTCTCTTCTTTTAATAACGCACATAATGCAAACAGGTTTTTTATTTTCGTAACAAATAAAATTGGAATGTCACATATTTTGTATTTAAAAAAATCTGAGACATCAGTTCACCGTTTTGGTCAAGAAAAATAAGACAATCACAAGAATCAGTGCCGGCTATGGTTTAAAAGCAAGAAGCTTGTATATAACGTGAGAGACAAACAAGCGAGCTTCACAGCGAGCATCTCCACCCTCTCCGGTCGACGTTAGGAAAACGAACGACGGAGGCAGACAAGAGATAGGGGGTTCGTAGGTAGGAAGGTACGTACCTACCACCCTTCGTTGTTTCTCGGGACGCGCGCGTCGACCCTGCAAGGGATGGGTTATCCCTTTCCCGCGTTCGTAAAGTAGGAATTTTTACGCGTGATATAATGGCCGCGCGGCTCTCAGCTTCCCGTTTGCCGACGAAGGTACCGGCAGCGTACAATAAAAGCCGCCCGGTCGTGAGACATCGGTTTTTTTATGAAGTTAAAATAACACCGGTTGGTTTTTCGAGAGCTGGTTCGGTCCGAGCGCTCGACGAAGAATGAAGCGATTGGGAATAATCGAAAAGCGATAAAGTATTGACGAATGACTCAACTTTGGACCCAAAATTTAAGTCGAGTGCAATGAGATTAGTAGCCACCGTCAAATGTGACTTTAATGTAACATTGTGCCGAGAGCGAACCGGTATTTTTTTTATATTGACTGACAAAAAGTCAAACAGATTTTCAAATCACAAAGAGATTATTTTACAACTCGACTTTGGAGCTCTCTAAACGCGTGACACCTCTGCTTAATCTTTCGTTATTCTAGTGGATACAATTGGCAATATCTCAAAGGGAAAGAACGTTCGGTCGTGGCGTAATGCCTGTCCTCTTTCATGAGGTCGGTCGTCGTTGAACGGCCACGTCGAGGCCGAAAGCGAGAAAAGGAGAAATATCATCCGACGCGATATGTTTCGTGCCGGACGGTATATAGGGTAGCGTGTGCGGAAGGATCTATCTCTCCCAGATAGTCTGGGTGCTCCCTGTAGTACGAGGGGTGGGTGGCCTTCGCGCGCTGAAATGGCAAAACACAAGACACGGAGATACGGGCAATGGGGTGGGAGGGCGAGAGGGAAAGGCAGGGAGTTCGGAGGCCGCTAAAGGTGGAGGAGGTGGAGAAGGATGGAGCGGCAAAGGGATGGAGGGAAAGAGGAGGGAAAGAGAGAGCTGGCGAGGTAGCGACGTCACCACGGAAATCAAGAGTAATGCCAACACGAAACTGCACTACCCCTCGCGCACCCTTGCCGACCCCTCCTCGCTCCCGTCTTGCTCTCACACCCCTGGCATGCCGCCCCGTCCGTTTCTCCCGGTTCTTTCACCGTCCCTCTGTTTCTCTCAGTCACCCCCCTTCCTCCTCCTCCTCCTCCTCCTCTTTCCCCTCGCCGCGACCTCGCCGCCGCGGGAATCCCTCCCTTCGTCCCACGAGTCTGGTGTGCGCCTTCTCTCCCGCCTCCACGAGTCACCTCGCCCGATCTCACCCACCTCCAGGGAATAACCCCCTCGCCGGTCTCTCGGCGGTGAGCGGGAGTCTCGCGCGCTACTGGCGAACCTCAGTGAGACGAAAACGATAGCGGCTCCCACGAGCACTCCCTACTGTAGCGACTAAGGGCACGCTGCTGGATTCCGAGAATTCTCTCCTCGTCCTCTACCGTTTTTCCCTGGCTTCTCCAGGCAAGCTCCCATCCGTTGAAACCGCTACCGGATAACATCTCCTCGTGAACGCTCGAGAACAAGTACAGAGTTTCTCTTATGAAAGCGTGCTCGCGGAACGTTCATGTTAATTAAAATGCAGAATCTTTTTGCAGAAAATTACTAATACTGCTAGTTGTTCATACTTTTTTAATTAATAGTTGATCAATTTGCTGAATAGTTAATACACCGAGAGATTCTGCGCGAGAATATTAATTTGCTTTTTTGCTTGATAAATTACTATGTAAGAAAAACAATTTAGCAAGCAGATGAATTTTTTCAATATTCTTGTAAGCGACCATGTATATTTATTGCAATTTGCGAAAAAATGTTTCTTGTGCACAGAAACGTGATCGTCAAATAATTTAATTTCGATGAATTCTTTCGATAAATGTTCGTACTGTTGATCAACGAAAATCACAGCGCGCGCGCTTAACACGCGCTCTGTGATACACCAGCGCGGAAAAGGAAAGTGTGCAAGACTGGTTTTTTCTTCAAATCCCACTCTCGAAAATGTGGCCATTCGTATGATCGGCTATATCCGCGTAGCTCCCCAGCAGCGTGGCAAAACGTCTTTTAATATACACTATATCTTCGAAGGGCTGTGTGTTTATCCTCCTTGTCTCTTCTACGAGGAAACCAACTTGTATTCTGATACAAACCAGTTTCTTCGAATCTGTTGTGACATTTATTATCACACGTTATTACTTACGTACGCGCTTGATTTTTTTTCTATTGTATTAACAAATCTGACATATTCATTACATTTTCTTTTTCTCTCAGTTTCATTTCAGAAATCGCCACTTTAAAAACCAAAAAACGTTCTCTTATATAAATCGGATTTAATATTGTCGCCATAAATAACAGTTGTTTCTTTAATGATCTCGATTCACTTTGCGGTAGCTCGATTCATCAAAGTTTATGTACTTCTGAGACATGTATGTAAATATATATCGCGCTCAACACACATTACGTGGCGCGCTGTTGGTATTCTAATTAACTAAGCGAGACCGGCGAGATATTATTCCAGCTAGGAAACGCCGCCGGGAACGAATGGTGCAAGTGTGTTTTGTGTCGGAAAAATTTCCTTACATTCGAAAAGCAAAATGAAAACCGAAGAAGAGAAGGTCGTAGCGGTGTGTATAAGCGGACCTCGGGACAGATCTCTCGTCTGCTTATATTGCAACAGATTAAATTAATTTTGGTAAATTAATTGGTAGTTAAGATGTTTTAGCGTTAAGTGCGAGAGAGTGTTTACCATCCCTCTTCTACCGCCTAGTCGTACTTGCGTTTGCTCTTGTTTACTCTCGCGCAATCGCTTCTTCTTATTTTAACCCTTCTCTTATTTTTTATATCTTGTTACGAAATAGCATACAGAGAAAGAGAAAGAAAGAGAGAGAAAGAAAAAACTTAATATTATAATAAATTCATTAAGTTATTAGAAAGTAAAGAATGTTTAATATTATTTAATATTACGATGGTAAATAATAAAGTCAACAGCTCGTATATTAAAAAAACAGTTTATTCACATCGTCACATAAAAACTATGTACAGATAATATGTTCACATTAAAACTATGTACAGATAATTGTAGATATAAATACAAAAAATAGTTTTTTATCTACAAAATTTTAAGTACTGAAAAAAATACAATTTTTATCAAATATTTAAGATCTGGTCTGATTTTTTAGATCTGGTTATTTTAGCTAGAATCGAATATTTAGATAAACATGTCTTTCAAAAACAAAACATTATTGCAAAGTAAAACATAATAATCTTTCATTTAACATTTACAGAAATTGTACGTGCAAATATATCGCAAATATATCATATTGTAATTAATTTCTCATATGTACAAAAAAGATAAATTCTGTTATACAAATCTATTGTAATAAAAAATCTATTGTGCGTGTTTTATTTTTTAATTTTTGTTCTTTTTAAAATTAAATAAAAGATTATTTTAGTGTATGTTTTTTGACAATAAAAAAAATTAACTATCTATATTATACACTGATTGTATAGCAATTTATAATTCCAAAAATTCATTTAACTTTACTATGTTTTTACTTGACGTATTTAATAACCCTTATTTATTTAAATCTTCAATAAATTGGTTTTTATTCTCCTTATTGTAGTAGAAAAGCTTTCAAAGAATAAAAATGATGATTACTTAAGATTTAACTTAAACGAGACATCTTTTGACCTTCGTTTCACCTTCATTCTATTACCGACTGCTCCTCGCAGTTCTCAATATTGACTGCTGTAGTTATATGTATAATACTATTATCATGTGTCCACGTTTTCAATATAATTATTATTTAACTCCGTCCGTATTAATTGTGCTAACCGCTCCATGGCCTGAAATATAAACAGAGAAATACAATATTAAACTTAATTAAAGATTTAGTGTTAATAATGAAAACATTTTATTGCTACAATTATATGTTTACTGATAATATATTAAATACATTTTGTGTTTAGTTAAATTGAAAAACAAATTATAATATTTACAAAATTCACAACAAAAAATTCAATTTTATAATTTAAACAAAAACGTTTCAGCTACCTGGTCCATTTCAGCATAAGAAGCTTTGGAAAAACTCGCCCTGATGGCGTTGCAGGATTTTGAAGAGTTCTTCATAAATGCTGCTCCTGGAGCCATAATGACACCCTCCATAACACCCCGTTGCATGATCATCTTCCAAGTATCCTTGATTCCTCGTACATAAATCCATAAGAAAAATCCACCTTTAGGCACCTCAAAATCTGCCAAGCCTAAGAACAACACGTAACATTTTTTTACTTGTGATATAACTTAAATTTGTTAAACAGATAGCACGTAAGATATTTCGTAATTTTATGTTTTACATATGTAATTTTTTGTATTATATTTGAATATTTTCTTTCTACAATACACGTAACACTGTGTGTACGATTTAAAAAAAATTACAATTATTATTGTTAAATACGACAAAAATTACTTACCATTTAAATGCTTGTGGGCCAACGCCGAAATAGTGTCTCGTCGTTGTTTATAGAAACATCTTATTCTCATGTAATGTGCCATTAAACCATCGTAACCCCAAAGTTTTATCAGCTTGTATAGTATTACCTAAAGTCAAGTATATTATCAAGTATATTTATCAATACACATGTTTTTTTTTTTTCATTTTTCTTTAGCGATAACAAGCAATCAATGTTCCGCGCGATTACGATAAGACGAACTGACACGCGCCAATGTCGGTTTGGTTTATAAACTCTAATGATTAAGCGCGAGGCATATGCTTCGACGTCTCCCGATGTTTCATCATTCCAGATAATAATATTTGCGGTTATCACCCTTTTTTAATACAATAATCATCTTATTCTTTTGCTTTCAAACGCAGAGTAAACATTCACGCAATGTGAACATACATATCTAATGTGTATTTTGCTGATATGAATGCGACGATGTTGAAAATTATCGAAGTCACAATATTGATTAATAACAATATTGATTAAATGTCCATATTGTGTGTTTAATTAAAAATGATTTACAAATATAAATATAAATTTTTTATCTCCAAACCTCACAGAGAAATCTTATGTGCGAGGACGTTTATATCAACGACAGGAAATTTCAGATCACAAGGGGATGCAGAGAAAGTTCTTCGCGAAGGGTAAGAGCGATTCTACCAACCTGCGATAACGTAGGGGCGTGTAGGTGACTGCTCTGCAAGTGAAGCTCTATGCTGGCTATCAGCGGAGCTGCGGCTGTCATGAAACCTACTCTGATGCCGCTACTGATCACCTTCGAGAACGAATCCAACCTTATCACTCGACCTTCTGTGTCGAGAGATAAAAACGACTTGGGCTCTTCCTGAAAAAAATATGCAATTTTTTTTATTTTAAAAATTATATATTTTATTTTAAAAATATTTTAAAAATTTATCAACATTTTGTCTACTCTTGCGATGATAGAAATTGACAAAAATACGATAAGAAGTTTATATACGTATGTACACTTTTTTTGATAAGTATGTGAAAATATTCATGTATTATTTATATACTGTGTGTGCAACAAAAATTTATGAGTTATATAGATTAGAAATACAAATAAATATACAAATGTTTTGCACAAACAAAGATTAATGTACACGAGACCTATCTCTTTACTATATTCATACATTTATACATATATCAAACAGATTTTTATTGACATTACTAATTTGATTAGTATTACTGAGCTATAAATATTTATAATATATGTTTACGATAGATTATTCTGTTCATATATAAAGAAGCACGATGATCCAATTCGAATTGCAAGTACGTTTTTTGATCATGTTTTAAACTCGTTCATTTTTAATATCTGACTTAATTGTTGCGTGTGAATTATTTGCAATCATGTACATAATATACAAGTATGTATATAATCGACTTCGGTAATTACGCGATATCGTACCTATCCTCGACGTTTATGCGAATGTCCGTATTAATTTTGTTCAACGCACGCAACGCGTGAGAAAAAAAATTTATCCTCACCTTTTCATAATGCAGGAAGTGGTAAGGATCGTCGTCGAGGATCAGAAAGTTATATTCACAGGCTAGACTGTAAATCTCTTTTCGTCTCTCGAGTGGTATGATGACGCCGTTGGGATTCGTGCCCGTGGCGTTTACGTACATTACTTTCGGCATTTTCGCGCCGGAAATCTCTCGCTTCCTCAATGTTTCTCGGAGCACTTCCGGCATGGGACCGTCGTCGTCTTGCGGGATCGATATAAATTCCGCTTTGTGAGGCGCTACCTGCGATTGGAATCAGTGACACTCGGTATAATGTCGAAATAACACACACATGCGCGATTTGATCTTTTTTCAAATTTTTCTCTAATGAAAATTCTGTCTGTATATATTGACTGACCACAACTTCGACGCCGGGATAGAAAGGGTCGGGAACCAAAATCGGATCACCGGTGCCGATTATAGCCTCCAGAGTCTTGCTGAGACCGTCCTGCGACCCCGAGACGACGACTATGTCGCGGCTCTCCCATAAAGGCGGCGCGTGTGCCCTTCTCTGGAATTCCCTCAGGGACTGAAACCAATTTAACGCCCGACGTTGTGTTAGACACATTGTAGTCGATTCTCTTATCTCAAAATGAAAGATCACGAGAGTGTAACGACACGCTCGGCAAAAGAACATTCTCGCAAACACGATACTACTTCTATATATGCGCACGATATAAAGAACAACATAATAACGTTGACTCTCGGGATTTTCGTAATCCCGCTTTTTTTGATTTTATTTTTGCTCTCTTTATCTCGTTTTCGTAGTTTCGCGCGTTTACAAACAAAAGATGTGTAACTAAAATAAGTATAAAATAAATGTGAAATAAAAGTTAACATGCGAACATGTGCAAAACTTGTGTTAGTTATTTTGTTGAGATCGCTCACGGAATATTTTAAATACCACAAAGATCATTTCCTACCTGCACGAGGGGAGGATAGCCTTGCGTGGGTATGTACTGAAGAGCGGCGCTTAATTCATCTTTGTCGAGAGTGAAGGACGAACCGTCGTTGAGTTTAACCGAGAATTCCGAGAACGGAAACGTCAGTTCGTTGGGCATTCCCTCTGCCAAGGAAATGATCCTTTTCGGCGCGGAATACGCTATTTTAGCTAAATTAAATAAATACGCTACTTTAGCTGAATTTCTATTGTCAGTTATTTCGCTGATTTGTTGGTAGTTAATTACAACGATGAGATAATTGGTTTACTCGTTAAAATAAAAACGTTACTTTTTTTTCTACTTTTAATATACATTCGCAATTAGAACAATTTATATTTTGGATCTATTCAATTTATATTGTGTTATTTATCTAATATGTTTCGTGACTTTACAAGCAAATGTATTTAATTTTTCAACATCTCACGTTCTTTCATTGCTTTTTATTTAATTTACCCGCATTAGAGACCTGATTTATTATTATTTTTGCTATTCGCAATTAAATTTTTTTTTACACTATTTAAGGTTTTTTTAAATTTGCAATCGCAAATTTATTATGTTCCTAATTTTTTACCCGATAAATATTGCAACGTAGACTCAAGTTTTCTGAAAAAAAGAAAGTTGATTCTTACTTAGCTCACGCGTCGTAGCAGGTCGTCTGCGTTTGGAGACATCCGTTATAAAGTAAGAATAATCCATCTTTTTAGTTTTCTCCGTTAATCACTCGTACAATTTAGATGGAACTTCAGAATCGATTAAATTTTCACGCGCACAAGCGCGCGTTCGAGAAGAGTTCTATTTTTCGCCGCGCGCCGTACAATTGACTGTCGTTTTAAATCGACAAACCACAATTCAACAAGATCAGTATTTAAGCAAAATGCGAGACGATTATTTTCAAAGATCGACTATTCTTCTCTTTGCGTATTGATATTTTTCCCGTTATGTATATAAGCTAGAGCAAGTTGTCAAGAACATATATTCTTCCAAAGTAAACGCGTCTTCTACCCCTGTCGACACACTGACTGCGCGCTTTGTAAAGCCGGCTTTTATATAAAGCGATAACACAGTGGTTGCGTCAGATAACATAAACATATTCAAAAAGAGGAGCATAGTTTGTGAGTGTGTGTGCGCATGCGTGTGTGTGTGCAGTAGAATGTAATTGCTATAATTTTTTTTTTTAGATACAATTTACACTATTCAAAGTAGCATCGTTTACTTTGGATATCTAAAAAAGATATCTAATCACAGATATCGACTAGATACACTGTTTATTTTAGAATAATGGCTACTTGAATACGTATAACGACAAATTGATATTAAGTAATTAGCTGAAAATAAAAGTCAGTAGTTAAATAAAAGATCACGAGCTGACACAGTTGTGAGAAAAGCGGGAAAAACTAGAGCAAATCCGGGAATACCGGAATGAAGTTAGAGAAAACGCGCGTTGAGAGATGAAATTCCTCTTTGCATCAAGAAAAAGTGCAAATAAGATTTGCTTTATGCGTAAGTATTAAGATATGTATGAGTCGTAAAAATTAAAATTTGCTTCATGTTTTTGATAATAGAGAATATTTTGATCGTGGTAAATCTAAAAAATTTGTCATCAAATTGAACGAAATTAATTCAATTATAACATTTGCTTTATTTTGACATTTGCTTTGCTTTGTGAAAGGCATGTTAATTGTTTTTTGAGACTCATCTGAATGCATGTCTCTATTTTTTTCTTGAATAACACGTTCATTGAAAAACTCATACTTACGCCATATATCTCCGTCATACATTTGCTTTATCTAATATGACCTGTCTCAAATTTCTCGTGTGTTGACGAGATACATGCATTGAACGTTTATCGCCACAATACCATAACATTGACGAAACAATATTTCTTAAGACCTAAAAAATTGATCCTGTTTTCTTCATTTCTTTTTATTATTACTACACTTTTGACAATTTTAGTATCTTGAAAATTTTTGGACATGTAAAGAGAAGTATTCTCTTATTAGTTTCTTTTTTAAATAAAAGTATGGATTTTTTAGGGGATAAAAATCAAGATGATCAAGTTTTTAAATCTGTAGGTTATTTCTGTGTTCTCAAAAAAGTAAAAAATCCTATCTGTCCATATATAAAACTTTACAAAACATTTTGTAAACCGATTTAAAATCACTTATTTTTAGAAAGTAGATGTACGAAATGTCTGAAAAAATATATTTACCGTTATTCTTTTTCGAAATGTCCAAACAATTATCAATTGTACTTCTGATAGAGAGAGAGAGAAAGAAAGAAAGAAAGAAAGAGAAGCAGAAAGATAAATTTTTCTAACACGGAAATATGTTCTTATCGGCGGGTACAAAAGTCTTTTCTTCATATAATGCATCGAATAGGTTTACCAACAGTGTCATGATGTAATCTAATATCGAGAACATACGGTTTCATGATGTAATCGAATACACAGTTACATGAATGAATGATGAAAGACTATACACATAGAAAACACATAGAATCTTTATCGTTCGATATGCATTATCACGGAAAATCGCTCACGAATTATACGCACGTGAATGAAACAAGAAATTTTTTACTAAGATTATTTACTGGAAATTATTTACAACACCGTTTTAGCGGAACAAATACTCGGTCTTCAACGATCTTTACGCAACGTAATTAAATTAATTAGTTAATTACGTTTGCAATAAACAAAAATACGTTAAAAAACACGATTCACGCAAGCAATTGAGCATATTTGGTCGTATCTTTAAATGATTTCCTCGACTCAAGCGAGACGATTACTGTACATGTGCAGAAACTTTAGAAACTAGTGTTTATTTATTTTCACAAGTTTTACATCATCCACATACACAACTTTATCTCACAGCAGACTTATACTTTCCGCGTGTTTACGTATGTATTTTCATCTAATATTTAAAATTTTAGATTTTTGTCAGCGCATAGACGAGATAATAAAAGCGGAGGCTTCAAAAGCTAGTATTTGTGTAAGTTTTGCGTCGCTTACTAAATTTTATCTCGCAGACAAAAACTATTCGTCTCCCACCACATCCCGATATGTATGTGTGAGTGTGTGTGTGTTTTATTTCTATCTGATCTAACACTGAAAATTTCATCAGCTTTATTCTGATGCAATACTCATCCAGAGAATTTACGTCGATCACTTTCACATTTCAATGTACATATGCGCATGTAATGGCGCGGAGGTGGTGGAACGACGAAAGAGATGATTGAAAAAAAGAATGATGAAACGAAATGTTCTTCTCGTAACGATCACTTGCATCATGTTAATTCGTTTTGTTGATTCTAAAAATTGCGGTAATCAATTTGTTTGCGCATTTTCCACGCACGTCATATGTGCGGACAAAATATCTCGTACAATTCGTAACATATCGTGGATACGCACAAATCGTAGAAACAAATAATCACAGACATCGCGTGACATTCGGATGACGTTTTACGTCCGTCTAAAATGTCATTTGTGTGTTTTTTTTTTTCGCGTTGTTGTTACGACTCAGTGTCAAACTCTTAATGAGATATGTGCGTATATACAGTAGAGATGTATCGATTAAATAAGAATATATTTCTATCAATTAAAACAGTTTATTAAATGTACACAGAATCGAGATAAAACAAGAATCAATTCGATTCGATTTCGAATTATTGACATTGTAATCCGCGATTGTTCTCCCTCCACATGTTTATCATCCGCGAGAGCGATATAACTTATTCGTATCACCGGCGTGCGCCGCACGCACAAATGTGTGCACGCACTCGCGCGCACGATGCCTGTGTTTGCACGCGTAATCGGTCGTTAATAACTGACATCGGGCAATTGCAAAATCGTTGGGAAGCCCGATAACGGCAATACGTCAAATCGGCAGCATCCAACCAGATGACGAAACGGCGTCGGATATTTGGGTATGAGATGGGAACACCAATCGCCGCAATTCAAAAATTTGAGTGTTTCCAACGGAAAGCGAGCGATGTCAAAGCGAGCACTCGTTTAAAACACGTTGGGATCTGCGCCAGATTAACAAATTTTTAAAAATGTAAAATTCGCAAAATGATGCTTTCAATTCGTTATGTACTTCCGTAAAAGTCAATCGGTTTGACTTTTGTGTGCAAACAGTGTGATGCAATTCCGCAGAAAAATATTACGTTTTCGAAAGAATATAAAATTCTCAAGGAGAATAAAGCACCGTGTAATTTTTAATGTTCGACACACCCACATTTTTCTGCAGCAGTTTGTTTTTAATTTCAAAGTATCAAGATAATTTCAGATAAAAGCAATTGATAATGATTGTTTTTGTTGAAACGAAATGTGTGAGTCGATAGAATTTAAGATGATTTCACGCTTTTTACATTAAAAAATATTCTACAAAAATATCTATATCAATTCACTTGCGTAACTCTTTGCGTAACACTGCTACTTGTTTTCAAAGACGTCTGCATTGTATATGACACATTTGAGATAACGTTATTGTATTGGTAAAAAACCATATTCGAATCAAAAGTATCCGTTAGTAACTGTTTTCGTTGTTAGAGATAGATCTTGACCCTTTATGTACTTCGTTACATATATTCCAAACTTTCAGTAGCCCGTCACGTAATCCGTCGTGTGATCTGTCACGTAGTCGCTTTGCGGGCAAGACAATAGTCACAGATTTTCTTTAATTCGTCCGAGCTCGTGCTCGATATTTGCTTCGCAACATCGCGCAAACAATTTCAGCGAAAACTTATTGAATCATATTTTTCACGACTTGTTAACAAAAAATATTGCAGCTCAACTCGCGCGTTTACACGATGTTTGGACGCGATAAAGTGATTTTTCTCGCACCGCACCGCGATCTTCCTGCCTTTGTTGAATACGTCAGTGCTGATAGTACCGGAATAATAAGTTCCACTTTTCTTCTCACACCGACCGCGGTATTATAACAGCTTTATTTTTCCTTTTATCACGGGTTATCATATTCTTTTCTAGAATCTTGTCCACAAGGACGCTGACACTGAAACATAAGTTCATTATTAATATTGTATAAATAATGTTGAATTATTCTTGGTTGTTCCTCTCGCAACAATGTGCAGACTTAATTCTGCCACGGTTTACATCACCAAGCCCCTTTCGATACTGAAGAGAGAAACTATGTATATGACACGATAGTATTATCGTTCTTCCACGCTTGCGTACGAAATCTTGTGTCCGCTCGTAAGCAACAATAATTATGTAAAGATCGAGATTACAGTTCACGAGCAAAACTGTTTTTCGTCATTCTGCAAAACGCTTTCGTCAAATGTGATATGAAACCTAACAGAATAATCTTATTGCAAAAAGCTGAAAAAATAAATTTCAAAATCGATATGATATAAAGGCGAGTGAAGATTGCTGCAAAAATATAACAGAATTGTGTCAAAATTATTTTTTCTTTAAACCGCATAAATAATGTGGATCAATAAGTATGAATTAATAATACAACGAAGTAGAGATCTATTTACACAATTGCTCTAATTTTCTGAAATTCTCGAATTTTTTAAATTCGATAAGTGGAGCTCTCTGATCCGAAAACAAATGTTCTTCTGTAAAAGTTTGTTAATCTCAAGAATCATATTGATTTCGGGCCAGTTAGTACCAGTTCCTACATGTAATCGTAGATCTAAAACGATAAAGTCAAGTACCGATTAAATTTCGTTTAAGAACTCACTTCACAGAGAAAGACTGTCATACTCATTTAATATTATCCTATTAAAGACAATATATATACACACTCGAATTAATTGTGTGACAAACGTAATTTTAATCTAAAATCGCTGCTACGCAGCGTGTGTTTTACATATTTTAAAATAGTCCCTTGTCATCGTGCTCATCTGTGTTGTACAACTATACAATTATTTATCCAACGATACGTGATTATAATATTTTCATTATTCATGCGTTCTATTTGCATTTTTTTGTGTATTATTAAAACGGCAACTGTTTTAATTCATTTGTATTCATATATTATCGACATGAACTAAATAATGCTATAGAGTACAACAAAAATTAATGCGCAAGAAGGGATTATTAATACCCGGGTGCTCAAAGGTTATCCAAAGTCATTTCGTATAAGCGACAAGCTGGCATGCCTATAATGACAAGGTAGGTACATAGTTGTGACATAGTTAATCGATGCTCGGAGAATAATATTGTGGTGTAGATTAATATATCCCGAGAGAAAGAGAGATGCAACGAAATTTCTTCGTTGCGATTATAAAGAAACAAATTGAAAGTGTGCATTGCATTATATATGCACGTAACAATTTTACATATTTATGTAAATACTCACAATATTTTTTATTTATTCATGTTCTTTATTTTTATAATATTGTTTATATTTTTAACTACGTTAAGTAAATGCTTCTCTTAAAAAAAAAAAAACAGTTGCATTTTAAATATTTAATAAACTGTCTATTGTATATTGATATTTTATTTTTTTTATTTGTATATTGATATTTTATTTAAATTGTAAATTTTTTGTGTGTAGTTTTTTTCAAGAAATTGTTTACTTAAAACTAAAATCAGATACAAGAACGTGTTTGTTTGATCAGTTCTTTTTTTATAGAAAAATAGTATCTCTTTATGCTAACGACATCTGTACATAGTAACGTGAAGCGTTGTAAGAAAACTTTGATACTCATGTGATATAGTCATGTGATATTAGATTATACTCAAATGTGAGCTCTCTCATCTTTAGTTTCGGAACGCGAAATGCGACCGCTAAACAAATTGGTAAAAAACAATGCACCTTCAAAATAATATTTGCAGAGAAAAATAATCAAGACAGTCTGTATAATGATTGGTACGTATGTCCCTCGTATGTACGAGGTTCGATTATTGCAATATTGTATGCGCAGAAATATATTTTTTATATTGAATGTAACGCGCTCCGTATCTATTAAAACTTAGCAACTGCAATACAAAGAGAATTATATAAAAAATATAATTGTATAAACATGTCTTCTATTCTACAAATGACGCGTGTGAGCGATACGAGAAAGCGCGAACTTCCGGTTGAAAGACGAACGGACAAACGCGAGAGAACGATCACACGAGCGTAAGTGGAAAATGTCTCTCTCTTCCACCTCCGACGAAGAGGTTGCGCTCGTTGGGGTAGCGCAAGTCGGAGATGGAGAAACGTACTTAACGAACGGAGAAGTTCATTAAAAGCGAAACGACATTAGCCGACCTAAAATCACCCCTTTGCCACCCCTGCCGCGCCCGTCGGTTCCGTCTGTCACTATAGGCTCTCGGACTCCACAGGTGAAACGGAGGAGAAGAACGACGGAGACGAATTAACGGGGTCGGGTGGCGAGATATCGCGACGTTAGTTAGTTCTCTCGGGGCGAAAAAAGGACCGAGTTCGATAGGAAATAGATCATCGCGCTCTGTGGTGAAGCAGAGACGAGAATCAAGCGACGGCGGCGACGACGGCGGCGGGAACGGGAGCTGCGAGAAAAAACGGCCCATCTCCTCACGGGAGATTGCCTTCGTAGAATTTCTCGGTGGTCTCTTGGCGCCTTCGACTGTCGTTACCGTTAATAGAAGCCATTCAGCGACTATGAATTGCCTACCGGTTATCCTGAAATTTCATTATTTTCCCGCTCGCGGACGGATGTGGAGCTCGCCTGATCGGCAAGGCTTACGTCTTATACGAAGCGGGGAAATTTCCGGATGGGGTGAAATTATCGGTGATGATTTGCGAGCGAAAGGTCGAGCTTTTATCGCAATTTTACGTTCATTGAGTTTTTTTTTTCTTTTTAATGTGGTCTCACATCATTCAGCTACATATTGTAACAATATACATCGTATGTGTTTTACGTATGTTCAGAAAAAAATTATTTTACTCCGTTAGACGAAGTAAAGACGCGTTGCGTCGATTTACTGCCGTTATATGAAACTTGGAAGAGAGACTCGTTTTTCTCCAACAGTCTCCTCCTTCCACCGAAGGAACAAAACCGAGTTTCAAAGAAACATGAAATCGCGTAGAAGCTCTTCTCATTTTCCTTGAAGAGAACCGTCCGAGCTGAAGATCCGTATCCTTGCAAGCACACGTTATAGGTATATACATGTCGGGGGCCAAACTTCACGACCATTGATTCCGCGAGAAACCACTTGCAAGACAGTTTTGTATCTTTTTTTTTTTTTTTTTTCGTGCCCGCCGCTCGTTCACGCCCCAACGATACCTAATTGGGTGCGCCCCGTGGCCGGCCCATTATACGGGGTGTCAAAATACTTTTTCACCTCTAGTAATCCTCTCCCAAGCACATACAGAATTTCCCTCCTTCCCCCCGCCCGTTCCCTGCCGCTTCTTGCCTTCCTTTTATCCCCGCGCTGTTCCAGGACAAAGGGTGTGCGTGCTTGTATCTCAAAGCGGCCGACCGAATGAAATGCACAATGGAATTGTCGCCACACGTCGCGTTTTCGAGGAGTAAAAGACGTTTTCCCTGGTCTGTGGCGCGCTTACCGTGTAAGCCGCCACAGAAAAAGACCCTCCGCGCCACGCGGAGTAGTTTCCCGAACAACATGTAAGAACATGTGTACTCTCGTAGGTTAGATTTCCTCCTACGCACCCCCTCCCCTCTCATCTCTCTCCTTTCACCACCGAATCACCACCAGCGCTCGTGCTTCTCCGCCCTCGTTTTCTCTCTATCTCTTTCGAAGTCGGTGTGTAAGTGACAATTCGGCCATAACGCCGTTCGTTGTAAGTCGGAGGGAAGAGAGAAAACGGAGGAAGGTAATTTTCTCACTAGCTCGGGGGAAGCTCGCGTGAAAACTTTTTGTACGACGAGATTTCTTACTCGATTGAATCATCGACACGAGCCGCTCGTAGTCTTCATCTTATCTTTAAATTTTCTTTACAAAATGCTTCTTCTTGATTGCGTTATTGTTTCATCGCATCCCAAACGTTCGAATATTTGTAAGATCAAACGTTAGGAAATGTACGTGTGACTTTTGTTTTAAATTATATCAATCGATGTCGCGTAATAAATTAACCTAAACATTGCGTGTTTTACGACAACATTAAGACGTGTCTTTTAATTATCGCAATCATCACACGATAACGAAAGAGAGACATTTCGATATGTCTCTCTTAATAAGTTATGTAATTGCGTTCGAAATGATTTCTGTTGGCAAGTTCAGCAATTTGATTTGACCTTTAGCGGGAATGCTTTTAGCGACGCGCCTTTTTCAACTTCAGTGTCGCTAACAGAATTACACCGAAGGCCCGATAATTGCTGATAATTCGGATGAACTTCGTTAAGACGCTCATCTGGGCCGGGGCGAAATGCTTTCATTTGATTATTACTCGATTTCGATAACGCAATTATCACGTCCGTAGCGTAAATCGATTGCGTTTTCGTTTCCTCGGAATTACGAGATTACGACTTCAAATGATCACAACGTTGAAAGCGTAATTTAAATGACGCGCTTGTTCACATTGGCAAAACAATATTAAATATACGCGATGAGAGGGAAATACACTAATAATTTATTCCAAATCTCCCATTTCCAACATGATAGTAAACATATGTGTGTGTGTGTGTGTGTGTGTACATTTGTGTAATTATAAAATCGCAACGTCGCAGAATCTTCGTGTTTTTTTTGTTTTTTACGCTTAAAAATTCTTATCCGCTTCGCAATTGTACGTGTCTCTGCTTCTCAGATTCTTACGCTTATTCAAACAAATTTTACTCATTTTTACGCGATTTACGTAAATTTATCTCTTGACGAGACGTCGAGAGAGGAAACCGAAAGTTTCCCTCCCTTGGAAACATCTCCGATTGCATTCTTTATCCTAATTAGGTTTACGAGGATTTAGCACGACTAGCAACCAATTACTAGTAATTGCGTAAAGATGTCACTTTGTAAGCGGATTGCCGGCGGTTTTACAGCATTGTGCTCTTCTAAGCCACACCATCACCAAACGGGAGACCAACAACGAGGCAAGGGGAAGGGGGACCGTTACTTCTCGCTTCCCCTGTATAGTAACCGACGGTAACAATGAGGCGACGCGCTCCCGTAAGCACCCTGCTTACTCCCGAACTCGATTTTCTCTCAGAAGACGAGTATTTTTCTTTCAGAGAATCGACAATCGACGAAAACCCGCCATTTGTCAATAGCGGCTTAATATAGGTATAGTGCGGGGTAATTTATCTGATAGCGCTGCGAGAAATGGTGTTTCTCTCATTACCGTCACGAATATTCATATGCCACAGAATGAAATTACATAGTCGCTGTATGTTTCTTTCATTGTTATATTTTAATTGTTATTTTATTTTTTATCATTCGTATATTTATGATAAATTCGAGAAAAAGACAGAAAAAGAGAGACAACGAGAAAAATAATTATCCAGTAGCACTTTCCCTCTTGCTCGACTCAATGGCATCGGTGCATTATTTAAACCGCCCCAACCCGTCATTAAAATTAAATTCTCTCGGGTAGAAAATTTACGTTAACCACTCATCCGCGGAAAGGTTTACCGCAGCAATTAAGCCGATAAAAAAAAAAATAAATAAAAAAAAAAGAAAGAAACAAAAACAATCGCCGCCCGGCCCCGTAGCAAACGTCGCGTATAATAACCGCCTCTTTACGGCGCGCAGGCCGCAGCCAGAAATTAAATTAGCTTGCCGTGGCGAAATTGAAAAATCCCTTAAACCGAGGCAACGTGCGCGAAAGTGCCGACAGGAGGGCTGCACACTGAAGAACCAGGCACGGAGAGAGAAAGAGAGAGAGAGAGAGAGAGAGAGACGAGGAGGGATTCGGGCCGGGTAAAAACTCAGCGCGCCGCGAAAACTCGTTTAAAGATGAAAGGCCGGCTAACGACTTATTTTCGATAAGGAAAAGTTAAGGTACTTGCCTTGCGCCACCATTATCCACCGAAGCGGCCGCCCTTCCGCGGCGGTCCGGGGAAACCCCGGGGGTTGAAATACTCGAATACCATTCGCCCTCGCACGTTGTTATTCGTCGTTTCCTGCCGAGGGTGCGACGGAAAGAAAAAGGGAAGGAAGGAAGGAAGGATGCGCGCTATTTAGAGTAGTTGCTATATGAGAGTCGCGATATGTGTATTAAGACATTTGTTTGTTTGAATTTGCGGTATAAAAAAAAACTATCCGAAATTGATAATAACGTAAAGAACAGACTCTCTCGCGAAGCGTCAATGTTATGTTTGCGTGTAAATTTGTATCAGCAATTTGTTGAACATAGCGTTGTATATTACACTTTGTTATTAGTTACATCTCGTTGACGAAATACGTACCACGTGTTTACACTACTTTGCTTCACTTTCTCTCGTTCCAACAACTCTCCCCCGTCATTCTCGGAGTCTCTTCTCCGCGCGACCAAAAACACAACAGTTGCGCGAGACTCAATTCAATTGCCATGTCAAAACGATGTGAAATGGGATTGATGTAATTTGGTTAGGCGCGCCCTGCGTTCTCCCCTCCCGCCCAAAAGTTCGCCGGTTATACAAGGTGTCTCAGAATCTTCGCAAATGATATTTTTGATATAAATTTCTCTGAACAGTTTGCAACGCATTTTTCCCCAATTAAACTGTCGAAGAACATCGATATTTCTTAATTCGCGAGTTACTTACTTTAAAAGTGATTAATTGCAAACTTACCCTCGAGGATCACATACGAATAATTTTTCCACGCTTTTTGTGATCTCACATATAAATTATTATTTTTTTGCAAATCTCAAATTACGCAGAAGAAATATCTGAAGATCGAAGAAGAGAATCATGTTGTTTCGATCGCATTTCCAAAACTTGCGATAGAAATTTAGTCGGCAGTTATCCGCGTGACACCCTGTACGCACACGCAACTCCGCGTACTGGGTGTTTTGCTACAAACGACTCGATTCGGGGCTGATTCTAATGACTTATGAAGTCAAGCCAAATGACCAAGCCGCGTCGCCCTCTTACAACGGCCCTTCGTTCGTCAGCGTGGAAAACGCGTGCGTACATACCGCGCTTATACACGTATACATCTCGTGCTGCGCTGTCGCGGCAAATCGAATAATTTCACCCTGGGAGAGCTCGCAATCGTTCGTTTTCGTTTAGTCTGCCTGTCGCATATCGCGCGCATTACGCTCGCTCTGTTTGAGAACAAAGGCTGGCAACGTGGACATCCGGAGACGCGGAGAAACCGGTAATCTAACTTTTCGAGTTTACGGGAGCTTATCGAGTTACAAGCGTATTACAAATGCTCCTTTTAATAAACGGAGACTATAGATATATATGTATATGTATATGTGCGTAATATACATTGATTTTTCTTTCTCTATACACAACATGTTTATCGTGCGTTTATTTTTCTCGCGTGAAGAAACATGTAATGTTATATTACGTGCGTTAAGTAGCAAGTTAATGCGCGCATAAAATAATAATAATAATGCGAGCTAATAGAATATTCCCATGTAAAAAAGGGAAGTACGCGCGCGCGCGAGAGAGAGAAAGAGAGAGAGAGAACAAAATTATGTAAAATTCGCGGATAAGCGAAACGCCGTGGCGTAGGTGTGATAAAATGCGAAACGCAAATTTCGTGACGAGAAACAAATGGAATAGCGACGACCGCTATTACCCCGGAATCGTTATTATCCCGCTCGCAAAATGCTACCTGGGAAGAATCGTTTCGAGAAAACACGAGCGTGATTTACGCGGAGACCCGCCAATCGTTTTACCGATTACGGAGATAAATGCGGTCGATTCGGCCGTCGTTGCGCGTCACATCGGGTTTATGACATTGCGAAATGGGTGTGTTCCCATTTCGGGGGTATTCGTGAAATCATCTCGTTGCCGCGGTAAACTTCATTAAACTTCTATTCCGGCTTGCCCCGCTCTTGCCTCAATGGCCGATAATGGGCCGCCCGATGGAAAAATGGCGACGGCTAATTAGAGCCGCCGGGACGAGCGAAAAGGATAGAGAAAGATAGTGGCAGGCGTCACTTAAGCGCTCGAGTATCGCGAACAATCGCGTCCCATTAATCATACGGGCGAGATCTAATTAATTTCTATCCGGGCGGAGTGCGTAGTTAATTAAATTTTCTTATTGAAAGAGCCGCGCTCGCGCTAAGTGCGAGCGACGAAATTAACGAGACACGTTGTTAAGCTGTTGAGATTCTAAAATTTCTTCGCACCGACAAGATCCGACAGGATCTCGTGTGCACGTAATTATATAAAATGACAGTTTGTGTTCTACATTTGAAAGTTTTATATTATTTCTTTTTTTTTAACTTTTTGCACATTATATGTATAACGATTATATACACATATACGTGCACAAATTCGCAAAGCAAGTAATTTGTTGTGAAATAACTACTCAAAAGTATTACAAATATTTGATCTTATAGCAAATAAAATCTCGATATCGTACGAATCAACTCTCTTTTGTGATTTTATATAAAATATATCGATCATAATTCAACGAATCTCCAATATTATAGTGCACGATGGCACAAATCTTTTTACAAGCATTCCGATATATATCAAAAACGTGAAACGATAACAATTAGACGTTTTGATAACATAAACGTTAGATAACGCAATCCGTGCGCCCGTGTTATCCCCAATTCCGACGAACGAGATCGGCCGCCGTACAACAACACATTTGCGCGCACCTAAGAGAGAACGACGCCACGGCGACGACGTCGCCGCGGCGCCACTTTGATCGGTAACCTCGTTTATGGTGACGCTGGACACAGAATGTAGGAAACACCGATAACACCGGTGACGGAAATATCGACTTTTGAGAGCTGCCACGAGCATCCCTCCCCCGAAGCGCGTCCTGCCCTCCCGCGCGAGTCTTCCCCCTTCTCCCGGACCGGTGCAGCAGCCCCTGGCAAATCACCCATCATCCCCTGGCCTCTCTCGGTCGCGCAAAAGGGATGAAGAGGACGTGACAGGGAAAACGAAGATGGAAGTGCTCGGGGATCGGGAAAGAGAGACGAAAAGGAAGAGGAGGAAGAGGGGTAGAAAAGAGAGGAAAGGATCGACGAGTCGCGGCGAGTGTGGAAGAGCGTGGATCGATGGAAGGGAGGGATCGGGGGAGGGCCGACCGCTCTGGTGGCGGTTGAAAGAACCAATTTTGTCCTAATAGAAAAATCCCCAGCGCCGAACCCAATTTATAAACCCGCAAACATGGCTGGCGTAGGGCGCTCGCTTGCTCGCTCGTTCGTCTTGCCTCGTCTTACAGCGGCGCCTTTCGCGAATCCCGATACACAACGACGCCGGGGCTTCAGTCAGCCATGCACCACGTATCCCAGATAAGAAATTTCAGAGCGGGGTCCTCACAGTGACGACGACGGTGCCAAAAAGGGAAAAATAAGGATCGTAAAGCGAAATGTGGCCGACTACTGTAACTACAAAGTTTTCGCACTTGATTGAGAGAAAAGTTGTTTTTGGAACAGAAACGCGGTTTCGTTCTTCTTCTCTAACATCGTTGATCAGTACATTTGCAGAGTGCGGCACATATATTTGTATCGGAGAACAATATTCGTTTTTCACAAACAAAAAAAAAGACAAGAAAACAATCACCTGTTATCTTTATTTAAATATTGATGTGAATTTTACATCAATACGTGGCACGTATTAAAACAAAAAAAACTCTCGCTTCCTATCGAGAGATACGATCTTTCTGTCGCAAGCTGTGCGACAGAAAGATCTAATATCTTCTAACTACGCGCTCTAGTTATTAGTACTGCTATTAGCAACGTCTGCGGCTAAAGAGAAAACGAAAGGAGAGTGAGTAAACGGAACACATGGCCCGAAAGGGTACTCTCGTATCGGCTACAAAGGTATCCAACAGAGATAAATACGTCGCAACTTCCAACGCACGCCTCACCTAGTTCTGCCATGTATCCTGGGCATATGCACACAGCAGGAAGCAAAGGGCGGTCCATCTGCAGCGATCCGATTTTACGATAAAGGCTCGTCGTAATCGATTTTAAATCTGATAACGTGTTACGCGTTGATCTCTTTCTCTCTCTCTCTCTCTCTCTCTGTATCCGACAACACACTCCTCTATTGCTACTTCTTTTTCATATTCTTACTTAAAGTTTCTTTTGTCTCTGCGATATTTAAAAGCTATTCTATTTCCCTAAATAAATCGCCGAGCATTCCGAAGATCGAGCCTGAACATAGTGCGGCAATTCCGAGAGTCTTAAGTGAACCAAACTTTGTGACAAACTTCTTCGCTTATCGATCGAACCCTCGATTATTCCTCCGAAGCCTTCAACTCCGCGGTATTACTTTCTCTCGAAACGCCCGCGTGTCTCTTGACTACGCTTTTAATCGCGCTTACGGCTGCCTGACCCCCGGGTCCACGGTCCCCGTAGTTTATTTAACAGCGCCCTGGGCATCGGTAAACACGGGTTAGCGAATTGGCCCCAGGGCGAGACCGAATGATAGTTAACGTACCGCTAAACGCTATTGGAGAGGAGAGACCTCACGTTCCCCATCCAAGCCGTTGTATAACCAAGGCTCGTATATTGCGTGCGCGAGGGGAGCGAAATTTAATTTTGTGCTTTTTGTACACGCCAAATCGTCCTCTCTCCCGTTCCCGCGCGAGCGTCCTCCATGTCTTCACATCGCGACGAAACGACAAGGGTGGGTTCGGGGGAAGAGGAGAAGGTGGGCGAGCGACGCCGGCGTCGAAGAGATTTCACCGCGCTTTCATGGAGCGTCAGGGATGGCATAGCGCAGAAGCAACGCGGTGGTTGGCTTCCACGTCGTTTAACGCCGGTTTATTTTGCGTCGCTTTCGTAGTTTGATGCCGAGCGCGTCGAACTACCTTGTCCACGTATGTCGTGACTCGTTCGCGACATCAGGACTGTTTTCTCGCACTCGGGGCGAGTTTGAAAAACTCGCAAATTTATGCTTATTCGAATCTCTTCCGCCTGTGATGCGCCCCGAAAGAAAATACATCTCGTAAAAATCAAAGCACGCGTGTTACAAATACGTGCGCGTAGCGTACACGAAGAATTTATTATTTTATAAGACTTTTTGTATGTTGTTTCTTTTTTTTTTTTTTTTTACAAAAATTCTTTTTCTGTCGATACTTCGGAAAATTTTCGAAAACAAATAAGAATCGATTCTGACGATTCGAGAAGCAATTCGATAGAAACCGCTTTAGACCGCTTATCCGTAAATCCGCCGCTGTTTAATTGGAAATAATGAGGCTTTGATCTGTACAGACAGATCCTAATGAGAAATGTAGAGGCTTTATTCAATGAATTTTGCGATTTCAATTCACATTTCGCGCTCGCTGGAAAATTCAAACACTTCGTCTCACTTATGAGTCTATTAATTCGATGTATAAAAGATCATCTCTCTTTCTCTCTCTCTCTCTCTCTCTCTCTCTCTCTCTCTCTCTCTCTCTCTCTCTCTTTCTCTCACCTCTGTGTTAATCTAAAACCATAAATGACAAGTATATGTACACACACTTGTGCAATTACATTTATACGCAAGAACCGGGTAGACAGTTTGCTCTTGCAACTGTTGTACGCGTCGCAGATATTAATTCACGTGCGAGCCGATAAAATGTACAATAATCGACACTAAATTGCACATTGGATTATCTCGTTATGGTAACGATAATCTTCGTCACGGCGGCGAAGGCCGTGAGGTTCTAAAATGAGAAGTTACTGCGCGAGTGTGAGATACGAAGAGAAAGGAAACAGAGAGAGAGAGAGAGAGAGAGAAAGGAAAGAGAGAGAGAGAGAGAAAGAGAGAGAGAGAGAGAGAGAGAGAAAGGAAAGAGAGAGAGAGAGAGAAAGAGAGAGAGAGAGAGAGAGGGGAAGAAGAGATAGAGAAGGAGCGAGAGAACGAGACGGCACAGAGATGGTTGACTTGATGAAATCATGCCGCGAGAATTAAACGGAGGATACCCCCGGCGTGTGTCGGCGTTGCGGGCGTGTGGAGGCACGAGAGAACTCGGGGCCCGAGCTCCAATTGGCGGGAGCAAGACAACGGTAGGAGTTGACTGCAGTGTATACACAGTTAATTAAGCTGGAGTACCACGGCGGAGCCGCCGGAGGAGGAGCGGGAGGAAACTAGTCAGAGCGAGACGGTTGATGAAAGTGAGAAGAGAGACGAAGAAAGAGGAAGAGCTGGGGTCGGATGAAAAGCGGCAAGAGGAAAGCAGAGCAAGCAAAGAGTAACAGAGAGAAAGAGAGAGAGAGAGAGAGGGAGGGAGGGAGGGAGGGAGGGAGAGAGAGAAAGAGAGAGAAAGAGGAGGGGAAAGTGGAGGTCGGACGGAGCGAATGTGCACTGCGAGAGAGGAACAGAGAGATGCGCTACTCTGTCCTGTGGGCTGCAAACGTAATTTGCTCTCTGGATATGCAGTCCCAGCGGTTCTCATCGTGCCTGAGGATGTGCTGCTGCTTCTGCCGCACCGTGATGTTTTACACTTTGCTCTTTACGTGAAACAGAACCGCCGAAATTTTTTCTCGTGTCAATATAAAACCTCGGATAATCGAAAGCCAATTTGCTTTCTCCAAGTACTTTACTCGCGGAGAAGAATTCAAATTTGTCCTTACTGTTTTATTTTTTTCGTTAACATACGCGTCAATTACTTTGTAATCTTCAGTTTGTTTGGACAATTTTGTACAAACTCTTTGTTTTAGTCCCGTCGTCACCTTGAAGGTCCCGTCGTTCGTCTTCCCCTCTCTCGTGCGAGACTGCACGAGCCAAAACGTGGAGGATCTTCATACGATGTTCTCACTTGTGCACTCATTGTGCACAACGGATTAGGCGAATAGAAATCCTCAGATCCGACCTCAAAGAGCGCCACCCGCTGTGAGTTTTCTCAAAACCTGTCGTGAAATCCGTCCGACCGTCTTTACAATGGAAGCGAAAACAGCTAAAACGCGGAAACGGCTACCGCGCACCCCAAACAAGCTTTTTCGTGACGAATCAGCAAGATCCCGCGGTGAGAGACTCATTCTTGAGAAAAACGGGATTGTCCTTTATTTCCACGCTTCGTCTCAATTCGCACCTCGAGAGACGAGTCTCAAGAGAGAACGAGGAAGGGAACGAGATTCAGGAGAGAAAATTTGTAGCGGATTTTCGTGTCCGGGCCACCGAAAACGAAATTAGACTTATCTTGGTCATCGCGGACCCGTGTGTGGGGCCAGCTGCACTCTGCGCGAGGCAACTCAAGAATGGGACACGGTAGAGCGGCCGTCTCTTTGTGGTTCGTCGATTTGGGCGCTCGCGTCAGATTTGCAAACGACACGTTGTCGAAAAAGCATTTGAGATCCCGGCGATGCTCCTTTCGACGGCCGAGGACGCACACGTGCCATTGTGAACGACCGATAGAAAATCGATGATGGATCTATAAGAAAACACGCCACAATGACATGTCGCGGAGAATTCAAATAAGAAAATCTGAGCACACAGAAGCCGAATTTACGGTAATTTCGGACCGATCCGCTTTCGATGGACCTCGAGTGATAGAGGAAGAATAGAGAGTTTATACAGTTTACGAAAACGTCGCGTTGAGATAGTATATCGGATTCTCTTTATATTCTGAAAAGTGTAGAGTATGCATTCACACACACACACACACCCACACGCTCTCTTAATATAAACTAACTTAATATAAACTAAGATTTTAATATAAACTAAGATTTTAACTCTGTTAAAATCTTTAAAAGTAATCTCTAAAAGTTTTTGCTACATACTCTTGTGTTTTCACTTTAATTTTTTTTTTCTATAAGAAGTTAACGATAAATATATATTTTATACAATATAATAAATATACATTTTATAAAAATAGAATTATTAATTAATTTTTTAACAACTCATTTTTTAACATCACATAAAAGTTGGATCCCTTATCGAGACCGAATAACATAATTCATTTTAATAAAATTAAAAGTCATTCTCACATCTCTCTATAACACGAAATTATACACGTCAACCATCGTAGCTCCCGTTTCTTTTAAAAAAATCGTTAGTCAGCTGTCAGCTTCCCCCGGTTAAGTTGAAACGTTTAACGGACGGCGCGGCTACCTGGCTTTACTTCGAAACCTCTCAAGAATTCACCGAGAGAAAGATCACTGTCTGGGAAATTAGCTAAAACTGGAGCTAAGTGCCTCGGGAAAGCGAACAGAGATCGGGACGAAACGCACCCAATCTAGCTGAGCTCTCGCGTCGATCCCACCCGTTAGATATTTATCGCAGTAAGTGGGATCCGGTTAAATGCAACTCGTGATCTGATTACTGCGGGACCTCTAAAAAGCTTTCCTCGCTCGCTCGCTCCGAGTCCCACGGGGGCCGCGAGACAGATTCGTAGCGGAGATTGAACGCCGATGAAAATGGCGTTGTGTCGAAATTGTTCGCGGGATATTCGCATGTGCGCGTGCACGTTACACACGCCCGAAAAACACACACCTTTGAACGATCTTCGCAAACGCGATCTAAACGCCAGGCATTGTTTCAATTAATTGATTTGATAATGATTCTCTATTACGTCTTGCCTTTCCGTTTCTTTTGTATCTGCGGTATGAAGCAAAAATAAGAAAAGAATTGCTTCGTGAAAACAAGTACAGATAATTTTTATAATGCTGAGATGTATAGAATTTTGTTAACTTTTTTATACTCTTGGAATTTTTTTCATTATCAAACTGCGCATTGTATATACACACATCATCGCACGCACGCAGATGTGTAAATTGTAAATAATACGCAATGTCAGCACACGTACTGCTTTTCCATTGTGATTCATCCTCGCGACAAATGTGAATTGTTTTTTTTTTTTTCTTCTTTTCCGCGAGGTGCAATACGTGTATCGCGCAATCGGATTACAATGGTGGTGCATTTTCGGCGCGGAGCGAGTGGGTCTTTTCTATAACGGAAGAACGCGAGCTCTCTCGCCCGCAACGTATAATTTGCCTGGATTTAGTCGGATCGATTTTGAGTAGCTACTGTTTCGCTACAGGCGGATATCTTTTGTGGCGCGGTTTTGTGGGCGTACACTTCCCCCCGGGCTAAAACGCCAAATGGTAACGACGATACGCGGAATCGAACGTGGAATGGGAAACGGGGATTCGTTTTGTGCGCACGGTTTTCGGCCGGCGCGCCGGCGAAAAAAGAAACAATTTCCAACCCGGATCCGCCATTCTGGTAACCGGAAAACGTCCACTTCTCGTCTCTTTGTCGCCAAGCTAATTTTGGGGGTTTGCGGAAGGAAATACAACAGTGGGAAAAAAAATTCGTCGAAAAAACATTGTAAAACTGTTTTTCATCGAAATAAATTGCCGTCTTATTGTACGAACGATTTTCACACCGACATTCACTTACGCGCATGTATGATGCAAGAAGTGTTTACGGTAGCGTATTTTGTAAGTGATGTAATTGCTACACACTGCATATTGTAAGCTCGAAGAGCGCTATTAACTCTGACAGTTATTGCGAATCTACAAACATGATATTTTTATTTTTATAAATGGGGAATGAGACAATTTATTTCAATTTATGATATGTTTGCGCGATCGAAGGGTTGGCACGTACGCGTGTTTACACAATGCTATAATATACATACGCGATCATCAAATTGATATTACGTAAATACACCAACAATTCAGCTACACATAGCCAATAAAGCAACCAAGGCTTTATTTTATTGTATTGCACTAAATTTCGCAAATGAGATTCACGCAGGAATAATATTTTCATTCGTCAATCTGGCGCAGCAATAACCTGTTTGCAAAACGAATATTTTGCCGTCGAAAGAGTCGTTGTACAAATGCAAATACAAGTTTTTCTTCTTATGACGCGCAAACTTTCAGTAAATTCGATGAATCCTCGTTACTATAAACGTGACAAAATGTGTCTCGCGCTAATTGTGTTTTGATTAAAAAAAAAAAAAAAAAAAAAAATCAAAACTTTCTCGTGGTCGCTGTCAAACTCCATCTTAATGTCGAGTTGATGCACAGATGCGTCGCGACAACAGCAGCGCGTAAGGTTCCGCGAATCTGCGGGGCATTCAGAAGCGTAGGAGGCTTGGCGTAAGCGGTAAGCTTTACCTCATTTCTGGCAATTACAGGGGATGCCAGAATCCGCCGCAAGAATCAACCCACTCCGGCCGCGTGTGTGTACCATCCGCCTCTGTTTAGGTGAACCACCCCTTCGCGGTGCGCGCGAGCTTACTCTCGCCCCCGTGTGCTCGTCTTTCTCGTACATGCACGTAACATTCACAAGCATCCTGGCGCGAACACCACCAAGCTGCTCACACGTACACGTTGGTGGGGTCGAGACGTCATGGGCGCCCGTCCACCCTCCGCAACCCCTGCGGCTACCTCATACTGTGAAGTGAGGGTTACCCCTGAACTCGGCGATTGAGCACCACTGATCTCGCCATCTTCCCGAATTCGCGTTCCGATTGGTGGCGAACCCGACGAGCGGCCTCGTCGATTGGTTGAGCCGAGCCACGCCCCCGCGCGGCTCGTGGCCCGGACCACCTCTTTCACCGAAGAGTGAGTCTCTCTGGGAGTAGTTGTGTACAGCTGCAACAAAGGCCACCCCGTTAGACGACGACCGGCTAGTCCTCGTTGACACGACGCACGCTCAAGAGCTTCGGTCTTAACGAGAAAGATTCTATCCATCTAGCCATCTGGCGCCTGCGAAAGTGAATGAGCGGGAACCAAGTCTCGGTACGTTCTCGTCAAAAAATCGAAGAAGATTCCCTTCCGTAGGCGAGTTTACTTTTCCCGGATCGAGTAGGAGCTTGTCGCGGATTAGTTCAAGAATTTGTTGAGGGCTCGGGACAATAATCGATGTGATAACAGACGATAGTTAAAAAAAAAAAAAAAACCAACGCACTTTTTGTTCTCGGGAATTGATTGGGATCAGTGGTGAATTTCCGGGAAAATTTCAATGAAGCAGAATCCATCTATCTCTTATTGTTGACTAATAATGTTAGAAGAGACAGATCGGTTTCGTGTCAACAGGATAACCTCCATGAGAGTGCCATGATTTGTACTATGATTTGTGAAGAGGTGATAAGTGACTACGAGGATTTGTTACGAATCCCTAATCTTGCGTATTGAATGAGTTTTGTTCAATTTGCGCGACATAGATCGAACATTACACAACGGATACATCTAGATTCAATTATGACATGATCTCGTTAATCGATTGACACCGAGTTAACTTTTCCTCTTAGCAATCCTAATAAGAACTTTAAATCCTCAGACACTTTAAATGCCGTGTGTCCAAGTTTGAAAGACACTTGTCAAAACTGATGAATTTCTCAAGGAGTGCGCGATGTTGTGTCTGGTCGAGATGCACTTCACGGTGAAGAACACGTGTGAGTGCCGCGTGATCGCTAAGCTCTAGTGTCTTCTACAACCGCAGAATTATTCACGGGATCCTTACTCGGAGGTTTGATTCAAAAAAACAACTCTCTCGAAGTAAACCCTTTGGGAAAAATTTATTTCTTCGAACGAGTTTCCGACAATGGATTCTCAGCAGCTCGTCGACACAGCTTCTCAAAATAGTCAGGACATCGTCTTACCGAAACCGGCCAGCAGCACCCCAAGACACAGCATCGATGCGATCCTCGGATTGGCCAGTCATAAAAGAACTCATCAAGAGATGGAAGACGCCGGACGCGACGCGCAGGAAAATACTGGTACCAATATCTACTACTAAATTTTATTAACGATTTAAATTCCCGAGTAAAATGTAAAAAATAAGTTTTAACAAAAGATTCCATTGCTCGCGCCGTCGCAATGAAGTTTCGTCTTAAATTGGAATTCACTCATTTTGGAGAAATCAACCGTACGAAATGCAAAGCTTCGCGAAAACAATTTTGAAACACCCTCTCGAAACCCGCTTAGCAAAGAAGTTTCGCAGTCATCCGTTTCAATTAATCACTTTCTTCCGTCGCGGTTTCTTCGCGGCTGTGCGCTAGTATTGTGTGTTTTGTAATTAGACTTGTATTATTGCACGTTTTACAGCTCGTTTCTTACAGTTGTTCACCGGAGATGTATCCATCAATTTTCGTATCTCTTCGCAGACAAACAAGATCCGCGCAAATCGCTCGCGATTTTTTCTTTTTTTGTTTACAGACGCGTTTAATAAATGCAACAAAGAAATCCGTTCGAAATATATTTAGGTGTGTTAAACTGGTATCACACTACCCCACAAAACAAATAATTAATGGCGGCGAGGAGAACCGGCAACCGAATTCCGAGCGACGGGCCGTGTAGTGTGTACTTTTTCGCGCGACCCAATCATTTTTTCACATTTGCGGATTGATTCTATTAGCAGACTAAACCGTTCCACTGTCCGTTTGAATCTTGCATTCTGCCGGACAGACGTGATCAACCGCCGCGAGTTAGCTCTCTGTTATTCCGTCTGGCAGCTGCGTTACGGCCAGTAATGCAGCGTGATCGAGTTTCGATTAATTATCGCTGGGGTTGCGCGCTCGGTCGATGTGTGGCCGGTTTCTATACATATTGTGTTATTGTACATCCCCAAGGATACGCGATAAAGGGATAGAATTAAAAAAAAAAAAAGAAAAAGAGAACAATTGAGACGCGGTGTGTAACGTAATAAAATATCATAAAGTCGAGTAGAGTCGATATAATTGGGATGCTCGGATATAAACGGCACAATAATTGTTCAATAAAAGGAAATTAATAGTTTTTATTAAACTATCGTGTATATATACATATATATATATATATATATATATATATATATATATAAAGTGGAAACTATATGACATGTATAATACAACGTATATGTATCGGTAAAAACATTACGATCCAATAAAATGACGCGTTAAAGTCACAGACAGAATTGTGCAGATCTAGATCCGCAGATAACAACCGGTGCTCGTTGCGTGATTTTCTACCGTGCTGATGAGATCAATTTACCGTCTCTATATGCTATACTTTTTCACTTTTATAAGACATTTATACCTTACCGCTGCTTTAATTCACGCTGCACTCCAATGGAAAATTTTAGTCTAACGAGACACACATGCAACCTCTACTTTAGTTCAGTTACCATTACGAAATAATTTCGGTCGCTTTTGAAATACTTCGCCATGTATATCGATCACACATCGGTGAATTTGCGGACCGAACGGTTGGGAAACCAGCTGACCGCAGACAATATTCAATCATTACAAAATCAATGACGGATACATTTAAATGCGATCTATATGATCGCAAATGTAATTGAGATTACTCGAGTTAAACTCCGGAACGCATACCGCATAGATTCATATGTTTTTTTTTCTCTCTTTTTCTTTTCTCTTTTAAAACGTTATTAACGCGTTATTATCGCTTAGATCTCAAACATCCGTTCAATTATTCTGAGACCGACCTGGCCTTCGATTTTCCACGTGGAACCAAAATTGTCCCCTCTGACGCGCGCGCGTCAGTTATACACGGTATATACGGGGAAGATTTGTCAGCAAAGTTAAGCTCATAATTGGAAAATCGTTAGTATCGCGACGATCTTGTTCTACGAACTCGGACGGGCGCTAATTTGTCCGTCGAAATCGAGCCCAAAGGGAGCGATCGAAATCGATGCCGAACATTCGGCGGGTTTGTATTGTATCGTTCAATGAAACGTATATCCGATAATTCCTGTTTCGAGACACTTTCGTCTCGGCTTTGCCTGCACTGCCCGCGAACTGTCGTTCGTGTCATTCTGGAAAGTGCGCGCATACACAACGTGAGGCGAGGGCGCGAGTTATCGACGCAACACTTTCGGCGGAAGGGTCGGAATCGACAAAACAATTTTGTGCCGGCGCTGCCATTATTGGTGGGTATGAGTGAAAAAAATGGGGGCGAACGTCTATCGGATATTCAGCGGCATAAGTGATATAAATTAGCGTCGTCGGAATCGCATTTTCGTTTTTTTTTTTTTTTTTTTTGTCGCATTAAACATGCGTCGCGTTGCGGATCGATATGCACGGGTTTGCAAACGGTTAATGCAGTTGTCAACCGAGATGTCTTATTGTTTGTCACGATACAGTTGGCTCTCGTAATCGCTGCGAAACCGGCAAATGACATTAATGTCTTTGCGTGAGGTATCGAGCGCTTATAGCGGTGGTTTATATATGTACATATATATATGTCAGTTGATCGCAAATTACTCTCTTCACATCATTCATTCGCGTCGTTTTATCAACGTATACGCTTTGCATAAGTCTTATGTTTGCGAACTCGGTTAGTAAAATCAATTGACCGTGTGCAAGAATCTCGGAGCAACAGAGCCAATTAATCCTTTTACTCACATTTCCATATAAATAATTGGAATAATAGAATGTATATAATAATAGAGATATAAATTTTCACTAGAATCTCCAGTAGAGAAATTCATTAGAGAATATCCGCTTAATCGATTTCGTTAATAATAAACGAAATGAAACTAATGAAACTGAACCACACGTATAATGTAGTTCTGCATTTCAGTAGATCGATAGCAATTACCTAGATTTATTTGAGATTCGGTAAGAGAGAGAGAGAGAGAGAGAGTAGCTTGTAATAACTTCAAGATTTTGATGCTCAACTTTTCAACACACACATGTAGATGAGATTTGTTCATTGAAGTGTACACACAGTATGTATCATAAAGTACAAAATATCTTCAAACACAACGTGTGTGTTTCTATGCGTGACAACAACTTTTGTGCAATTGTTTAATTTAAATCAAACGTCACACATACACACATAATCGTCTTAGAAGCGAAAGCGTCGACGAGGAAAACTATATCGAATTGGAAAAGTAAAGTCGCCAAGTCTTTTTTATCCGATTCCGAACTATAACAAGCCCGAATGAGCCTGTCAATCCTAATATGTTCGACGTGGGATTAATTGTCGGCGTTTATATTCCAACGGATTTAACGTTGATCATTTTTGAAGGAAACTAGACCGTAGAGGTCTAGCGGGGAAAGGACCAATCGCAAAAAGAGAGAAAAATATTTTGTGAAAAAGACAGAGGCTGCTTAACTCCGAGACCCAATCTCTTGTCCCGCTAATCGAATTATCATTAATTATGATACCGCGCGAACGAGCGCGCGCTCGCGAGAAGAAAGAACAGGTTAAAACTCGATGGAACCAGCCGCCACTAATAAGTACGAAAGAGGGACGGGAGAAACGGGAGAGAGAAAAAGAGAGAGGAAAAATAGGAATGGGGGGAGAGATAGGTGGAAGCGGCTTTAAGTCGCTTCTTAAGAGGTGAATTGACGTGCCTACTAATGGATCGTGTCTGCCTCGTCTTCTCTCCCTCTCGCTCGCACCACCGCCGTCCAATCCCCTTCTTCTTTTATCGTTCGCGTAGTCTTAACACGAGACTAACAGGTCTGTTATCCTCGGCGGGAATCGCTTCGTCTACCGTGCGGCTGCGATTGATCGAAATTAACTCGCTGGAATAACAAATGATCGCTGTCGCGCGACACATGTGCGCGAACGCGATACGCGTTATTTGTACACGTGTCACCGCGCTACATTGTGATTTCGGTATATATTTCTCACTCTCTTGTTTCAGCTGTCAAATCTCGTAAAATAAAGCTAAGACGCGCATGAGGATTACTTTCAAAATTATACGAACGAGCGAGACGTTCCGTCGAACAATCGTACGACTTGTCGTACATAATGATAAAAATAACGCGCCTTCAGTAAATATAAAGTTTCATAAAACTTCATCTTGTTATCAACCGTACGTAATACTTTAAATGTATTTTTATCTATGTTAATAAACGTGACATTTTGGATCGTGTTTTCTTTTTCTCAAATTTTTGTTTTCGATCAATACGTCGCTTTTCCATTCGCACCTTTTATTTATATAATATAAATGAACAAATAACAAAATATTTTTAAACGCCACATCGATACAATCTGTTAATCAAATGTTGCTGTCGCTCATGTTACTCCTTTTCTTTTTATTCACAAAAAAACAAAAACGTATTCACCGTTTGCGAGGATAATTCTCAGCTTTTACGTGTAATTTATCGTAATCATTAAAATATTGCGACGCGATATCAGAAGGAAATATTGCGACATGCGCGTTATTTGGTGTACGATGAAGAGAATAAGAAGCGCAAGAACGAATAATGGTGGAGATAAGGCAATTAAAACGACGTATTAGTCGAACAAATGCGAAATCGCTTTTCCAATGCGCGGGATCAATCCCGCGACGCATGTGAACTGCGACGTTAACACATTGCGAATTAATTCTTCGTCGTGTGTTACGAATTCTCCAACGACTGTCTAATTCCTTTTAACGCCGTAGCTAATGTCGTTAACTTTCCGCTTTGTAATTTCATCATCTGCCTCGCAAGTTTCACAATTATTCTGTCTAATTCAATTCCCGATACCGAAGTCATCTTTCCGCGAACGAGGTCGTTAATTAATCGTGCGCGCGACTAATAATATCCATACTAATTACGATAAATTGCCGCGGCAAATTATCTACGACGATCTTCACGGGCGCACGCTTCTTAAGTACAAATAATTAATCTCGAAACGATTCGCGCGGCAAAAAACCTATTCTCTCGAAAAAACCTTATTCGACATTTCATTAGTCCGCCATGTTTAATCCAATAAAATTAATACTAACACAATGCACTGTGTTTTAAAACATAAAAACTAAATTGTACGATGTAAAACGTTAACGAGAAATTATAAAACAATCATTATATTAATTATTTTGTGAAATAGATTCAGATATAAAAATTTATAGTCGAATGTGCACTGCTTAGATATTCCGCGTCGAAATAAATTTTAACTCGCGAATAAACATTACATTTTTTCCTTCGAAAAAATTCGAAATATTTTTATCTGCTGACACGACTCACTTTATCACAATTTCATTACTTATTGCGTGTGTTTGTGTATATATGTATGTGCATTACATCGCTTCATCTGATTCGTGCTTGCAGGAAATATTTACGACCTAGCTTTTACCGCTAAATTGACGCTAATCTGATCGCGAGTTCTGATATACAACCTAACCTAACCTACGTGCACTTATCAACCGTAACTTAAAATGCAACATCTACATTTCTTATAATGAGCGCGCATCCGTAATGCAAATCAATATCTGGTATTTATTTATATCGATAACACGTAATAACTTTTGCAGAACACGAATACGAAAGTAATAATAATATTGCGTGACAATTTTTGCGATAAACCAAAATAATTTTATAAGTTAAAATTTACTTTAATAATTTCTTTTCGTCTTAATTTTATCTCAAGTCTCATCTGTTTAGTATCCGGCTCTCAATTCTTTTTTTCTGCTCTCTTTTTTTTTATTCTCTCTTACTTTACAGTTCACAAAAATATTAAAACGCAAACGTTCTTATCTCTCATTGCATGTTTTTATTTCAATTTCTTGCTCGGTAAATAAAAATTTTATGTAAATGTATTAAATGCTTTTTAAAGCATCTGTAATTTACTACTTCTCGTAATATCCTAAGCAAGAAGTTGGAAAATCAGTTTACGCTTAAAAACCTTAAAGTATATAACTTTCTCTCTCTTAAATGCATCTTTTTGTTAATGTCTATATTACAAAATTACCACGACGAATGCGATGTAAGGACGTCGCGTCGGAACGGAGCGCCGCACGTAAAAGCGCTTTGTTAGGGGAAGCAATTCCGATCGCGTGACAACACGCGGTTGTACAATCGTAGTAGAGGGGCATCGGCGATTACGTGTAATTTCATACCATTTATTGCTTGGGACTTGTTTTTCGACAGCAAACCTTTTTCGCACTTACTCGATCGTGAAGCGATGTCGCTGTACCGCGCAAAAAGAGACGAACACGTCCGATCGAGCGTTGACTTTTATCACGTGCGCTAATTTGCAACATCACATATTGAAATGACAGAACGTTAGTGTATTTTTTTCATTAAAGAATTATATCCACGCGCGTTGTTAGAAAATTGTTTAATTCAAGATTTCGACTTTGCGCGATGGCGATGTTCTTTTTTTTTTTTTTTTTTTTTACAGGCAAGCGCGTAACGCGAGCGAAACGAGAACGCATCGTGTGTCGCGCCGCGTTGATTTAACCAAATTACCGCTGGATCAAAGCTTGCGAGTGGTAATTGGCGCGCAGGTGTCGCCGATCAATCGTACACCCGGCAGGTCGCAGAATCTATTTTACTGTGCGCTCAGATATCGAAACGCGCGATCGATAGTCGTCGATTACGCCGAGACGGAAGTGCAGCTAGACGGAGGAGATGTGCCGTGTTGCGAAAGACAGAAGGGAAGAGAGAGGTAAACAGCAAGAAAGAGAAAGAGAATGCGAGAGAAATACCTAGATAGAGAGATGCAAGCGCAGAGGTAGATACTAGATATGGAGGAAGTAGAGAGACGCTCTCGTGGTGCAGTATTGGCGTAATTTGTGCAGCGATTAGCAATCGGTATGTCATTACCACGATTAATATTGACGCCTGGATAATTCAGGACGCCGCGTGTGTGCGAGTCCCCCGTCAGTCACCGGTCCACGCGCGTGTGTGTGTATATGTGTGTGTGTGCGCGCGCGCGAACATACACACGTGTGCGCACGTCACACGCGTGCAGGCCGCGCGCGTTCACGGCCTTTCGACTGTTGGCTCATAAAGCGGCGCGCACACACGCACGTTACCTGCGTACGCACCGTTACTACACGGGGCACGCACACGCCCACGTGCGATGTCGACAGAGATATCCCAATAAAGCCCGCACGCCACCGAACAATTAAATTATTAACTAGTAACGATAACGAGGGGCCACCCGCTGTTGATTACTATTATAACGATGGCCGCGCGCACCGTCACCGAGCTATAAAACCACACGAAAGAAACGTATAGACAAAATACAATCACATCTCTCTCTTATTCTCGACTTCTGCGCACTTCTCCGTTCACACCGGCGCGAGTGAACGGTTGTGAAAAGTTTACGTGATAAAAAAAAACGTCACGATGAGAAACTCGCGTCGGTGATACGCGTAATTGCGAAATTTCGATTCTCTCGCGAGCATTAGCGAATCGTCATAAAATATCAAAAAAAAAAAAAAATATATAATAAAACATTTTATTAGGATTGAAATTTTCACGGAACGTGTATCTCCTTGTGTCTAGTATTTTTGCAACTTATTCGATAGATTCCGTTGTAAGTTGACTCGTTTAGATGGAAATTCTATCTTCTCTTGACAAGAACTCGATGACAGTTTAAGCATCTTACTTCGAGCGTGTGAAATACACATTCGTGCGTATATACACATATATGCGCGCTCACCATCGTTCTGACGATTTAATAATTCGATACCGGGGGTACGCGAATAATCGACGAACCCGATATTCGTCTTAGCGAGCAAGGATTAAGCGCGCATGCTCGGCCGCTCTTTTGCTTCCTCGTAAACAGCTGAGCGGTGCGAGAAAGACGGTGTGTGTATGTGTGTGTGTGCGTTGTAACACACAATGAAAGAAAGAAGAAGAAAAGCTGTCGCGAGTATTTTTGCATCATTACTACAAGTAATTCGTTCTCTTATTTGTTGTTTTATTAACTCGGTTATAATGCGACCGGTATATATTCCGTTGAATCGATATCGGTCATCCAGAAATTTAATTTATTATGAACTAGTGAGTTTTTTTAAAATATAACAACCTGTCCTTTTTCTCTCTCTCTCTCTCTCTCTTTCTTTCTCATGAAGAAAAAAGACAGCGCGTTTGCTTACGTAGGAAAAACCTTGTAGATATATCGACTTGAAACCAGTTCGCTAATTTACTCACTCTTTCCCTTTCTCTCTCGCTTTATTAATCCCCCGTCAATTAACTCGACTAACAGCTCCCGATGATCCGACTCTTTCTCTCTCCAAGTGCTTTAAATAAATTAAATTTGCTGGAAGGTATTGGCCGGTATTAAGGCACTACCGTTCTAACGCGGTAATAAAAACATCATGTCTTTTCGAGAGAGAGAGAGAGAGAGAGAGAGAGAGAGAGAGAGAGAGAGAGACAGAGAGAGAAACAGAGAGAGAAAGGGCAAAAGAGCACCGTCGTTTCGCGAGTGGAAACAGCTCTCTTTCTCTCTCTTTTTCTTTCTCTTTCTCTCTCGAGGATCGATACGTGCGTCGGATTAAAGAGCGCGACAGGTGACAGTGCCTTTTACGAAGAAATTTCCGTCGAAACTTTGTGCCGCGCAAAGTGGCCATTGCGTTTCGTTCCGGAGATAAAAACTGGAAGAGTCGGGAGAAGACCAGAAGAAAGAAAGAAAAAGAGAGAGAGAGAGAGAGAGAGCTGGAGGTGAGGGAAGGGAAGAACGACACCGGTGATGGTCCACGAGAAGACAAATTCTGTAATCCTCTTTGGTTGGCGAGCTAAGCCCTCTGTGTGACGGCATACCGTTCCTCTTTCTCTTATTTCCTGTACTCCGCTGTCTCTCTCTCTCTCTCTCTCTCTCTCTCTCTCTCTCTTCCTCTCCCTCTCTCTCTCTTTCTCTCTCTCTCTTCTTGTCTCACCTCCGTCTCCTCCCACGCCGATCAAGGAAATTAGATTCCGAATCGACAGCCGTGCTTAAGTACAAACGACGGCGCGGTGTATCCTGCATCGAATATCGAGCAGTATCCGCGGAGAAATTCCGTTTTCCGTGAAACAAAAAAATTTCACTCGTCTGCTCCGGGGTCAAAAGAGACATTTATGTAGGGAATTAGTTTAGCGCGGCAATATATTATCATCTCAATGAGATGTAACTAACGATAAAAGTTTCAAAGTAGTCGTAAAATCGATTCTACCGCACAGCTGAGAATTAAAAACTTGGTTAGATGTTTGTTGTTGTCAACGGGTGACGTGACATCGGATTTGAGCGCGAACGATGATTCTCATTACACACACGTGCATCATCTTTTCTCCGACGAGTTTTAACTAAAATAGCACATCGAGATACTAATCATTTGGAGCATTTAATTTTTGATTATGAATATCGCGTTGGACGTGTCAATATTGGACAGGAAATTCAATTAAATACGCAGCGCGACTTTAATATGCATATCGCGCAGCGCAGCAACGAGTTTACAAAGTCATTCGCGCACATCTATCCTTCTTTATCCGCGATACGATCGTTGATTCCGCGCAATTTTTCCCCGTTACCTATCAGTTTTCATCTTCCTCTCTGCCTTAAAACCAATTATTAACCATTCTCACGATTAAAAATCCCGCAGCTCTCCGCGGGAGCTGAGCTGCGGGAGAATAAATAAGCGCTTCATCTCGTATATGCAAAAAACAACATTATGAAGGAATTTGCAGCTTCTAAAAAATTATTATACTTTGAAATAGCACATTTAGCTGCCTATAATCCAATATCCGAGCCTGAGAAATTGTCATGGCACAATAATATTGAATTACGGGTGTCTAAAAACAATGCGGTGGTTTATCGGATTTTTTTTTTTATGCGAGCCATCTTGACGTTTGACTGACGGTTGACCGGCTTCTCGTTTTGTGCGTCGTCAAAAAGTGTGCGGCTTTTCTTTAACAATTGCCAGCGGAACATTAATTAATTTGGTCGACAGTTGGATATCATCGTTCGTTTCGACTGTACGAAAGCTCGCGTGTATTTGTTGAAATCAATTCGTTTACCTCTAATTCATCATTCGCGACATTTGCTCGCAAATATATTAAACGCGCGCTTTGGGAATATATGCGGTTTGCATTACAAATACAGAAACGAACTCTCTCGAACTACCAGACGAGGATCCGTTTTTAATAAGCGCAATACAATATATATACACTGATGTATCTTATGTATAATGATTTTTTTTTCACCTCGCTCGACCGCTACGCTATATAAATGGGAACAACAAATTTTAATTTACTTTTCCTATACAGGACACACACACACACATTCATTTATCAAGTATCGATGTTCCACAAACACTCATCCTGCATTGCAGAAATTTACAAAATATCGTTTGTCAGAGTTGGAAGCATGTACGAAGAACTAAAAAACAGTTTTTATATTAATAATTAATAATTTACATTATTTAGTTTAACATATCAAGTGTCGTGTAAATTTTAGACATTTCACATTTTTCATTGACGAAATTATTCGTAATCAATCTTATGTTATGCAACTTCGAAAAAAACTTGCTAACTGAAATAACGTATAAATATATAAAAGAGAGACGCTTCAATAATATATTTATGTACAATAAAATACAACGGAATATATGTAGAAAAGTGTCATTCACAGCCGTTAGCTTCGATTCGTCCGCTTTGTATCGCGCTCGCGGCCGCGATTGCGTGCGCTATCATTCTCCGGAGTCTCGGGAATGACGCGCGGCGCATTAGCTCGCCGCTTTACGCGCGTTCCTCAATCGACGCCTTAACTCGATTAAGCCGCCGAGAAGAATCAAAAGGCCCCCACGGCGTTTTGAAATTTATCAACGATCAGTGTTGGCCCATTAGAGTCGGCTCGGGGAGGTAGCCACGAATCTACTCTCTCTCTCCCCCCCCTCCTCCCCCTCTTACTCTCCCCGTCCGTTCCGTCCATTATATTATCTCGTCGTGTCAATCTCTTAAGTAGCTAGAAACCGACTAGGACCGCTTTGCATCCGCGCGATACAATCTCTCCGCCCGTCGTCGTTCGTGAAACGCGAAATACCCGGACACTGTCTCAGTAGTCCGTCTTTCTCTCTCTTCGAGATCATGTCACAAAATCGCTCATCGGAAACGTTTCTATTTGCGCCGATGAGATCTCTCCCTCTTTCTCTCGCACAAAACGTAAAAACACTTCGGTTGTTCCGACGAAGATCTTTAGATCGTATATATAAGAATACGGATCCCGATACTTCATCCCGATATTTTGCAGCCCAACATGGAAACTGCATTAATTAACTCCGCAAGAATGAGTTTGTCGATTTCCTCGAGATTATTTGACCGTCCGCACACTCGATCTCACAAATAACGTCTTCGCTTTACTCGAGCGCGGTGTCACGTTTAATTTGCGAAAATGCAGATCGCTCTCGCGACGATATGTACTCCGTGTGTGCATCCTCGATATAACAGGGCGGCAAGTAGTAAGAGCGACGGGCGCTCCCACCACCCTGCACCTGCCTCGTAGGATTTAATCACGATGGTTACTCTGTCCCGACCGAAACCAATTATTGCGCAGACGTATCCGCGCACGTACACACGGAGCATCCAGTTATTCGAATCAGTCGTGTGTGTTATGTATGTGTGTGTGTATACGCCTACCCCGCATCACAGAAATCCGCTTCTGCGAATATCCGTGCGGAGCAATCGTCGCGTGCAAATAATATGAAAGCGCGGGGTGTTTCAGACTTACTCCGCCCCTTTTAATACTTCCACGCGTACAAGTAAATAATTGAACGAAAATTGCCTGCAGCACGTCTCGCGTGACATTTTAATTATTTATTTATAGGTAAAACATTGCAAATAATTGCAACGCTAATTATATCTGTAGATTGATGTGTAAATGTAGTGGAAAAATACTTGGAAGCGCGGATGTGTCGTAAGATTTTCCGATGTTTTTTTTTTTTTTTTATTTTACTTTTATATCGGAGATGGATGGGGATCGCCTCGTACACGTGCGATCGATTGAACGCAACAAGAACGCAACTTCTTGGAGTAAATTTCCAACTTTTATCAGGTGTCTCGCGGCTGAAACTTACACGACACGAGTGAACTTCTCGTACGCGTGCGTGGGTTCGCGTGTCTTTTGAATAGCTCTAAAATTAAATTAATAACTTGCGAGACACCGATATAACGCGCATCTGCTCATTTTCTTGCAAGTCTAATTGCTTGATTCGCAGATATATGCGCCTTCTATAAACGATTGACAAACATACTTCCGTATAAAATTAATTCTGAAACGGCATCGGCGTGTGGAAAGACGGACAAACACAGATTTAAGATTCGTCGTTTTTTCACGTGGATGCGTCCCTGAGGAAGAAGGTTCGGTCGAACAGATTCGAACAGATTTTAGTCGCCTATGCGGATACATGCCGAAGGAGATAACGTGGGCGGATTGGGAAAGGAAGGGTTAGAGAGGGGAAGTGAAGCTGATGAAGCAGGAGGAGCAGTGGGAGGACGGTAGCGTCGGCATTCTCGGAAGGGGAGAGGGCATTATTGATTGTTGTTGATAATTAGCCGGTACAGGCGCGCGTCAATCATCCGGCTAAGGCGAGGTTATTAGGCTGTTGGTTAACGCCGGGCGAAGCTTCTCGCGAGGAAGCTATACGTCGTCGTCGTCGGGATGTGCTGCACGCGCGCGGGCGGGCGGGCGAGCGAGCGAGCGAGCGCGCGTGTGTGAGACAGTTTTGCGTGCGTGATTGAGACTGCGTGGCGTGGTGCGCACGCTCGCGCAAGTGCGCGCGGAACGCCGCCATTGAGCCACCCGATTACCCCTCCACAATTCGATCTAATGCGCTGCGCTGCGACGCGAGAGAAGGTTAATTATGCAGTTAATGAGAGTACCTGAATATACGTGTACAAGGCATGTGTATATATTGCACAAGGGATCTCCCTAGACGTACTGCCCACAGAGAAGAGAAACTTCCCCCTCATCGACGACAGGAACGGATCCCGGGGGTGAGGTTAGGACTTTAACAGCGGGAGTGGGCACGAAAAGGGGCGGAAGGATGAAGGCATACGAAGGGCGCGGGGAAAAGAGGGAGAAGAGGGTGTACGGTGGAAAATACCTATTTGCTCCCGTGGTCCCGCAGGATCAATCTCTTCGTCGGTGGCGCTGTTCGGTTTCTTGGACGATATTACACTCGGGGACGGGAATAATGCGAGGTTTGATCGGGCGTTCGTCGACGAGTAACCGCAGAACCGGGGATGGATGTAATTTGCAGGGAAAATGATCGCGTAATAGTTCGCCCGTCGAGAGCGTTCCGCGTTGTGTGTAGCACGTATATTAATCTTAGTACGGGAATCACAAGGAAATAAATAGAAAGCGTAAAATTGAACTTTTATATGCCTAGATTTTTGTTGTTTTATTTGTAACGTAAATATTACGTAATATTTGACAATGCAGCGTGTACATGCACGCGCGCGCACACACACACACTAATAAGAAATCGAGTTCGAGTATTATCCGAACAGTATTATCGCGAGAATAATGCGAGTTTCGATTGGGCACCGCGAGCGCAATCATCGACCCTTCAAAACGTGTAATTTCGACGGAAAGAGATCGCGTGTAATTGTTTGATGGGAAGTAGCGCTGCGCGTTGACGCGCTTTAAAGTTCTCTCTTGTGTGTGCAGCGACGCAAAGTGCTCGAAGATTACTCATTTTAATGATTTAATCCGCGAAATTGCACGGTCCGGCAACGATCGTGCAATTTGCGAGAAAATTGTAATCCTGTACACAAAAGCGGACGCGAAGAGCGTTACGATATAATACAGCAACAGTAGTGTACTTATATTTTTTTATCGTTATTGTTTTCTCTCTTTGTGCGCGTGTGTTTTCTTAAAAATTTCGTACCTAAATAGACACGTGATCGTTTGTGTTTCGTAAAAGTTCGCGCCGATTTCCAGTTAAAAATCGCGTCTCGCGAAAACACGCGGTTGTTATTTCTCAAATCGCGTAAAAACGCGATGTCATCGCCAATGCAAATCTTCTCCTCGCAACGCGCGCGCATAATTTGGACGGTGAAATGATCAAGCAACGTACGGCGGCGTATCGCAGTCGGACAATTAATTCCGCGCTTAAATCGATTAGACCTCGACCGAAATACCGTGCACGCGTACCTGGCCACGGTTTCTAACAAATACGGCGTAATGTTATTTTGCAAATGAAAATGATCGCGTGATCGTTCGGCGGCGCGAGTAAATCTCCCGTTCCCGTTGCGCGCGCATTGCTCCTTTCGTTAAACGGCGATAACGACGCTGCGATGTCGCCTTAATGAAGCACTCCGGATAAGCGGCAACGAAACGATAGGACTGGGGAATTACAAATGCGCCGAGGCGCTCGCGGTCGTGTGTCACTCCGTGAGATCGTGACAAGAAAAAGCTGCGTGTCCGCTCGCCCTTTACCGCGATGTCATCGTACATCTGAACGATTAGACGATTCTCGCATTAGTCTCAATCATCGAATACACGCTAAACGAATACGTACATTTGATTAAATTACTTTTCCATGTTTTTTAAAAAATTCTTGAATCGAAGTAGAAGCGTGAACAAAAAAAAAGAGGAAATCGGAATAGTCATTTCCGTCACGTTTATGAAATTTTTATTTTACAAATGCTGTTGTTTTAAATGTTTTTTTTTTTTAATGTTATAACTGATGTTTTTTGTTTCTTGACGTTTGCATTGTGGATAATCAATATCCAGTTTTTTCACTGGCCGTAACAAGTATCAGACCGCGAGAAATGACTCGTTTATAGTCTCGTAAAGTGTAAATTGCTATGATTCGCGAAGCAGAGAGAAAAGAGAGGGGATGATTAGAGAGAGCTGATTTTTGTTAACTCGTTCGTCGTTTCGCCGTCCAACGCGAGACCGCGGAAAACGATTGATTAAATTCGCCATGTAATGGCGCATCCTGTGTACACGAAGCGCTGATTTTATCACTTACACCCCGATATCTTATCTCCGAGCGAGTACACTTTGTTGTGTTACTTGCCGCATCTTCGCAAGCAAATCTCTTGTCGTAAGAAACGACAACCGCACGTACTTAATGCGCACGCTCTCTCTTTGCGAGAAAGATTAATCCCCGCATTCATCGAACCGTCGTAGCGTCAAGCGGCGGCACATTAAACACGTCGAATAGTCTAATTAGTCCTCGTTGTGTCCCTTTTGCACGTTGAACGAAGCGAAAGTCATGTTTCGCGCGCTCTCTTTCTCCCTGCTCGATCGCCGCGAGTCTCGACAAAAAAATCTTGAAGTGCGAATGACGTTTTAATGCGCGAACGAATGTACTACGCGCGTACGTACGTACGTATACCCGTTGCGCGCGTACACACGTAATTTTCACGCGGCCACGCGTAGCAGCACTTCTAATAGCTACTATTATGCGCGCATAATGGGGGTAATAGCTGCGACTCCGGATAAATCGATCACCATTACCGCTCCTATTACCCATAACGATCGTTTCCGAGGAGAGACCATGTGACCGCTGTCTCACTCTCTTTCTCTCACTCCCTCTCTGTCGCCGGCTTTCAGGTGAGAACAGCTGCAACTCCACCGGCGGCGGCAGCGACGAGGAACTCGGCGCGGGTTGCGGGGACGACATAAACGGCAACGGCGGCAAGAAGAAGCACCGGCGCAACCGGACGACCTTCACGACTTACCAGCTGCACGAGCTCGAGAGGGCATTCGAGAAGTCGCACTACCCGGACGTCTACTCCAGGGAAGAGCTCGCCATGAAGGTCAATCTCCCGGAAGTTCGCGTTCAGGTGAGTCTCATTGCGGTGATAATTAACAAATCAGAGACGGCGGAGAGAGAAAAAAGAACATATCGAGTTCCCTTCGAGCGATTTCTGTGAATGTTCGAGAATAAGGAAAGAGTTCGAAGCAAAATTGGCATCATGGGATCGAGACGCGTACAAAATATGAAGTAAAGTTTTAAATATGTAAAATAATGTTTCATGCTTTAAACACGGGGTGAAAAGACGTTTTTTTTTTTTTTTTTTTTTTTTTTTGTATTCTCACTTACGGGAGCGGAATAATTGTGCGCGCGGAAAGCGCGTTGCACGAACAGCTGATTTATTCTTTCCCGGCCGAAATTTGACGGATACGAATGCCGTGTTCGGGCGAACCGGGCCGGGGCTAGGACTGGCGTTTCCGTGCAAACAATCGGAACAACAATCGCTGCCTGGCGCGCTGGGCCGACGTATTAGACTAAATTAAATTAATTATGTGCGTGACAGCGATAAAAGCACGCAGTCGCGTGCGACGACGCATCGATTAGGCTCCCGGGGGCACGCTTGCCGAGCGCGGCATGTATATGACGGCGCCAGTGGCGCAGCCATCGTGGTTCCGATAATTCGACTGCAATCGAAGCCTAACAAGGTCCTGTAAAATCCTCGCGTTTCTTCATCTACTTATGTTCATTTCTCCACTCTTAAAACAAGTAAATAAATATTGACAAAATAGTCGATATTTTCTTAATGTAAAAAGTCGTGCTGTTTTTTTCTCTCTTTCTTTCTCTCTCTCTCTCTCTCTATCTATCTCTTGAACGAGCAATCAATTTTAATGCAAAAATAATAAATAGAAATAATATAGAAATAAGAATAAAATTTTAATATAAAACTACTTGAAGAAAGTATAAAATTCGAGATTAATTATTCAGTGATAATTAGTGTACGAATGGTCTAGTATATATGTTTGTATTTTTTTTTACAAAAACTTCTAATGTATGTTGAAACACAGAATGCGATGTATATATAATTGTATTTTTTCGAACGGTTATTTATTTTTTTTTTTTTTTATTGAAGACGGAGAAAAGATAAAAGCGTAAAAAGAAAGGATTAAAGAAAGGGGTCTGCGTATACAAAAAGATCTCAATCCATGCCTCGTCGTCACCGCCACTTTGTTACGCTACTGGGCGGAGCTCTCAGCAACACGGTTGGGATAATAACTCGACTGGCGGCCTTTACGAGCACCTGCTTTTTTTTCTACCTTTCCCGAACGCGGAATTGATTTTTACTCGCGCGCTCGCTTTAAGTTTCTCGGCGATGGTCAAGATTACGCGTCGATTGCAATTAGGATTTTATCCAGGCGACCACATACTAATTCGTAGTGTCGTGGCAACTCGACTCGTTAGAGTTACCATTAAACACGCAATGTGAGAAACGTAAGAGAGTATTTTCGCTCGCGTTAAGTGGATTATAGGATGGCCCTTTAAAAGAGTGAGAGGTAGAGTTTTGGAGCGCAGCGGGGCAAAGTACGAATCGTCTCTCCGTCTAATAGAACGCCGGCACTTTCATCACCGTAATTAACTAGCAGTTCGTATCGCGAGATAAGCAGGTCGCCGGTAATCAGGTTGCTCTGTAATTTACTCTTCTCGCGCACTTTTCTCGCTTCAAACTGGCGATAGATAGACATTTAGCAAGCACAAGTTAGTCGCAAAAGAGAATTAAGCGCAAATGGCTAATTATGAAGATAATTATAACAATAAATTGTCCCGTAAATTATTTCCTCGATGCAGTATACTGCGTATAATTAAATATGCGTATAAGAAACGCGAAAAGAAACAAGCTAATTAAAGAAAAAAACATTGTTATTCCAATAAACAAAGAAGACGTACGATAAGTCAAAGTAAAAACTCGAAACAAACACGATTTTTATTCACAATATTCTCAATTTTATCGGACATTTATGGATAGATCTTGATCGAGATATAGTGCGAAATCAAGTTAAAATTCGAAACAAAAATTCTTGAACGAATACTGCGTGCTTCGGAACAAAGCGTGCGGCGCGCGCGGGCGAGACATCCGTCGTCGCGACGACGGAGGCGTCGCTCTCCGGCGGCGGACTCGCAATTAAAAATTTAAATTGCGTTTAAAACCCGCCGGGCTGCCGCGACGTGCTTTCTCTCTCTCTCTCTCTCTCTTTCTCTCTTTTTCTCTCTGCGTCTTCCGTTTTCCATCTTTGTCGTCGTCGTTTGTCGTACTTTCTCCTTGCGCGTTTTTTTCCCCATGTTTTTTTCGAACGAACGGTCCGCGCGCCTCGGCTCTCGTTTATTTTCACCCCCTTTCTCTCTCGCTAACCGTGGCACCGCACCGTCTCGGGCCGCCCCCAAGGTATACCTAATCGCTTAAGCTTATTACGGCGGAGCGGACAAGGCGGTTGTGGAATCAGCTTGACTCGCGAGATGCAGCGCGCGGCGCTCTCTGTTTCTATCCGCTCCGCTTGCGCCGCGCGCCGTTCGGTTTCATCATTTTTAATTGATAGCGCACGCCAATCCCGTCTGTCGGATTTATTAGGCCGCTCGACGAGATGGTTTCGAAGGGATGGATGGGCCGCGGGGGTGGGAAACGAGGAGAACAGAGAGGGAGGCTTTTATTGGGCGTGGCGGAACGCGGACGGGATTCCGTCGGCGGTCGCTGCGGTCTGATTGTCATCGGAAAAGCGCCGCACGTTTTCCAGCTTTTCCCGATTCGGCGCGCGGGCTCTCGCGCGCGCGTAACATCGTGTTCGCAGTCGAGGCAATTATCGCTTATATACGCGCAATTGCGTTTACGCTTGGCGCAATTAAGATCGAGCTGAATCCCCTACATATACATATATACATATACATATAATCTTAGGTCATCGATTAAAATGTCATTTCTCTCTGGACTGTACGCGATATAATAAATAGAAAAAAAGTTCATTAACTCATGAGAGTGTACGCACATACACACACACACACACACACAAACAAATACGCACACATCTACTCTCTGTAAACTGTTTGGTTGTAATATCACACGCGCCGTATAATGAAACTGTAATAACAATTATTGTTACGTGCGCACGTCGCGACAGTTACCAAATATTTTTGCAGAATTTATATAACAGGACCTGTTTTTATTTCAATTTTACGTGCTGAAACAAGGACGGCAATTTTAAAAGAATGTAACATGCACGGGTTTTAAACACCTACTGTTTGTTGTTCGTTAAAAGTACATTATTTTATACGCTGTGACGAAAATATATTTCGCCCGAATCAATTAATGGTCAAATGGTTTAGCTTTAAATCGCGCGTAATGTTTGTTTGCGTACCAAATCGAAAAATAGATTGCAGAAAATGTAAAAGGGAATAAAAGCTCGGGAATCATACGGGGAGCCGCATCTTTTCAAAGAGATAAATGGAATTGGGTAATGCAACTTCACTCGGTTAGATTTACGAGCGAGCCTCGCTCGTAAATTACTAACCGTTTTGTAGCTTCGATTCTTCAACTGCCGATGCGCCCGACAAGCTCCGCGAATCCCCCGCGTATTTTCACGAGCCCTTTCCGTTTCTATGTATATCGCACACAGCGATAAAAAAAAATTTTTTATTTCGAAATCCTGCGCTTTTTTCTCTTCGTTTCACGTTTACCGTGTCGTTTGGCATCTTCTGCAAATAAATTATTTGCGTAAAAAGTTTGATGAGAGATGCACAATAATTCAAGTCAACCTTATTCTTGATACATCTCAACATTTTGGTTTTTTAAATCTAAAAACTTGTAATAAAATAATGATAAAACAGTCAACATTTGCGCGCGGAATTAACTATCGAGCTTTTGGATTAATGGTCCGTATGTGACGTCAATTTTGCAGAACTGTGTTACGATGCCACACGTTGAAGTAAAGAGACGTAAATTAATATCCACTGTATTTCCACGATATTTTCTTCCTTTGACACGTTAATATTCACATGCTGGAATTGTTCGTTCTTTTTTAGTCGTGCGATATCTAATGCATCCTCTTTTGATGATAATCTAATTTCACCGTAGCACTAAAAGTCATTTCCGTTTCGAGTCCCGCTTTTTATCGGTTTCCGTGTGTGCCAAAACGCCAGCGAAACTACACGGTCGATCTATTATATTATTATAGACCCATTGTCAGGGAGGGAGGGGGGGGCGAGAGAGAAAGAGACAGAGAAAAAAAGTGAAAGAAAGAGAGAGTGTGCGCGCATTATTCGCCTGTCACGCGATCGCGCGGGAGAGAGCCACGTCGAAAAAATAAACGATAGCCGACTAATTCGGCGATTTGCCGGGCGACTTGCCCGAAATCGATACCGGGGGCCCGAGCGTTTCGGTGGAAACACTTACCGGAATTAAGCCCGGCAGGAAGCACACCTGCAGAGACCTTTTAAAAGTTTGTCACGTAATGCGCGAACCAGCAATGACGGATCCTGGTGCGCGATAAGCGCACCAGGCAGGTAATAGTTAAAAATCTTGATTGATGTTGGAAAATTTATAAATTCAAAATGTTGTTTTTTCTCTCGTATTTTTCTTTTTATGCAATTGCGCGTGTTATTTCATTTTATTTCGAATCAACTTTAGAATTGGGATCTTGTTTGCGAACTGCTTGGAACTGTTCGGAGTCACGGTATCGTAAAAATCCTCTCTCTTTCTGCCGTATTCGTTGCGGCATTTTCAATGAGAACGGAATTCTGTTTCCGTCGCATAGAGTCGATTGCACTTCGGTGGCACAAGCTCTCACCGGCGAATTATTACCTCGCGTGCCGCTGTCGACTTTATTTCGACGAGTAATTTGTGTTGTGCATGCGTTTTGATAAATATGATATCCGCTTTATGGTCCCCGGCCGCAACTTGGAAGTTGTAAAGAACAATTTGCGGCCTGATTTTAACAAGTTTTATTAATAGAGAAATGTTACTTTCCTTTTGTTTCTTCTTTCTTTCAATTAGTTTTTTTTTGTTTTTTTTGTTTTTTTTTTATTTTGACGTCCGTTAAGAAAGTTTGAAGGTAAAGGGAAGTTTATATAGTATCTAACTTTGTATATAACAATGGATTAATATCGAGAATTAAAGTAAAACAACATTTTAAATGATGAACAATAGATATCCAAAAATTCACGTGAACCTTACAAACCACTTTGAAAAGCGCCGACGATATGTCGTACGATTGAGTTGACAGTGCCTGTAAATTTTCTCTTTGACTGCGGACAGTGGAATCGACGGTGGTGTTGTCGTCGAATCTACTGGGCAGGCGGAAAAAAACGGGGAGATTGATTTTTCGCGGTAGGCCAACTAATTCGGTACTGAGCGCGGTGAAGAGAAAGAGAGAGAGAGAGAGAGAGAGAGGAGAGGAGGGAGGGAGGGAAGGAGGAGGTGGGTCGCGACGCGAGGGAGGGAGGTGAATAAAGCGAGAGACTGAGCGGAGAGTACGCGGTCGGATGCCCATCGTTCCATGTCCGGCCGCTCGACGATTGCCAATTGGAAAAATACTCCAATTCGATTACAATTTTTTTCGATGGTCCCCCACACAACGGCGCGGAAGAATTTAAAACGATTCGGCGGGACGCGGCGAAACTGTGGCGTTGCCGTGGCGAGGAGAGGTCGAAGTTGATATCGGGATTGCCTTCTAAAAAGCTTTCAAAAGCGCAATTAAAAAAGCGATCTTCCGTACTTTTCTGTGTTATCCGGAAGGAAATTCGGACCGTGTCGGGCCGCACGCTATGTATTTTATCAACACACACACACACACACACATGTTGCGCGAATATTATCGATATATGTTTCTTCGACGTTGCTATTCGCCGGTTAACTCCGCACCGATAGTTTTCACACTGTCGGAACGACCGTTGTTCTCGTTACGATAAAAAAAAAAAAACGGGAAATTCTACTTTCGAGTAAAACTTTCTTTTTATATATATATATATATATATATATATATATATATATCTCGAAAATTTGCCTCTCTTTGTTTAAGTCTATATTATTCCGAGCATTCTTCATATTTCAAAAACGGTGACCACACAGAGCTCCTCGCACGGGTTACAACGCGACGAGGGGTTTCTCGCGGCAGAAAAATGATACCACGGCGGCGAGGCAATGTTGGTGTAATAAAGGGGTGCAGATAGAATATACCCCTTCACGCGGCGCTGTTTAACATTATTTACCGGGACGTCGGCATGGAAACCTCGCCCGAAGACGTATGCATTCGTACATCTGCACTAAACGCCTGACAAACAAATTATTTACCGTCGCGAATATTAAATCGCACTTGACGTAAACAACGATTTCGAAACGTGTGTTTCCATTACGCACAGATTAACGATGTAATTGCTATTTATATACACAAACTTGCTATCCCTTACGTGTGTTGCAGTTATTATACACATAATCCTAATAATATTGTAATACAAATATATTTTACCTGGAAAATTTTTATTACGTTAACTAATTAATTGATAAAGAAACAGTTCTCTTCGCAAATAAATATTCTTTCTCTTTCTTATTTTACACTTTACTTTCAAAATTCGCGATTTCATGCATAGATTGCTTTAGCGTTTGATGCAACAGCATCTAAAAGGTTGTCGCACAACTGATTGTGTTGTTCGCATTCGGCTACCGGAATCTCGCGGAGAGATTCGGCGGCATCCTTTTTCTCCGGCCGGTCGATAGCGAAAACGCTTATCGGAGCGTTTAATTCGGGATTATTAGGAGGGAGAGGAGGCCGAATCGTGATCGTTAGCGCTGACACGAGCCCGGCACGAATCGCAGGTGACTGTCTGGGGCGCACCTATATCTACGGGGTGTCAAATTAGTCACGCACGCCGCCTCCGCCCAACCCGTCGGCGAAACGGGTGTAACCATGGCTACTGCCGCGAATTTCTCTGCGCGACGCAACGCGACGCGACGTGGCGCAATTGCGCATGCAACGCGAACGCCGCGAACGTGGGAGCGGAAGGGAATTAAAAAATTGACAGGCGGATCGCTCATTTATTTATACTTTTTTCCAACGTTAAATGTCACCTCATGAAAATTAAAACTTTTTGTCGCTCCGCGCTCGCAAAATCGAGTAATAATTTGTATTTGCTCGCGCTTTTTCCGCGTGGTGAGTTTATCGGCTCCGCTGACGTTAACAACGTACACGCCGACGCGCTGGAAAAAAAAAAAAAAAGGGTCGCATGACAAAACAAATGTGCTGATCACTGTATGAAACTGTTATACTATTCGACGAATGTCAGCGAGATCTCGCGCGGAAAAAAAACCGCTGCTCCTTAATTTTACATTCGATACACGCGTACACAAATTTATTTACAAAAACGGCGGGGGCCGTAAATAAAAAGTATTAATTACATTTCTACTTCTATTATCGCATTTGTTTCTGGCGACATGTTTCAACGCGCGTCAAACTGTGTTTATTACATAATAATATTAATCGATTCCTCTTTATTTTCGTTCTCTGAATGTTGCAGATCGTCGAATTTTCTCCGTATTGCGGTTTTGCGTGGGCTCTTGCAAGCGCGGATTAAGTAATCCTTCACGAGTTTAGCGCGGGGGCCACGATTCTCACGTACTCCCCCATCGCAGTCAACCAACCGAGACCCCGTGAGCATTGCCGCGATATTAATACTCATACATGGGCACGTAAACCTGTTTATGCCACGCAGCACGCGGTGAGAATTCTCGCACGAGGTCACGGTCGACTAATGGCACCTGAATCTGTTGCCGGCCGCACACATAAATCAAACTAATGTTCGCGTAAACTCAGCCGAGCAGCCGCCAATGATCTCCAAACATATCACACTGTAACTGAATAAATATTGTTCCATTCTTGATGTAGTGTACATATATCAAGTGCGCGCGCGCGCGAGTTTGTCATAGGTGATTTAAACACACAGTCGTAATTTACCTACCTTTGACCTAGTTGTCGTTTGATTAATAAAATATTCAAAAAGTTTTATATCAAGATTGTGTGTGCGCCTAAAATATAGTAATATGTTAGAAGTTAAAATAAAGCATGGAAGCTATAGTCCACCGTTGAACGAGGTGGACTTTTATCTTCAACATTCAACGGTGGACTCTAACTTCTGAGTTAATTTCTAATTTTAATTTTTAACTTCAGTTTTGGAGCTTATTTTTCTAATAATAATATTATTACAATAATGTTAAATAATTGTTTTAAATTTATAATTTTTGAATTGCGCAAAAGATCAATATATAAAAAGTAAATAAGAAAAAAAAGAGTTATACAGAGATCGTTGAATGAAATTGTAAGCTATCTAATTGTTTATCTCTGTAATCGTATCAACGAGCAAACGCAGGTTGCAGGCAATATATCCGCCCTTTTATCAGCCCCTTATCTTGCACGCCGACGGGAAACTCACTTGCTCGCCCAACGATAATGGCACCAATAACGCTCTTTCTAATTCCGACACGGGGAATTCAGTGGCGCGGCGATGAGTCAGGGGTGGTTTCTCGCGTTAGCCAGGATAAAACGCTCGGCTCGATATCAGTGAGGAAAAGGCGCTCGCGGATACAAATGTTATTACGTGAGAGCACTTCCCTGATCTCCCGATGGCCGCCCTTCCATCGCCCGTCCTCCTCCTCCCTACCCGGATCGTTTTTCTTGTGGGTGCGATGTTTCCAGGCGGAAAATAAGATAATGGCCCGGCGCTAGGCGCGAAAAGCTCGCGAGCGGGGAAAATGGCCCGGCGGGAAATAGCAAAGATCGTGGGAGCGACGACACCTGGTCTCGCGCGCGACGAAGGGCGCCCCGCGAGAAGAGAAAAAAAAAAGATAAAGGGATAGGCACGTTCCTTCACGTGCGGGACGCCGAAAAGAGGAAACGGAGAAAATACGTACGTGGAGAAGAAGAGGAAGAGATGGAGGAGAAAAGAGCGCGTCACAGTGGAAACGTCGCGCGCGAGCGATCTCGAGTAATCGAGTCACCGTGACAAACGCGTGAGAATAAATCAGACGTGGCGCGATTGGCTTCCGAAGCGGACAGAGCGAAATTGCGTAGATCTATTGTGCGCGAATTTGTTCAGAATTCGAGAGCTAAAAAAAAAAAAAGAAAAACGATAAAAAAGATAACTTTTTTTTCTAATAGTTAAAATTAGCAAGGCAATGGGATAGAAATTTTCTTCGTGAATTTTCCGGAAATGAATGTGTCAGGAACTTGAAAGTGTCAAGAAGGGGGAACTGTGTTGTTCTTCGATCTTGCGGACCGCGAGCAGACAAGCGGGAAGGACGAAGCTCTCTCGCAGCGCCGTCTAACGAGTATTATAATTACTGTCGCGTAACTCAATATTGCACCCTCGATATGCTAAACTCCCGCGAATATAGTGTTAATAGGCGTGGAATGGCGCGGGACAACACCCCGCTTCTATTAATTGCACTTCACCCTAAATGCAAATTGTTCGAAATTGAGCGAGGGCTCCCCGAATATTTGGAAACTCCATTACGGGCCAGTGTTCGTCCTTTCGTTCCTCGCATACACACACGCGCTCGTATGCAGCACGCGGACGCGCACACACCACCTCGTTGCGGCCTAAAACGAAGGGCGGGTTTCAATTCGGGGTGGGAACTTGCGATGAAAAATCTATCTGGGGATATAGTCAGAATTAAATAGCAATTAACGTGGAAGCTGAGATTGAAAATGGAAAAATCTTCGCGAACGCGGAAAAAAAACGTATAAAATATCAAATCTCACGTTCTCATCAAAGTTTCTTTTTTCATCGCAAAAAGTTACTTTGCCGCGAGAAAAAGAAGCTAAAAGTTTTAGCGATTCAACGTAAATGTTCGGCGAAATCAAATAACATTTCGATGCTTCAGCTTTCTCTCTCTCTTTCTCGGTCAAAAAACTTAAAACGTTCGCAGCAAATAAGGGTGAACCTTCGGTCGACGGCGTGGTAGAGACGGAGTCCACCGTTCCCGCGTAGATGTCTTCGGGAGATTAGCTGTCCAAGGTTCTGAGGTCTGTGGCTCAATTAAGCACTCCGTTTAGCGCTTGACTAAAAAGGGTTGGAGAGACTCTGCTCCCTCGAGCATCAATCATGTCGGAGCAACCCTTTTCCCGAGGGCGGTTTTGCTCCTCTATTGAGACGAAGTGTTGTGCTCAAACACAAAAACACTTCATTTGGCAGATTAGCTGTTAAACACTAAGGGTACACGCGCCGTACCTATCATCGACAAGCACGAAAAGTGTCTGGATAGAAAAGCACGTCGGGTCTATGTGCCATTTGTTCGCGTAAATTACCGGAGCGATGATTAAAACAACGAGTGGGAATCGCTCGTCGAGAACGACGAGATGATACCACGTCGTTGCTGTGCAATTGTTTGACTTCAGATTATTTTTTACAAATTTTAGACAATCTAAAAACAATCTTCTTCTCTTTCGCGAACGCGAACGCGGGATTAATTGAGAACTAATAAGACTAGGCACTAGCAAAGAGAATTTCCCACGGAATGGGACCTCCTTAAACCAAACCTCGCCGGCTCTTTCTGTGTCACAAAGTGGGCGGAGGAGCTTCCATGTAGGACACACGGTACGTGCCTGCTCGTTTTAATATCGCGTATAACATTATGAAGCCATTGTCGGCGCTCTCTCGGTCCTGAGGCCGGCAATTAACAATTAGCTGGCGGTCCTTGTAATCGAATTACGGCAGCCATTGTCGCGGGTTCAGGTACAAACGTATTCAGTTCCACCCGAAGTACCTTCGAAGCCGGCGAGCGCTCTCTCTCCTCCATCCCTGTGTGCCTTTCTCCCCTCCGGAACCTTATTGGCTGGTTTCTCTTTTTTTCCACGTTGCTCTGAGATCGGATTTCTCGCCGCTGCCTGCATGCGCATAGATGCAGAATGCAACCGTGGCGGGATCCCTTACAAAGGCAAGGCCCGGGCGAGCCGGCGGGGATGAATGTCACTACGTGAAAATATATCCGTTTCAGCAGTTCGAAATTTCGAGTCGTAGAAGAAGATCGCTCTTTCTTTCTCGCAGGGTCTCTCTCTTGTCGGTGCCGCGCGAGGTATCTCCGATACACACGCGTGCACGATTTGTAATAGCCAAGAGGGATTAGTAACACTAAACTACCGAGTTCACGTGAAGACGCCGACGAATTGTCCGACGGATAAACGCGTTCGTTTTCTAAATCCTCGAATCGTGTGTGTGTGTCGTTTTGCTCATCTTTGTTCATCGTTAGGAAATTAAATGTATGTGACATGAGATTTTTATTATTAATTTTGAGAGAAAAAAATAAATAGAAAGAGAACGGAAAAAACTGGAAAAAAGTTTCGCTGAATTTTCAGACTCGTTAATTATCTCAGTGCAAGACATTCATTCGCAACGTAAATTTTGAAGCGAAGAACATAGAAAGAAATCTCCGAAAGAATAGTTTTTCTCATTGGATCAGGCATTAATAGACGACGATTAGAAATAATTTTGTTTTTGCACGCAAATGACGAAACCTCTTATTCCGTTGTGTAAGTAATTTATTTGCTACATTAGAAAGGACGAAGTAAATTGAATCTGAGCTGTGTAAACGTGCCGCGCGAGTCTTGGCAATGCGCAAGACTCGGAAACACCTGCTAACGGTGAAGCAGCCGATTGAAAGTTTTCTCTCGAACCAACCACTGGACGAAGAGAGAGAGAGAGAGAGAGAGAGAGAGAGAGAGAGAGAGAGATCGTGCCAATTATCAATTTCCAAATCCCGTTTGATTAAAGCCATTCGACTAGGAAAGAGCTCCCGCTTTATCGAGGCATCTCGCGGCCCTTTAACGAGTAACCGATGTCAAACGCAGCCGGAGAAGAGACCGACAAACGCACATACATACACACACACACACACACACATATGCCCACGCGCGATGTACATACAGAGAGAAGGAAGGAAGGAAGAAAGGGAAGGGAAGCTCGGGGGTCAGTCTCACCAGGGAATACACCGAATTCGAGATATATCCAGGCAGAACCAACTATTAATTTGGTTCCCAGGCGTCGCGGATAGACGGTCGGCGGGGGACGGGAGGGTTGGAAGTACAAGCGAAGAGCCACGAAGGGCGGACACGCGAGTGGTGGAAGGAAGGGCTAAAGAGAGACGGAGAAAGAGGGGAGGCTTGAACCGGGACCAGAAAAGCCTCCGGGGCAACAGATTACTGTCTACGGCCTACACCCTTCGTCTCCTCCCCATCCTCGGTCTTCTTTCATCCCTCTCTCCATCGGTCTTCTCTTCTGCGTACCCATCTCCCGCTCGACCGTGGCTGGCCCATGAAGTTAATAATCATCAAAAGTCACAGTGTTTGTCGAGGGCGGCCGCCCTTTGTGCGCCCACGCGTGCTCCTGACGCTAATACGACTCCACCCGGGCTTTATTACGAGTTATTAGAGTTATTACATCGCGGCGACGGATTTTCACGTGCAGCGCGAGCGCGCACTTACGAAAACGAAGTGTATGTTCTCTCTCTCTCTTTCTCTCTCTCTCTTTCTCTCTCTCTCTCTCTCTCCCTCCGAGTATGTATTTCTCGTATTTTTTTTTCACCGTCAAAATTTTGTTCTCTCTTCCTCGCTCTTTTTTAAGAACTCATCTTTACCGCGGTATATTTTTCAAACGTGTCCTCGCAAAAGCATTGAGAAAAAAAAAACAAGTAAAGCGTCGAACTGTAACAGTCATTACGTTTAACCTGTACTTTTCAATAAAGAACGTTTATGTTAATTTCGTCGGGCTGAAAATGGATTCACTGAAAGAGTGGCGCACTGTCCGGACTCTCTGACGAGTGTCTCTCCATAAACGAGCAGTCATAATTGCGGCACGGTTTACGGGGATTGTGTTGCGGAAGACAACCTCGGAAACGATGGCATTGCTACTGGATGCACGACGCAGCGTAATTTCGCGAGCGCACAGACGCGACTTAATGGCGTTAAATACGCGCGCGCGCGCGGCGTGATCCAGTTCTCTCTTTCTCTCTCCCTCTCTCTCTCTCTTTCGAGAGTCCAATTTCCTCCCAACGTCGGTAACGTGTTAACGGTAACCAAAGTTAACTAAATGTTTCTCCCCCCGCTAGATCGTAATCTCGTAATCTCATTTGAGAGACACAACCTTTGACAACAAAACAAAAAAAAAACAACTTCTAAGAGAGAGAAAAAGAGGTACACAAATAAAAAAAATAATAATTCTAAGGAATTGAAAAATCATCATATATAGATATTTTGGTGTAAAGTGTTGGAAAATGTGGAAACACAAAAAAAGTCCAAAGTCGTTTGATCGGCAAATTTTGGAAAATTTCTTCTCGCAACGCGCGCTCGTGACAAAAGCGCGCGCACATACGTGAAGAAATCCATTCGAAGGCCATTCGTTTCGGTGCAAACATATTGTCTGGTAAATAGCTTCCTGCACAAAGGATGCATTATATTCACTTGAAGCCGATTTCGGCCGGTCGCGAGAGCGAGTTTACAGCGATAAAATACACAAGAGTCGTGCGCGCGCGGGCCAGACAATGTGGGCACGGTGTCAAAATACGCGGACCATACGGCTAATTTGTCGAATTTCTACGCGACTTCTCATTCACACCACCCTTTCTAATCGCACACTGCCTCGAGAACGTTGTTCTCGAGCGTATTGTGCGTCGTGACTAACAAGGACAGCAGGATGACGTGCTGTGGTTTGTGTAATTGTGATTTTAGAATGGCTTCAATTTTGTTGCTGAATCGAAGAAATACGTGTCTATAAAAATATATCAAGATTTTGATTAATTGTTTATTAACTTAATATAACGCGATGTAATGATAATTTGTCTTTTTATTTTTCTCACGTTTAATTATATTATTTTTTTTATAGATACTATTAATTTTTTTATAGATATTAAATAATTAACAATCAACTTTTATTTAGATATGAAATTAGATAATTATAAATGTTAAATTAGAAAGTAATGTATATTTTTTTATAAAAGAACTGTCTTTTTTTTGTACAGAACTGTGTTTACAAAACTTTTAGACATTAATTTTAGATTAGTAGACATTATTCATTTTAGATTAGTTTCGACACTATTAATTTTTTTATAGACATTAAATAATAAACCAAGTTTTATAGATGTTAAATTAACAAATAATGTGTATTTTTTGATAAGAGAAGCGTGTTTCTAGTACAGAATTGTGTTTACAAAACTGTTGAGATTTCCATGACTTCGTGACAAAAAGCTCTCGTCGCGATCCAAGGGCTTTCTTGAGCAAAATCATTGTACGACGATCCACTAGAAAACAACAAACGGACGATCCGTGGCGGATCCGTGAACGGTGTTACGGAGGAGCCGTTTAGTCGCATTGTAAAAGTGAAATCGCCTCGTGTTTGGGATGTTATTTGTAGCACATTAGTATTGTATCGCAGTACGGCGGGGTTAGACCGGGGCGTTGGAGTGTTTAAGGGTGATTACACGCAACGACAGGGGTGGCTTTATTGGAGGACGCCGCCAGCGGTGCTCACCAGAAATTCTCTGTCGCTCGCAGGAATAAATATACTCGATGTGTCTTCGAATAAAATGCGCAAGTTGCAATTCTCGATCTGTCCAATCGTTGTAATTTAATTTAACAAACACATTCGGAAACGTATCGCCGTCACTAGACAAATAAGAACAAATTGTTTGTCTCACTTAAGAGATATTTGCTAACCTAAAGCTCGCGTTATTGGTTGTTTTTTTTTCTTAATGTTGAAACAATCATAAAGACTATGCGTTTTATGATGTTGCATCGACAATTAACGCCGATGTTTAGCCGCAGTGCGTACGAGTGAGTTCGCGCTTGAACTTGGAATAAGAGCGAAATGAGAACGACTGCATAGGATTGAATTTGGCCGACAGTTTGACAGGGCTTGAAGCAGAGAACGGGGAAATAGTACGGGAAAGGAGGATGAGGGGCATAAAAAGCGCGGTGAATAATAGACTCCAACCCTCTCCAAACATCTCCCTTCTCTATGCATACCGCGGTACCCTGGACCGGAATCTAGGCTTATATTCGAAACGTGTCTTCTCTTCCTTCTCTCTCTCGCGCAGCCCGTTTCCCTTTCACTTCCCTTCTCTCCACGTCGTCGTAGTGTACCGACGACGGGGCTTTGATAGACTTGTAATACACCCGGAAGAAAAATAACCTCCGCCGTTTTTTTTTTCTTGCCCACGGATTAGCGGCGATATTGTATTAGCCTCTTTTGGACCGAGCCGATTAACATCGACGATTACTGTGTACACATTGCTACTCGCACGGATATATTTGCTAAACTTTCGTTTCGAACATTTTTATTAATTAACCATAAATAAATTATTATTATTAAAGAAACATAGAATTGCGTAAAAAGCTTTACATAGAGATCACTTTTTTTCACGAAAATTGACTCGCACGTTATAGTTTTTTTTTGTCGATTCAATCATACCTCGATTCTGTCCCGCAAAATGTTGAATAAAAATTTCCAAAACGTCAGATTTCTATTGTATTTGAAAAAAAAAAACAATTTCATCTCCTGGAAACCGACGACGGTATCGCGACGTAACGCGCGCGGCACCTTCGCATCCGCGACTCTTTTAAAGGCCTCGCGCAGGCCACCAGCGTAGCAAACAATGGTCGAAATCTGTTAATACTCCGGTCGGCAACAATGAACTCGACGTGGCGTGAGCACTTCGAATACCTTTTTGCCGGCGCTAATCCGAATTCGACGAGAGCCGCCGTCGAGTATAAAGCGACCATCGTCCCGGAACGATGTGTTTCCATCGGAGCGACAGAGAAAGAAAGAGACACGGAGAGAAATGAGAGGCATGATCGTTCGTACGTGCGTGCGTGCGTGCCTGCGTGCGTGCGCGCGCGCGCGCGCGTGTGGAGTGTAAAAAGAAAAAAAAACGATAAATAGAGTTCGGGAGTGATTTTCGGCGCGATATGCTTCTTGCTCTCGTTGAGTGCTCGTCACCGTATGTTAGCAAAGAGATCGAAAGCCGTTGTAGCGCAGTCACCGGAAACACATCGTCTATACACATTTACATTGCTTTTGCATGTTAAACATCATATTTTCACAGTGCGCACTGATACGTAGAATGTGTATGGTGAAAAAAAAAAAAAAAAAACAAGAAAAACGTGTAAGTGTGTCAGTGCGCGAAACACTTGCGTAATAGTTTATTGAATAAAAAATATTATTTGACGCAAAATGCTTCAAGATAAAAAACATAATATGGAAGATTTTCCACGATTTCATTTTTATTTCATTCTGAGTTAGAGAGATATTGTGCGCATGCGTTATCTCTGCAATAATGTATGTTAATTAAAATTTTGATATCCTCTCTAAATAAATTAGACGCACGTATATTATCCATTCTTCTCCGATTACGTCGGACGCGGCGATTTCGCTATGCGAAAGTCTGTTGTTCCCTTACATTTACGTTCGCGCATTAACGCGATAATGATAATTAGCCGTCTCATCCGACCTTTCAGCGAAATCTTGCGAATTATACAACTCCGACGTCACTCCGAGAGTCTTCTCCTTTCCTTCCTCTCCTCCGCGTCATGGAAAATCTCTCACAATCACAATTACTGACGCGCTAAGGAGCAAGCGGAACATCGAATGAGGGCGAGAGGAGAGAGGGAGTTCTAAAAAGTGTCGCCGCTTCACAGCGACAACGGAGCGACGTCCAATTTTAATCTCGGAATTACTTCCATTTTATTTCAATTTTCTTGCATTTAAACCGTCTAAGCGAGTTTACCTTCGCAATATCATTGCCGAGGATCGTCGCGAGTCGCCGGCCTGGTCGGGGCCGGCCAGGAAGAGGGAAGGTAAAAGGAAGAAAGAAAGAAAGAGGATAAGAAGAAGGACGTAGAGCGAAGAAGAGTGAGGACGGAAAAAAGGTGGAAGTACCTGCTCTAATAAATTTACGACCTAAAAAGATTAAGCCGCGTTAGCCCTGTTCTTTATATTTCCGCGAGAGGAGCGTGCGCGAGCGCGCTTTCGCCACTAAACGCGAGTCGGTCCCGAGCAAACGAGACGAAGACGGAGCACAGTGGTAAGACGCGATGTTTTCCAGAAAGAGAGAAAGAAAGAGGCGAAGTACGGAGGGGGGAAGAAAGCAGGACGGAGAGCGAGATGGAAAAGAATATACAAGAGAGATACGAAGGGAAATTCGCTTATTTTCCCATCATTTCGGCGTGGCATCTTGTCCGTAGCCTTTTCTCATCCACGGAGCCAGGAAAGAAAATTGCTTCTCGTCCCCGAGAGCGGAATATCGTCCTGATGAGCCCGGGAATGCTCTCTCGATACCCATCCTTCCGCATCCTTCACCTGCCTTCTTTCCGCCCGCCTTTCGTGGAGTTCCAAACCTCCTTGATGCCTCCGACGTTTAACCCCGTCTTCGTTTCACTTCGTTTCCGCGTTCTCCACTGTCTCTCTCTTTCTCTCTCTCTCTCTCTCTCTCTCTCTACTTTTCTAACGATTCACCGCCACTCATTCCCAACGATAACATTCAATTTACTAGTCGCTTGTTATCCGAACGCGATGCTTTTCCCTCCTCGCCGATTCTTTCGGAAGCGCGAAGAAATTTTGATAACGCTCATTAATAAACGTATTCGCGACGTATTAACGCTCATTAATAAACTAAGTTTGCGTGTGAGTTACGAATTTTATAAGATTGATTATAATATTAATTATAAGATTGATTTTTTATGAAAATTTTGTTGTATCAAATTTTTTGCTATATAATACATTTTATTTATTAGTCGTGTATATCATCTTAAAAGAAACCAAAGTCAATATATCTTACGAACGATGATAATCATTATTTGCTAGCTACTGTAAAGGAGGTGGACTCGATTGCTCAGCGTTACTTATCCGTAACAGGCGTTAAGCCTGCCGAAGCAAAAAGCGAGATTCATCGATCGCGCCGATGGATCTCGGCCTCGTTCTCGCCGCCGCGCCGTGTGTATAATTGGTCACGGACGGTACCCGGTGGGCCTTATAGCCGTCGCGTCTCGACGAGGACTTGAATAATTCATAAGCCGAGACCGATAGCATCGGCTCTTAACGCAATAGACTTAAGCGAGCTGCCAACAGCAGCCATGTTACAATAAAGAAATCAACATGGCCGAACCGAGAGACGTCGGGGGATGCCCCCTCCGACGTTTCTTCCCTTCTTTGGGGTCCACCTTGGAAGAGAACCGCGCGTCACGTCGCGTCGCGTCGCGTCGCTCTCTCACTTTCGATTTCGCCCCACGGGCTCGTTACCCTCTTAATGCCGATGGAAGGGTGGTCCCCCGTTTCACCCTTCGATCTTTCTCACTGCGACCCTCTTCTCGCCCCCCCTTTTTCTTAGCCAACGCCGACTCTCAGGGGTGGACCTGGGAGACCCGCCCAGAAAGACATTTCTGCAACCCTCCTTTTAGAGATCGAGAAAGACAGGGAGAAGAGAGAGAGGGAGATAGAGAGAGAGAGAGAGAGAGAGAGAGAGAGAGCGGAAAAGAGAGAGAAAGTCTTGGCAGCCACTTTTCTCGCCCTCTGCATGATCGCACCTCGCCAAAAGGAACTCCATTTTCCACCAAACCTTTCGACTCTCTTTTCTCGTGTGTGCTTTCTCTTTTTCTCACTTTTGCTCTGACTTCGGGAGCTTTGCGCGCTCCGGCTGTTCACTCGCGGTTAGATTTTCTCAGTTGACCGGTCTAGCGAGTCGTGCCGCCCCTTCCTCACGGTGAAACTCGTCTAACAGTCAACCGTAAGTGCCAATGTCAACTCGAGGAATGCAACGGATGTTCGTAATCTATCAATTACAGATCGGCCGTAATTATATTTCTGACATTGATATAATAGTACATTTGAAATATAATTAATGCAAACGCATATGTACGCGGGAAATTAATCAACCACAAATCATAAAATTTTTTTTTTCGGTTTGTATTATTGCGATTTAAACTTAACACAGATACTTTAAACACGTAATTAAAATAAATTCTCGTTAAGCAGCTTTTGCCATCGTTTAATCCTAAGAGACTGTAATTACGGTAGTGCGTAGCATAAGAAATTCTCGTGTACATAATAATAGCATAATGGAAATCGAATATTTTGTCAAAGTCAAAAGCGGTATCTCGAGTCTGTCGTGGAGATCGGAGGAAGAATGAGAAGAAAGGAGGGCGCCCTTTTCCTCAAGTATACGGTAGTGACACGTAACCATTATCGCATCTCGGCGGCTAATGAGAGTTTGTGCCGCCATTGTTCCCGATTTACGCCGAGTAAAACATCGTAGAGAGAGAGAGAGAGAGAGAGAGAGAGAGCGCTTAATGAATTTTCCGAAATTAAGTTCACAAAATGTTAAACGCGGCTAATATCATCACTTATCTCCCACAATCGGAAGAGACGGTAAAATTTATCTTGTAAATTCATGTCATGGAGCAAATAAGTATGTTTGTCGCTTTTTTTTTCTAAAATTGTTCTCTCACGTCTTGTGTTTCAGGTCTGGTTTCAGAACAGACGGGCCAAATGGCGTAGACAAGAAAAAATGGAAGCCGCCAGACTGGGCTTGAGCGAATATCATCACGCTGCTAATATGAGGTTTGTTTTTTTTTTTTTTACGGCCGAATCGAATGCCACGCATATAAATCTTTGTAGCGAAAATATGTACAACATTGCGGAGGTATTATTGTGTTTTAGGAACGTTGCCGGTCCGGCTCTGGGTCTGCCAGGAGATCCTTGGCTTACGCCGCCCGGATTGCTCAGCGCGCTTCCCGGTTTTCTCGCTGCGCCTCACACAGGATATCCCAGTTATCTAACGTCACCGAGGCGACTGCCGTCACCGCCAAATGTCGGCGCCGTCGGCAATCCCGTTCCAGGTAATAAGGTTTATGTATGTATGAAAGCGTTCCGCTTTCTTTTCGCGAATAGAAAATGTTCCATTTACGTTAATATGTGTGTTATCCATGTTTAAAAATCATGTTACGTTTCTCGATGCGTCTCTAAAATTCTGAAGTTATTACATTTTTCAATTTTGATACGAGCGTTTGCGTATCGAGTTTTGTTATATCAAAATTAAAAAACAACCAGTGTGTACATACACATATAAAAAGATTGGAATTTCCCTAATGTATTTTACTTTTTGTAATATAAAAAAAGCCTTAGGTAATTGAAACAATTGACAATGTTAACTTGCAATTAGACTTGGTCCACACGAAGCGTTTTGTAAAAACATAAACAAAACCGCGCGATTGCGTGTGTAAGCCAATAGACAATCCAATGGTCATTACTAATGCGCGTTACAAAACGCTTTGTGTGAACCAAGTACTTACTATTATCATACATGCTCAACGAGAGGTAGGGATTGCTTTGTTCGCAGGATCGCTAGTTAGCAGCATGGCGAACATAAGTGCTGGCGGTCACGTGCAACCACCGCCGCCGAGTCCACCGGGCCACGATCCACGCACGACGAGCATTCAGGCGCTCAGGATGCGGGCCAAGGAACACGTCGAGAGCATCACTAAAGGCCTGCAGATGGTCTGAAGGTTAACCGAAGATCTGTCGAGGGCGCGCGTCGCAGCAAACCACATCGACTTCACGCTCGTAGCAGCGTGACGAGGAAGCGCGAGCACTGGCCCTTCGCTCGGGCCGGTTTCCGAAGAACTGCCTGAGAGCAGCAAGCGGAGGAGCGGTATGTCGACCGACGAGAGCGAGAGAGTTCGTTCCGTTGATAAAACATCGGTGAACGATGCTGCACACGAGATTTTTGTAGAAAAGACGATTGTGTGAGGAGAAACCTTAGGAAAGATCTTGTTTCTATAGTGGTTAACTCACGTTATTATCCCGATAAAACGCGTTCGAGAGCGAATCGCGAGAAAACGTTGGAGCGATGCGCGCTCCAAGTCGGCGTTGTGCAATAGGCGAAAGAGAAATTACGTTGCGCGAACTTTTGTGTATTTGAGGTGAAGATAAGAGAAGGTAGGTTTTGATTATAATTGGTCGCATTGCCATTAACTTTTTTCGAAGCGTCTGAGAAGAAAAAAAAAAATATATATATATATATATTGCCGTAAAGATATATATGATGTGAATAACTTCGAAAGAGTTGTAAATATACTTGAATCGAAATTCTATAATAGAAACTACTTGTAATCTCATTACCAATAATTATTAATCTTGCTGTTAAAACGATTATATTGAGAATTATTGTTTGTTACCTGCGTATCTTGAGAAGATCATTAGATTTTTGATATAGCGAAGATAAAAGATCGAGTTTTCTTGGATGCGTTTTCGAGATCGTGCTTGTCGGCCGAATATTTCCTCGCAACTCGAGGCAGGTTGCGCTCAAAAGTCTTCGTATAGGAGAATACACGCGCGTTTGAATGAACGTCAGACGTAAGAAACACGTTAAACGTAATGTCAGACGTTAAACGTAAAAAAAAAAACCGGAAGTCGGTCGGTCTTTTTTAATAAAAGATCTTGGATCGGCGGCGCTCACGAATCCGACGACGATCGCGGATCGTCGATCGATGGGAACTAGCGAAATATCTCTCTTGTAGAATATAGAATAAAAGAGACATACACACACGAGGAGGCGAGAAAAGTGAATTTTGACATAAACAATATTCTGCAGTATTAATACGTTAAGGCGAAAGGATTGTGCATATTATCTAAATGCCATCGTGGTATGTAAATTCCAGAAAGAGAGAGAGAGAGAGAGAGCGCGCGGAGGAGGATTCTCACTCTCTTCCGATCTTGTAAAATAAACAAATTGATATAAGATTCACTTCTCGCGCGCGATATGTGCAAAATCGTAAGATTAGTTGACATTTTCTGAATGTTAAAATTCGGAGATTTCTTTAGATTTTTGTATGTTTTTGTTTTTAGATTTTTTTTTTTTTTTCAATCTTTTAAAATCTTCGCTGCGATTGATTTATTTTACAATTAGATGTGATATATATATATATATATATATATATATATACATACAAAAATTTTCTGTTGAAAAAGATTGTCTTTTTATTAGAGATCCTAATGTACTTATTATTAAATTAATAAATTTACTTACTCTATATTTTGTATAGAATATATTTGACAAATACTTATAATCAACTTATTGACAAGTGAAGCTGATCAACCTCCGCGGTCTGTAAGCGAGAACTCGTAGAGAACAAAGGAACATAGTTAGTCACCTCCCGGACGTCTATTTGTATATATATCTGCTCGTGACAGAATAAATTTGATGTACATATTTAATCGTATCATATCGTTTGAAAACACAAAACCAGGGCCTCCTTTATTGAAATAAAAATACAAACAATGATAATATTAAAATAGAACAACAAAGTTTTCTATCCTCTCTTATCATCAATATGTTCCCTTCTTGACATCCGAGACAGTGCTATTTCCTTCTAATTGAGTGAAAAAAGTTATGAAATCTAAGTATTAAAGTTTGACGTATCAAGGAATCTTGCCGATTACTTTTTTACTCAGAAAAATATTCAGAGTTGTCGCTCTGCATCTGTTATTTTATTTTACAATAGTTTCTCGTTAAGAAATCTGGTAAGAAAAAGTCTCTCACTACAACAAAACAATGATTTACAATCTGTTTTGATAGTCGCAGTGAGAGATCGCTCTTGTCGCGCGTTCACCTACAATTGTTCCTTAATTACTTTCATGAACTAATTTATAGATCAGAAAAAATCTATCTGCTACACACTGTTAATCGATGTTCTCCTTCGTTTAACGAGATATCACCGTGTTTATTACTATAAGACTTCTCTTGATTATTTAATCTGATTATTTTGTTGGCAAGTTACGCTTTTCGCACACCAGTAACAAATCGGTGTAAGAAATGTGTATACCAAGAAAATTTTAATTTTCACGAAGAAAGAGAGTAACGCACATATTTGCGAAGGAATTAACATATCAAAGAACGACTTTAATTAAGTCTTAATTCATGTTCGTGAGAAGAAGGAGAAAGTAAGAGAGTTGCAGTTGGTAGAAATCCACCGCACATCTTTCTTCAGGTTTAATTAAAACTGAAAATTTGTGTGTATGTGTGTGTGTGGTGCGTGCGTGCGTATTTGATAAAAACATGAGGAATACGTTGCCTTTTTGAAAAAAAAATTCAAAGTTATATCTCACGGTATTTGAAATTTTCTATCTCCCTGAAATTTTTCTACTTATCGATCAGGCCCATTGTACAAACGCGACCAATCAGATGGGCCTTTTATCACGTCCTGTCCATACATTCCCTGGCTGGGGATTTAACGCAGCGGACGGGCGATTCGATGCAAATGCCGCTCGGAAATTCCGTTTGCGCGAGCAAACGTGACAGCGAACGTGTGCAAGCCGATCATCTTTTTCGAGGGTGGCGAAAAAGCAGCAGCAGCAGCAGCAGCAGCGGGGGCAGCGTCGGGGCGTGAAAGGATTCGGCGTTAACAGGCACCAACAACGGCAAGTCGATGGAACAATGGTGCTGAATGGTCCCCGGACGATTAGGTATTCCAATCGTTGCGTTAGGGGTTGCTATGTGAAGTGCGGCGGGGGTGAGAAGGAGAGAAAAGGCGGGTTTCAGCGGCAGCGGGGTCGGAGGAAGCGGGGTGCAGTCAAGGGGGGCCGGTGCGGTAAGAGGGCGCCAGAACTCACCCAATAAAATGGTAATTTCTGTTTGCGGAAGTTAACCATGCGAGCGAGCTTGGAGATTCGAGTCCATGCGTACTCCCTAACTCCAAAGACTAATAATACTCGAGGCAGAACGCTACTGACAGTGATATAGTTGTACAGTTGGAAGAAGGCGCGGGTGAAAATCGTGCGAGAAAGAGAAAGAGGGGAAGAGAGAATTCTCTCGCGTGAGCAAAGGAGTTTGTGGAGAGCGCGAGAGTTGCGGGACGTGAGTGGAAAAGTCAGCGAAACTCGGAAAATTAAGGATACAGTTTGAGATTTCATCCCGTCAAATTAGAAAAAACGATAGGAATAGGAAGTATTAATTTATGAGGTTGACGTATCTAGAAATATACACTAACTTTCATAAAATAAAACGTCCATATAAATTAAAACTTTAATACGCATATGAAATTATATATATATATAATAACAAACTTATATAACAAGAATGTGAAAAATATCCGCTTAGATGACAAATAGATGTCAAACAGTTAACTTATTTGTGCTTTTAAAGCTTGAAATATATATCGCTTAAAAGAGTTTTTTTTTAAACATTTCGATCTTATTCGGTTACAGAATCCGTTTATAAAATAGTAACACAGAATGATATATCTCATTCCCTTAAAATATTTCCAAAATGACAAGATAGAAGATATATTTAGAAGTAAAAATCTCTTATGCGCACGAATTTACATAAAATTCTTAAAATTCTGTAATTTTTTCAAATATCGCTATCGTGCGATATTTGAAATTAATGATTGATTTATAAACACTAATTCGCGCGATACTTGACCTAGCTGGTTGATCGTTAATCTCGTGTATATCAAATTAGCGGTAAAGGCGTATATACTCCTCGACCCTCGAAGACGACAGGCAATATCTTGCTGAACTTGAAATTGGCACGGAAATCGTGGCTTTATTAAATTTGTTTAGGAACAGAGAGAGAAAGAGAGATAGAGAGAGAGAGTGGGTTGGTAGGCGGACCTTGATTTCGGGCAAACCGTCGTCTATCTAATATCTCCCGATGCCCGTCCTGCCTAACCTTATTGCCCCGACAAAGTAAAGAACCAGCAAGGAGACTCGAATAAGACCAGTTTTCGGCCCGATGCAACGTAGATCAATGGAGCGGTAAGCTAAACCGACTGGAATCTGCAAACAGCTATAAGGAGAACTTGATACCACTGAAAAAGTACGAAGCACACGTATCACGTTACACGAAATAAAATTTAGAGTCGATGTGCGCATAATTTGTTTCAGCTCGTATATAGATGCAATTATATGATACAATATTATAAGAAATTATGTGAGAGAGAAATACGTTTAAAACACGAAATTCTAGAATTCATCAAATTGACAACAAAAGTCCAAAATTTATTGTAAAAAAAAAAAGAGATTTCAGATTGATATAAAAATTAAGAAGAATAACAAACATAATCGCTTAACAATATATTATTTTACAAAGTTTTACATTTTCTATATGTTATATTTATATTTTCTACTGTTGAACAATATTTGTCTGTTGATCTGAACTTTTTGCCCGATCTATTTCATCATTAACATATTACGAACGCGCTACTCCAAACTCGATTGTTCGATGAGCTTTATTAGTTGCACATTATAATTACGATAACAGCCCGATGTAAAGAACGCTTATTTTCCCAGAGCGCCATACGCACACACCAAAAGCAAAGTAATAATTGTCGTGTAATTAACGTATTATTGCGCGTATTGCAATGCGTGTATGACTTCATTTTGCAAACTTCATTTGTTCAATTAAATTTGATTCGATATAAAAGCGACAACGTATCACTCGATATCACTGGTACGCCTTATAATACATAAAGTCGTATTAATTTCTGAAGACAATTGTTCGATCTATTTATATATTGAACATCAATCACGAATCTTGTGAGAATGTGTTTTATTCTCTTAGCGGAAAGAATTTCAACTCTCGGTTCGTGAATCGCTTAGTCAATCTTGCCAATTGCGTTGTCACTGTCGATGTCCGAGCGGGACGCAAATCTCGCAAACTGCATTCATTCCGCGAGAATCACACGGTTTGGTTTCACCCAACTGTATAAATACACACACGTACTGCACATGTGTGCGGAAACGCAACTGTCTAATAAATATAGTCAGTACAGTAGCCGGCGTCGCTAAAGGAGAGCGACGACGACATTTGCCCCCCGGTTGCCCTTGCCTGACTGTTTAGCATTATTAATTAGAGCTAAAGTCGCACTAAGTTGGCGAGTACATAAACAGAAATAATATTTGCACAGAGCGTTCATTAGACGGGCGGCGGCAACGGTGGCGGCGAAGATACGAGATGGCAGCATAAACGAGCCGGATTCTCATTAAAATAACCGTGCCTTTCCTTTTCGCTTCGCGGAGACATCAGCGGCGAAAAAAGGATGATTACGACGGAGCGGCAGGCGGTTCGCGCACGGGAGAGCCGCGACTTGGAGGGGGTCCAAAGGCGAACAAAGTGACCGCGCGAGGCCGCGAGGAAGGTTGGCGCGATCCCCCTTCTCTTTTTCTCGTCTCCTGCCCCCGTCTCATTTTACCCGTTAGCGGCGGATGGTGGGACTTTTGTCCGCAACGGGGCGAGGCTGGTGACGAACGAGGGGAGGGAGACAATGTGCTGGGTGAGGGACGAGAGGATGGCTAGTGAAAGAGTCGCGGGGAGAACGGAGTTACCGGGTAGTTTAGCTACCACTAGGTAACTTAAATGAAAGTCGCGGTTGCCCCTTAACGCGAAAATACGTTGAGGGAAAATTTCGTTTTTTCACCCTGATTAATGTAATACCCGACGTCGCGCTCCCGGGCACGCTAATTGGTCATTCTCGACCGTCGCCGCCGCGCCGCAGCTTTAAGAGACTCGCGACACTCTCGTGAGCGCGACACGTGCGAAACGATGCTTTCTGTGTTTCCCGCATGTCCTCTTATGTGTTCTCCTGTGCGCGCACACGCCGCTGGACGAATGGAATCAAATTACCTCGGAAGCGGAGGAGAGAGAGAGAGAGAGAGAGAGGAAGAGAAAGAATAATTTAGGCTGATCGCGTGTGGAAAGATAGTTTGAAAGACGGTGTTTGTTAGAATTTTAAACTTACAGAGTTAGTTGATAGAACGGAATTTAAATTCGATTGTTGTTTTTGCATAGGCGACTCTTGAATAGACAACGAATTAGAATTATTCGAATATCGATAAAAGCATCAGATGATTATATCAGATGATTATAAGCGAAAGAATTAAATTATTTATTGATCGAGAGGAAATAGTTTATACTCTGCTAAAATATTTGTGAGCGATAGGAATTAATAAAATCGAAAACCCCCATTGTGTTCACTTCAGAGAGTCATTATTTACACGCTTTCATGCAATCGATATATTTGCAATTTAATTTCGTGTAATCTAACAAATTGAATTCACGAGGAATCCAATTACCGTTCTTTTTCTTGAGGAATCTAAATTCAAGTTTTTCTCACGATCCCCACTTTACAAGTTATAACAACTTCGGAAACAAAAAATTCTTTTTCCTCCTCGTAAGTTCGAGATACTAAAAGATATTAATATCTCGCGTAGAATTTTTTAAAGCGCAAGTTTATATACTTTTGCAGCGCCGATGACGTCCGAGCATTAATTAAAGATTTTCGCGACGGCCGAGCGTGTTTGCGATCGCGAGAGAAAAAATCGGCAATGAGAGACTATCGATAACGTAGAGCAACTTTCGATCTGGGTATCAAACGGACGGCGACCGATCGAGGGTTGATGGGGTGAACGGAGAGGTGGTTCGGGGGCGGAGGAGTTCCGAAATGAGTACCCGTGCAAATACGCCAGGATTGTTTCTGTCGCTAATTGCTCGGTTTTTTGCAGGGGCTCGGCCAACAATCGATTTGCATTTCAAAGGTAGTCCGGCATAAAAATAAAATGCGCCCCGTTAAAAGTTGACTGGCGGCGGCGCCGCTGTGTGCGTGGACGTGCGTGTGTGTCTGTGCGTGAGCGCGTACACGCGCTTATATCCATAATACGCGCTCGCGCACACATACACACACGCATACAGGTGTGCGCACATGCTCGCACACACAAACGTCTCTCGACTCTCGCGCCTGTGAACGACAAATTGCATAAAACTCGTGCCGGATTAATGCCGTCGACGGGGTACAACGTCGATCGCGCTTTTTTCCGCCTGGCTATGCAGGAAACGCTGATTATTATTCGCGAATATAATGCTTTTATATTTCGCAGGATGCCGGAATTGCTCGCTCGCGCGCGCTCTCGATTATGGAACCGCGTCGAGCGTTATCGTCCCCGTCGAGCTTTGATAAACGGCGATGGACAGATCGATGATTTCCTACGCGGTCATTTTTACTTGCAATATTTTCAAATGCAGCTTTTTATGTGCTTGGCATATTTTTGTGACTCTTTGTCGATCTTTTTGTTGTTTTTTTTTTTTTTTTTTTTTTTTTAAATTGCTACTAAACAAGAACCGATGCTCTTTTTTTTTTAATAATTATATTGTAGTTTATTTGGGTGTTATTATATTACTTTTCATGTCGTTCGTCATCATTTATATTTTATTGTGCCGTATGCTTGTTATCAATAAAAAGCTGGTATCAGATATAAATAAATATTAAAATTAATGTTTTATATGTTGCAACATAAAGTTTTCCGTGTGTACACGAAATTATTGTACTCTCTTAATTACAATATGTTTGCAAATGCATAATTCGTAATAGCTTTCGTTAGAATTTGGAATATTAGTTTTGCTTAAATAATATTTTTGTTCCGAACGAAATTGTATTAGTCCTGTAGGGTCACAGTCTGAAATCAGGCTCGCCGCACGTCGAATATTTCGTTTCCTGCAGGGTCGACAGTATTTGATTTTACGCAGTACGCATCGGGCGGTTTCCACCAACGTTAATTATCAGTGACCACCTACAGTCCCATTACATTCCAATCGACCCCTTAATCAACGCATGATTGGTGTACTAATTGATTGCTACTCCGTAATTATAACGGTGCACTGCCAGACGCCGCGCTATGGTGACTACGAAGTATCAAGGCACGCTCGGTTGCGTTTATCTGTGTTCGTTGTACATTGCTATGATAAATTACAAACAACTGTGTTAGAGATTTTAGATATGAGTTTCTCATATAAAAATATCGCCAAATAACATTTTTCTGATTTCGCCGAATTTTTTGTCTCCTCACGATTATTAAAATACGCGCGCACATAAGCAAAGTTTACATATTTTTGTTATTATAATTTTATACAATTATTTAAAAAAATATTGGACTATTGAACGCAATCTTTTCTCCATTATATTATATTTTTGTCAATCTTAGAAGTGTAAAACGTCTTGGAAAATATTCTTTTCTTGTGATAAAGTAGAGTAGTATATAAAAAAGTTAATTACTTTTGATGCACACCAGCTGTAACTATTATTGAGCTATTTTAAATCATTCAAATCCTTAAACTAGTAATGCCTCCTGACAGAAGAAACCTGAATCACTCAATGCGCGCAGTTTACCGGTACAGTGGATGAAATCGATGCAGAAACGTTACCACTGACGGTAATAAACGACTAGCGGTCGACAAGTTCAGCCTCTTGTTTAATCAATAAAATATTTCATGTCGGTAAAACAGTTATTGGCGCGTAACAATGACGTCAGTCTATTTTATATATATTCTAGTAGGATATATATACGTATATACACATACATATATGCATATATATATATATATATATGTACATACAATTTTTTAACTGTGTTAAATATGTATTTCTATGTTTACATATTAAAAAAATTATATATGTACTTGCATTACATAAAAATTTGATGAAAAACATGACAACGTGGAGATTTTTTATTATAAACGTATTCAAATTGACTTGACGAAACTGTTACGCACTATTACAAATATGTAATGCTCAATCAGCTCAATACTCGCCTGGTCATTAGTCCCGCGATCATTAGTCCCGTCAGGCTGCTTGTACCTCCAATTATTGCGAATAATCCGCATAGAAATTAATCTTATTGACACGCGGTAGAGCTGTGATCCCGCTCGGTGTAGCGTGGCGATCGCGAAATCGCCCATAAACGCACCATAAATCTCGTATTTACAATTAGTAACATATTAATTCGGCATGATGCGAAATTCGCGTACGTGAGAAAGGCCGACGCGGCTGTATGGAATTTCATTAAGCCGACGGTTAGCCGCTCGTCGACCCATAGAACGTAATCGGCGGTTGGATTTGTATCAATTATTAGAAAATATATATACAAGCGCGCGCGCGCGCGCGGAGAGGAAGGGCTGTGGGCGATATGCCCGTCCTGTTTGGCAAATATTTGATCGCTCTCCATTGGACACCTCCAGCAGTCCGAACATCCCGCGCATACTTCCACGCGCCAGATTTCTCTAATGCAATGTCACGTTTTGTTACTATCATTCCGTTCACATTTGAGGTTTTGTTAATAACGTAAAAACAACTTGAACCGTATTATCATTACAATATGCGGTGAGTTTATTATAAATCATATACGAAAAACAAATCGGATTACGCGAGTGAGCGATTATTCGATCTCTTATCACGAGAGTAATATGTAATAAACTTCTTTCTCTCCACGGTCACAAATTTGTAAATATTTACATTTGCGTTTAAACAAATTCTGGTGCGTTAGAGACACATAGATACTAGATTACATGTAACAGAAGACGCATTTCCCCGAGTTTGGGAATAATAATCACGCACTAATGATATTCGAGTTGGAACATGGAAATACTCAATAATCTGAGGTAGTGAAAACAATACATGTCTTTCGTCTAACGATTGTTAATTAGTAAGACGCTAATCAAGAAGCAAATTGTATTCAATCCTAAGTGCCGAAGGCATCCGATAAAACTGCGTCGCGTCGCGTTGCGTGTCGCGAGTTCGCCGTGGGCCGAAAGCGCGCTCGGAGCCGGGGCCTGCAATTTGAAGTTTTTAATGGAGATTCGCACTGGCGCTCGACCCGGGCCAAAGAGGTCGGTATAATCCAATAGGACCTCATTGTCCGTCCGTTCTCTGGACATAACGCAGCCCCCTCTCTTTTACTCCGGACCGTTCCCCGTTCCGTCGAACTAACCCCCCTTTTCCACCCCATCCCCCGCCTAATACACGCGTGCCGACACAAAGACGCGAGCCGCCCGCATGTATATGGATGCGACACTGCACCGGGAAGCAATGCATATTCAAAATTCAGCCGCGGGCGGCGTGCCAGGGCAACGGAGTCTCTTGTTTTGCGCCCGGACTATAGCGCGCAGCGTGGAGCACGAGTCCGCAAATTCGGTTACTTCATTTCGAGAGAGCCCTGACCGTTCCCCCGGTTCGTTCCTCGCTCTCTCTCTCTTTTTCTCTCTCTCTCTCTCTCTCTCTTTTCGTTCATCTCCTCCACCGTGTCCCACTCGTGTCTCCTTTCAGTCTCCAGCGTCCGGCGCCCGTCCTCGTCGCTGCCGCCCCCGCCGCATCACCTGTGTTCTCTGCCTCTTCGACGTGGCGCGCTACGCGTTTTAACCCCTCGGCGTATGTCCGGGGTTATGAATTTTAATAGCTTTACGCCGCGCTACGTGGGGGGTGGAAGGAAGGGCCGGGGGACACGGGGACAGGCAAAAATGGCGACGAGTTTTTCGCCCGTCAAATTGTCGATAGATTAGATTAAAGAAAAAAATGCGTGCAGGCGAAAGGGAGAGAGAGAGAGAGAGAGAGACCGGGTGAGTGAGAGGCGGACAAGAGGAAGAGAGAGACGTAGGGCAGTACGAGTGATGTCGCGTTGTAGTCAGCTTGTGATCGACACATTTTCGTGAACACGGTTTCGCGGCTCTTCTTTTTTTTTAGACCAGCTTTTTGTTTCGTGTACGCGACCTCTCGATGGAAGCCTGGAAAACAGTTTTGTTCCCGGGCAATATTCCTTCATTTCTCGCTACCGAAGCTCGTGACGCGTTCTCCCTCTCTCCGTGAGATTCTTCAGCACGCGTCTCATCCGAGAGGATATTTCGAATTAAAAGCGAAACAACAGATCCTTCAAACGCGTACAAAAGAATTACACGCATCCGAACTATTTCGAAGACTTTCATCAGTTTTGTTGCGTGTTTGTGTGTATTTTAAATAGTTCACAAGAATAACGCAATTAAGAATTTCTATATTGTCATATATATATATATATCGTTGTAAAGCGCGTATGTAATTTGCAAGTCCAAAAAGCATCAATTATACGAAAACTGAGAAATAGCACTCACATGTGCGCTTTCCTCAAGATGAAAACTCATTCATCGAGTACCCGTTGCGCTCGTTACGAAAGCGACGGCGAGCGGTCGGTTTAAATCGTCACCGCGTGCAACAAAATTGCGCGGCCCGCCCTGGGGAACGTTTTCACAATAGTACCAACGGCCTCATCAAGTGAAATCATCGTCACCAAAACTCGCAGATGGTCCGAAAGCGTTGCGCGTGCTCTCTCTCTCTCTCTCTCTCTCTTGCACACATATACATACTCTCGCTGTCCCTCCACCGCGCATCTCGCCCGTTCGCCATCGCCCTCTACCCTATCCCAATTCACCCGCGTAATCTACTTTTCGTTTTGACCGTGAATGTCGTTAGCGCGTTATGAAACTCATTAATCTCGCAAATACTGCCCAACAATTTCCGCGTGACGCGCCATTGAATTGCTTTCCCTCGGCCAGTGATTACGAAAATTCCCGACGCCTCTGTTTCTTCATCCCTGTCCGCCCGCCGTGGTCATGGTGGTCACGGTGTTTCCGATGCGGCTCGAAAAAAAACTTGTCGCATGTCGTGGGCATACGTACAGGGGAAACGGGGATGCGATTTTTCGAGTTGGTTCTATTTTTGTTTAAGTTGTTCTTATTATATATATATAATATCACAAAATTATGTTGACGTCACACATGATTGGAGGTTTGGTCAAGTAGACACGTGTTCGAGAATCACGATGTGTGAAAGCCGTTTCTTAATATTTCGATTAAAACTTTGGACACGGAGAGCACGACCGAAAGCGGAAAACAGCCGTCCATTCAGGTACCGGTAATGAACTCCTCAGGATCTACTTGGTCGGGGATTTTTTTCGTGAGTACCTGCGACGAGAGAGCCATGAGTGGGTCGCCAACCTCTTTCGGATTGACACCTTGAATGGTGTTAGTTCTAACGCCTATGGATGATCCGTGCCCCCGGGGCCACTAAAACCATTGTCGAGACTTCTGTGGGAGCTTCACCGACGCTCACGGATCACCGAGTTTCGCAAATTCGGTTCATTTGCCGCATTGTGCTCGGCTTAAGTGAGACATGAGACCTACTCAAGAGAGGAGAGTTCGTCCGAATGGTGAGACAGAGCTGAAGAATCTCGGGAAAGAACATTGAAGTTTACCGACGAGTGTGCATCTTGAATATAAAAATGAACACACAACACACACTCTTCTTTCTTGACAGATAAATAGATACAAATGCACAGATCGTTGTTGAGCGAGCTTCTGAAAACACGCGATACAGCTATTACTTGATTTCGATTAAAATTATTTATGCGAGCGTAATTTGCGATTTTGATATTTTAGTATAATTTCGAAACAAACTTAAAGAAACATGTCAATGTTTCTAAACAAAACATGTAATAAACGTTAGCGAGAAAAAAAAATGGTAAAAGTGTTCGGAAAAATCTGAATATCGGTAAATATTCGAAGAAATATTACAATGTAATAGGATTAAAAGTACCGCGGCCGGGGGTGACGTGTTGTTTGCGACGATCAGGAAGTAACGATCGTTAGCAACACCTCGGAATATATGTTTTTTTTTTCTTCCTAGATCGGCTATCGTGTAGGTGCAATTATGATCGCTATCGTGTGCGGGAGGACAATGAGCGAGGCGAGAATATCGCGTGTGATTTATAATGTCGGTCAGAGAGAAAGAGAAACTCGTCGGAGGTGCGCATGTGCTCGCTCTACGATTCGAATCATTAATCATCCACGCGTTTTAGCAAGTCATTCTTCGATCACTGCGCGAAAAAAAACCGATAAGAGTAGTGTGTAAATTAAATGATACGTCGCGATAAAACAGACGACAATCGCGCGGCGTTGATCCTTTTCGGACATATCTTCGAAACAACGTCAAGAAAGTTATTATTGCTTTAATAAACAATTGTTAATATATTCATTTAAAGAAAAGGAGAGTGTTAAAGTTATAAAGTTATTAATAACTGCTATCAAAATACATGTAATGACGTATGGCATAAGGTTGTTAGATATCAACATACTATCATTTTTTAAAGTGGATTTTTTCACAAACCAAGTCCCTCACACACAAAACTTTTATTTTATATTTTTGACTTACCTTCGCACAAAGAATCATCTCTCTTCCGGTTGTCTTGCCGCATCTTGCGTATATAAAATTACCGTGAATAACACTAACGCAATATTAAAAGTAATCGAAAGTGTCAAAACTCGGTGCTCCTTGAAATGAAGAATTACTAAAAAATCCTCTAACGCTGAAAAATACTAGGAACCCGAGAGTAGAGGAGGGGACAGGTGCCTTGCCGAGCAGTTATTAGTTTTGCCAGTCGGGGGGCTTAAGTTTTAAGCCGGAAATCAATGCACCCGGGGCCGGACGGATTTGTAAGCTTCCTCCTATGACGGTTTTAACGAGTGCGAGTCATGCAAAAGTGACGCCGCGCACCGCGTTTCCAAAAAAATCTTTGAACGCCTTTCGGTGTGCGTTTATCGTGTGCTGCGCGCATCGTATTCCTCGCTCTGCTCTTCAATTAAACGATCTGCGTACAGATGTGTGTCGACAAAACGAGTTTAACTTTATTCAGAAACGAGAAGCAGCGCGCGGTAACGAGAAATTCTCTGATTTTTTTCCTTTTGCAATAAAACACACATAGTTTCTTCATTGTGTCAAATCATTTGCGATCACGGCCAGCTTTATGGCGACTTAATGCGTTCACTCGCATCGCGGGTCTCGGGTTTTTAGGTGACGAGGCGCTATTATTTCAAAGGATAACTTTGTTCTTTAACCCTCAGTCATTTACGATAAACGATAAAAGCGTGGAAATTGCAAATTACGTCGACACCCGCTTTGACGTTAATTGCGCGGCAAAAAAACTACGTCTGCTGCCATATTTTCATTAAATAGCGTTCGCACATTGTTAATGTGATGTTATGGTTTCATTTTTTTAGATGAGATTTTCTACATCTAAATTTATATTTTTAATCGCCACTCTTATATATACATATATATATATATATATAACAACGAAAAATCAATGCATAAAACTTATAATTTATACACAACGGTCTCTCGTTATATGTTCGGCGAAAATGAGATCACAGATTTCAGAGAAATTATTTTTCTAGAAAGAAGAAAAAGAGAGAAAAAGAGTGTGATAAGATTTATACATATATATATATATATATATATATATACACTTTCTGTCTCTTTCTTTCTCTTTTATGTAAAACCGTTTCGTATATAATATTCCACTTTCTTCACTGGCTGTTCGCTCGGCTTAAGAATCTGCTCGTTTTTCAATTGATAGACAAAACACATTTTCGAGCTATCGATCTCGGACCAAAGACCGCAGACTGTGCTTTTTTTTCTCGCGCGCGACTGTCGAACGAATAACCCGTATAACGTAGTAATTTAATAAAGACGAACTAGTCCGTCGAGATTTGACCAAACACAGAGCGACAAAGCCGCGCCATCGGTGACAGATATATTAGGTACGATTCAATAGAGACGTCTACATTACATTATTCGGCGGGTAGATCTCTACGGCAAACACAACATCAACTTTTCCCATGCCGTTTCCCGTCCGCGACAGGGGTTCTCAGTGGGATCGGGCGAGGGTTGAGGAGCGGCGGCGCGGATCGGGTGTTTGTCTCTCAACCCCCGCGTGCGCGCGCGCGCGCGGTCTCTCGGTTCCCTTTAAATAAACCTACCCGTGTCGTAAGAGAAATCGTTGACTCCCGCGCGCGCCCGAGTCTTGCGGGGCATTCGGGATCGTGATAAGCTCCCGTTATTGAATTTCGCCATTGAGTTTGCGGGCGATCCCGCGGAAGCGTCTTTGCCGACAGGCGTCGTTATGAAAAAGAGCAGAGATACCCGGAGAGGAGTTTCACCGTTCAATTACCGCGGACAAATTTTCGACGATCTCAAACGTCGTGTCTCTCTGCCATTAGTTACATGCTATCATATTTATATTGCATGTATTATGTAATAAAAAAAAAAAAAAAACACATGTAAAATTTTCTTTATTTTATCACCGCATCGTTACATCGTGTAGTTTTATGTTTCGCAAGATGTACAAAGCTCTTCCTGAAAACTGCAATTTTTCGCGTAATCTTTTGCGGGCGAGGAATCCAGCAAGTAACATAAATTTGCATGAGAAAACGCGAGACGACACGCGCGCGCGCGCACACATATGCGCATATCGCTGTTGTAAATTGTACGTATGTGGCATACCGGCGTAAGTGAAAACACGACGAAAATGGGAAGCGCTGAACTGGTATAAACAAGGGTCGCATGCAATATTAGGGGCATTAAGTCGCCATAAAGAGCGCATTAGGGGTGCGGCCCTCGAGGGTAGTTTAGCGTTTAATTGTCCCACCCCGTGTATCAAAGGTTTCGATTTCTGCTCGACTGCGCGCGTTATAAATCCACGTACGCTCATACGTTTCGCACGTTTATAGTATGTACGCGCACGTGTTTTATACGCATCTCTCGTCGTTATTGTATGCGCACGCGAGTACTTACGATCCGTGCGTTCGTTAACACACAGCTATCGTTAATGAGATGAGATTGTTAAATGGTTAATTCATTGCGTGTACCGGGCCCGAATTGTGCGTGGATTTTGTAAAGCGCATCAAACAGCCGGGATTAATGCGTTAAATTATCCTTCATTGCCACATACACAGATCTCGTTCCCTTAAACTATATATAACGACACGTTATTGAAGTAACGACGAAAATATATTAATATATTCTCTTGTAGCGACTATATTTTTATTATTCTGTTCTCTACACATCTTAATTTATTAAGTTATTATAGAACACATAAAATTACATTGATTTTTTTATCATTATTGTCAGCCCGTTTAAATCCCTTTGAGGTAATTTCTAATGATAGAAAAGCGATTTTTTGTGTGATCTCCTCGGGAACACCACGTCTCGGACATTCCAAAGGATATTCGACGACTTTCCATAGGCCGACACACCGCTGAAAATTCGCGCGGTTTCCGGCGATGAGAAAGCGTGCGCGCATACAAACACACACACACACATATGCATGTACATACGTGCATACCGCGAGTATACGGCACACCACAACCACAGTTGCGAGCGTGTATACATTATACGACTAGAGGGTAGGAGGGGGGGATAGCTGAAACGTATAAGAGGAACAGGCGAATACCCAAGTTGCTATTGAACCGATTTTGAGCAAATATCACTCGAGGCGGGTCGGGGAGATTCGCGATGCCGAGTAGTGACGGTGCAAGTGGCGAGGAGGACGAAGAGGTAAAGGAGCAACGTGGGGAGTGGGTTGGAGGCGATGGGTTGGGGGGACGGAACGACGGGGAGGAGAGGGAGAGAGATTGGGGCAGAGAGGCAGAGACAGGAGCCGAGAGAGCTCGCAAGCCCTTCGGCAAATTTCATAACCGAACTTGTCGTATTTGCCCAGATTATTTCAATATATTCGACTCAAGCCGGGAATCTGTTTGCGAGCGAGTGTATGCGTGAATGGAACTTGCCGCCGCGGTCGCGGCTCGCGCGCGCGGGACACATGTGCGCGCTTGTGTATATGTGTGTGTGTGTGTGTGTGTGTATGTGTCTGACTGTCTGTCTGTGTAGTGTGTGCCGGTCTGGCATCGAACGGATGTATGTGGAATGGGTGCGAGAGATGGGCTCGTGCACACGTCGCGACCGTGTAAACGCGTCGTCGGCGCTCGCTTTTTCCACCGGTAAGCGCAAAGTGACGAGGACGCGTTTCCACGTAAAAAGCGTACGTTACCCGCGCGCCGCCGGCCGCGAGAGTTTCGCTCGCTTGCATAAAGCCGGGAACACACGAAAAAACTTGAGCATTAAGAAAATCAATCACACACACGCGGAAAAAAATTTCTACTGACGTAGCAAGAAGATTAGTTGTCGTATGTAGCCAGCAACAAAATATTTTGTTGACAAAACAAAAAATTCAGTGACCTTAGAAATCACCATAGTTTGTGTTTGCCGGTTATACAACAGGAAAATCTTTTTTTCCGACCAGGCCGGCACTTTTTTAAACGTACGTAACTTACATTTGAGAAAATGCCGGTCTGATTTGCTCAATGCTCCTATCCTTTGAGTTCTCTCTCGTGTGTTCTCGTCGATGATGAAAATTCTCTCGCGGCGAGATGTTTCGCGAGCGGAAGCTTTGACGCTGCTCGGACGTACCTATGTAACAGCAGCGTCCTCGGTACGGCTCGGATATAAATAATAGCGATATGTTTTTTTAATCGACGCGAATAAGCTACTTTGTTTTTAAATCAATGTGACAACGTGTCGCGATTTTGTTTCGCAGCAGTAGAATATTTTTCGTATCACTGTTGTTACACCGATGTGATTCGAGACGATAGATTTCATTCGTCCGTTAAATTGACAGGAAACGGAGCGTCGACTAATATGCGACGTACAGTCGCGCTAATTAAATAAAAGGTCGGAACTGATGCGAGCGAGAAGCGCCGTCCGCAGTCACGTGTCGCCACGTGCGCTCGTTCTTTCGACAGTCCGACTCGTCAAGGCTACGGTAACATAATGTATTATATTAGTCGTTGGAAATCGTCATATTAGTCGAATATTGTGAACGGATACGAGAATCAATTAAATAACAATGCCAGCTCGTTAATCCATCCGCGAGACCGCAGGCTGCGGCTCGGATACGATCCGACCAATTCCCGCGATGTTTCTCCGCGTTTTTTGACGGGGTGTCGCCCGATGTGACTACTAGACTTCAAAAGTCAATATTTAGTTTGATAAAAGCGAAAAACAGTTAATAAATATCTCGAAATATAAAAATTGAAAAAATATTTAAAAAACAACTAGTATAAAAGTAGGTTTCAAAAATGAGAACAAATTGAATATAAGTCCAAAAAATAACGTATACCTAATTCTTGATTCAGTTCGAAATTGTTTGTCAAGATTGATTAGACAGTGTGCGTCTTCACTTAAAATCGTTGAGAACTGATAACTCTCTCGTATATGCGATTCTGCGAGAAAAATGTGGAAGAGATAATAGTTGCTGACGGATTGGCGATTGGAGAGTTAAAATTAAATTCCCTCTCCCGACAACATACACGTTAGGCGGATAAGCAGGATTCGAGCAGACGAAAGCCCCCATTGTTTCATTCGATTTGCACCCGTGTTCTATGCTCGTAATACAGAACCTGCAATTTACAGGAGAATGAAAAGTTAAGCCCGTGCAGGAAGCTCAGGGGTGGCGTGCAGACAATAGGCACTGGCTTTAAAATCTCTACGGCAAACAAATGGGAAAGCCCGGCTCAAAACGTAATTGAGATATTGAGATCTGATTAAGATGAAATCAATAACACGTCTGATGCTGTCGTGCATCTTGCCTCGTCCTACATTCGATCCTCGGCGGTGCCGAGGCATAAAGAAAGCTTCGCGTGTGTTTAAAATAGTCGCACAACAAGTGAATTATTCGCGGAATTACATTGGAAAAACCGCTAAAAATTGTCCGAGAAAATTACAAACGAAGTTTCATACACGAATTTTATTGTAAAACTAAAATTGCAAAATATTCTAAATTTATTCTCGAAAGAAAAAATCGATCTCGCTTTTAAACGTTTAAACAGATTCAATTATACAATTAATATAAGCGAGCTAATTTCAATCACTTCGAACATGTCGGCTGTCTAGAAGCAATTGAAATAGTTCGGTAGCGTGTAATCGTTCTCGCACCCTAGAAGCAACTTCGTAAACTTGTGAGCTTACACCTTTCTATCTCTTTCACTTTCTCTTTCTCCCTTCCTCTTTCTCTCTTTCTCTCAGTTAAAAAGCATCCGCTCTCTTTCGGGAGGGAAAGATCACAATAAAAGATACTTCTGTGGCCAAACACGACCACGAGATTATTATTCGCGCGGCTCTACACGCGGTATACCGGGTGTCCGCATCTGCCTGCGATCACCGCGGGAGGTCGGCGGGGACCATTCGATAGAAAAGGTCCTCGAGAGGATCTTCGGGGTCCCGCCGCTTCCGTGCGGCCGAGCTCGTTGTGTCCCCGTATCCGGAATATGATCGCATCAAGGTCTCATAACCAATGAGCTGGTCGGGCTCGTTCGCGAACGGCCAATCGGTGGTCGGATTGTCGGTGTACCGCGCATATCCCACACCATGTAATCGTGTAACCGACCCTCTTTGTCACGGTTTTTCACACCGAGAGAGAGAGAAAGAGAACGCGCGTATAATATACACGTAGTCGCAACGGCGGCGACGATGACGACGATGACGACGGTGGCGGCAGAGCTTCTCCTTTTTTTCGTACCGCCGCTAATTATCCACCGAAATCCCCTTAAACGGCCATTAAACCCGCCCCTCGAACGCCGTCCGTGAAAGCACTTTAGGGCTAAACGGATACGGCACCGGAGCGACGGCTGGCTCGGCAACTCCTTACCTTCTTTCGGATTGCGAGAACGGTTTGATAATCACCCGGCTTCTCTCGGTGAGATCCCTTTGTGGAACCGCGACGGTTCTCGAGTCTGGAATCAATGACGGGATAACATGTTACGTGGACACAAATGCAACCTTACCCGACGTGCATTTGGGGGATCACATTACTTCCCTGACTAAAATCTTACATTCCTTTCAGAATATTGTACAAGTTTGGAAATAAAAATTGTGAGAAACTCAAAGTTTATTTACAAACATAAAACTTTAATATTTTTTATTTAGTCATTGTTGTTTTTGGACCAATATCGAGAAAGAAAGATTATTAAAACATCTTTGTTTTTTTATTGTTTTAAAGTTATCGCTGAATGAAACATCATAAGCTCTCAGATTTCCTTAAATTGCTATGAGGATGTACACAGCTGTCTAGTTTCCGGGACAGCATAATATATGCGAGATATATAATCAGTTTAATGTAATACCAATATATTAGCGGCGAAAGTCAAAGACGCGATGACGCGTTTTATCGAACAATAGTTGCAGCCTTTTGTGTCTCACGTTTTATCAGATTGTAAACCAACGGGTCAAAATTAATTGTACGATTACTTTACGACCGATTTATCCGAGCAAAACAATCGTGAATGAAACGATTACTTTTTTTCTACTAATAATATTTTACTTACATAAATATAAAAACTTTCAGTTTTTTAATCTTTTTTATAAAGTTTATATTTTTTAAGAAATAATATGACCAAAAAAATAAAAACTAAAAGTATTAGAAAATAAAAAAATAAGTAAATAAAAAAATAATGTGCTATATTTTTGTACTATTTCTTTCTGCGAAAAAAGAGAAGAGTTGAGAGCTATTAGTTTTTATTTTGCGCTCATAATACTAGAATTTTCTCTGGTCGGAGGTGCTCTTGACCCCGCGCGAAGAAACTCACACGGACTCCTGATGCGTGTCACATGCGAGCACGCCTTAATGCACCTTTTATTACGCGAAAACCGCTTCATTCGAGAAAATTGATCGAGTGTGAAAGGCCTCGTTCCACGATCCATTAGAATTCCATGCGCTTTGATCTTTTCAACGAGCCGGAGTGTATCTGATCGCCCGGCTGTTTTCCCCTCTCCTTTTTTATGAAAAGCGCTTTTTTCACGGAAATCAAGCGCCGCGATACAATGAAATTAAATTGCCAAACAACGCTTTAACACGGTTTCATTCTTTCGCGCGATATTAAGTTATTGAAATAGGACGTCGAGAGAGAGAGACAGAGAGAGAAAGAGAGAGAGAGAGAGAGAGAGAGAGAGAGAGAGAGAGAAAGAGAAAGAGAAAGAGAAAGATAGATAGATAGAGTGTCGTTTCCCGTTTGGAAAACTTTGTTTCTCTCAGACAAAAGAGAGAAACACCTCACATGTGTGATTGGCAATCTTCCGTGTGTCGCAGGTCGCTGGACTACAAAAATCTAAGTAAATCGCGGCAAGCTGCAGATATATCACTTTTCACGAGAGCGAGGGAAGCTTTCTGTAGAAGCTCACGATTTCTGAACGTAAGCCTATCAACGCGGAGACCATTATTGTCGGTCGCCCTTCGTGCGGGGGGGAGGTCCTGAAAAGACGATAGCTAGAGAAAAAGAGATCGTTCCGGGAGCGCCGATCGTCTAACCTTGCATGGGCGCGCTCTGGACGCCCTGATGCCCTCTAATAGCCTTAATGAAGTGTGTACACCTAATGTGTACGTAGAGTCGGGCGCGGCGTCATAACGACACTAATTTTTAAGCATAACCATACACCCAGCTTCACAACGTGTGAACGAGAGGGGTTCTCAAAGGTCCCGGCAAAAACGCGTCTTCGCGCAGAATCCCTTCAGACTCGCAGCGGGACGTTTCACGTATTTTTCGACAAATTAGGATGACCTTGAAATCGGAGAACCAAACCGGTTAATTCCGACCGGTGTATTTTTTGCGTTGTAGATAAAAAAAAAAAAAAAAAAAAAAATGATGCCCCAATAATATATAGACATACATCTTTTTCTTTCTCTCATTATCGTGAAAATATATGCGTATCATATAATATATGCGTGACATACGATATAAATTGATATATGAAGTGCGCACTTATCGATTAATTACATCGTGAATTAACGGAACATTAAACAGATAAATTCCGTTAATCGTCGGCGCAATAACAGCTAAGTAGAAATTTATCTGCGCGTCCCGTTTTATTGTTCCAAATGAGTCCCGCTGCAGAGCAAATCGAGTGCGCTCGCTCACGAGAGCGATTATTATTTCGCGGAGGCACAACTGTTACGTCCTGGCCCATGGATACGGTCGGGCTGTGGTGTGACGCAACAGTAAACGCATCGTTTTCCATATCTCTCTCTACAGTGGACACGGAAGTCCTGCTGCGAGAGAGTCGAGCGAGTTTGTTTATGTTCGTTGACAGGTCAACGGCGTNCACGATTTCTATTTGCGCGCCTGGCGCGTCGAAGTCCGAGTCCATTCATGTTATTTATTGAGAAAAAACGGAATTTATTGTATGTCGGCGCGTCACGTTGCAAGAAAAAGGGGCCCGTGGAGTCCCCAGGACGTAACACAACACTAATTCCGGATAATTGCGCTCGACGAAATTATTAGCGCCAAAAAAATGTCGCAACGTTTCCTCCGCGCGCGAGTCTAAGCTAGAGCGCATTTCCGCCTACACAAAACCCCCGTTGAGGTAAACCTGAGCCATTACGACTGTATTGTATACGCGCGTGTGCTTATAGGAATATTATTTCGACTCCTATGTATGTATATATGTATATACACGTATACATCAAAATTAGGCTATGGTTTTACATGAGCCGTTTGTACGAAGCTTATGCAGAAACGGTAATACCGTTGCGATGTTTATGTGGGCGTAATATCGGATGGAAAGATATTGAATTACGCATAAATTCTATAAATTGATATGTAGATTTAGCTTTAATAATAATGTTGTTCGTTTAATCTCATTATGTAACACATAATATTACATGTGTATAAAATAAAGGGAATAAGTTTAAAATTAAATCCTTCGCATAAACAATTTACATGTGTATTTTCAATAAGAAACTAATGCATTAATTATTAGTTTTAATAGTCTCTTGATTACTATTTATCGTGCATTTTGCACTCTCAGCGTTTTCATCATTTTGCCCGTAACGCTAAGTATTGTGCTTTTTCATGCGTATTATCTAACTTAAAAAGTTGATTTCTCTTTTTTTTTTATACAATAATTGTAACTTTTTTATTTAAAATACATTTGAATCAAGCAGAAAATAAGACTCAGATTCGCGCAAATAGGTAGGTAGCATTTAGCTTCTGAATGCGATATAGGGAGATTACGAACCACAGTCTCGAGAGTAAGATAAGCACCAATGATGACGACGGTCTTTATCTCGGCAGATGGACTAATAGAAGTCATTTGCGATGTCGTTAGGGACAGTTTTCGTACGTATAATATCGCGATAATTTTTGCAAGCAGGAAAAATCGTTTTAAACGGCGTCTCAACCGGACCGGTGATTTTTCTCTATCAAGAAACACGAAAGAAAAGGAAAAGAGGCGAAAGAAAGAAGAAGAGAGACTCTATCAGTAGACGTAGACGGAAGCGTTAAAAGACGAAGAGGTAGAAGTATGAAGTGAGCATATTACTATTGAGAATAAGTACCTGGCTTCGAGACGGGGCCTCCGTTTCGAAGAGGAGGGCATGAAGTAATGGGGGATGGTCGGCGGGGGTGTAAATGGGGTGGCACAATGGGCACTAATGGATCTCAAGCCGCCGCGAGAGGCGCTGCTTTTAATCTAATTGTCCTTCGTAGCAACCGCGATCGCGATCAGTGGTATTCAACTGTGATCCTTCACCTGTACAGGAAATAAGAAGAGAGAGAGAAAGAGAGAAAGAGAAAGAGAGACAGAGAAGAGGATTGCTGTGCATTTTGTAAAACGTAGAAAGCGACCTGTAATATCCGTCGAAATAGACGGATCTTAATGCCGGAAATTTTTTCTTTTCTTTTTGTATCCGTAGTCACACAATTCGTTTCTTACGTACAAGAACGTTTTTTTTTTTCAGAAATTTATCACAACCAGCGCGATATCTGTTGTATGATGCAAAATTTATTAATTTCGATTCTTTCTGTTTAAATACGATACCAAAGACGCCGCAAGGTTATCGGGCCGCGATATAGTCAGACGTACGAAATCGGGGCGAAGTGGACCTCGAGCGTTTCTTTCTCCCTGTAGTGGTTCCATTTAGCGGAACTTGGCAGTATTATGTGACGGACGGGCTGTTGAGCTAAAATGCAAGCGGAGAGTTTCGAAAGCGCGCGCGTACTTGTCATAATGTGGCAATGCAAAATGTCTGCGCCGCTTCTCGAGTGTAATACTCCTCGCCTAAAAAATGTACGAAGGTGCTCGCGTTACTACTCATCTGTTGGCTATCTGTGATCGACGTTACTGTCGACGCGCTTTCCGCACATCATCTGGTCTCTTTATTTGATATTATAAATTATCAAAAAATTTAGGTCGTTGTTAGAGCGAGAAATCATTTAATCATCTATAATTCTCGCTTGTAAAACCTCCGCGCGAAATACTGGTGAAACGAAATATCATCCACCCAGCGCGGTTATCTTTGATCTCGTCCGTCGAGCCGGGCAGGTGGTGCAATAATTACCTTTTCCGTGCGATAACGTCAGCGATAGCAATATAATTCTCGCGTTCGTCGGTAACGGCCTTCGCCCTTCTTTACGCGACAGATAAATTTCTGATAACGCGGATAAATTGGTTGGATTGTAATTGCCGTTGTGCGTGTTACCGGCGTGTTCACGCCGGAATGCTCTCGATCCCCCTTCTCGCTTCTGAACAAAATTCACTTTCGATAGCGGAAAATGCAGAGAGATCGTCAGAGGGAGGTGCGTGAAGCATCGGTCGACGGGGGAGGATAGAGTGGGAGAGCGGGGGCGCGATTAAACACGCGCGCGCGCGCGTAGGACGCACAGTCGGCCCGTTTTAGGGTCCGTGGGAATTTGGGGTCCGCGCGGGTGCAGTACCAGCTGCGCGGAAATCAGGAAATCGTCGTAATGACGCGACCAATACGGTAAATCTTTTCATGATTAATGACGCGAAAGCGATTTTGTAGTGTTCGCCCTCGTGTGAATTACTCCGTTGAACAGAACAAATTAGGATTGTCGATGCTCGAACCGACCGGGGTATGAAAGAGTCGGATTGTGACACCTGCGAGCTAGCCGTATATGTTACGCAAATGAAGAACTAAACTGCCCCACGAGAAGTGGTGACGTATACTTCCGCAAAACAGAGCAAAGTAAAAAAAAATAATAATATCAAGCAGATCACGTACTTAAAAAGTGCTCGAATGTTATTAGATTTTTATTATTTCTTTTTCACAATTCGCGGTTTGATTTAAATATATATTTATCTTCTCTCAGAAAAACAAAGTTTAATAATGAATTGTCTCACATGGTGATAAATAAAAAGTAATGTGTCGATTCTTTAAGAAAAATATTATTAATTCTACAGAATTCTTTGTAAGTGCAATATATTTCATTAATTTATAATGGGTAACCTACATATTTACACAAAAATTGATAGCTAATATATATGGTATGTACAAATGAATACTTTATTCTACGAGAGAACAATTGCCGACACCGTGGTCCGCGTCACACGCGATGTTGATTATTTATTTAGCGCTTAGTAACGAGCGAAAATCGAAAACATTCTCTCGTAAAACAAAGCGTGTGTAAACTTTATATAATACATATTATATATACTGTATATGGTACATGTATTTTACAAAACTTCCTCGCGCGATACGCTTCATGAAATACATACGTACATACGCAGCCCCCAGTATTTGTGTGTACAACGTTCTCGAAAAGAAATTTTCTACACGGCTGCGGTCTACTTTTTTACATACGCGATTAATGAAGGCGTGTGTGACACGGGGCAAATATGACAACGATATTTTCTAAAAGTTTTTCTACAACAATATAAATCACATTGCATTCGTTACAACAATCGTTTATTAGTTTAGTCATATTTAACCCGGTGTGACAATTGTGAGCCTGATTAATTTGTACGCGTTAATTTGCTTCAATAAATGCAGCCAAAAAACGGCAAGATGAATAAAACTTGTCATTGTTTGGTAAAAACTCGAACAATGGCAAATAATTAACACGCGTATGATGCATAATTACACATCGTATTGTACAGTAGTTGTACTGCATCCATGCATATACTTTTCGAATCACTTTAATATGTGTGTACGTGTGTGTTTCGCTCAAACACGAATTTATAAATGATTATCTTGCGTAAAAATAGCGATTGATTATGAAAATTCATTTTTGCTTCTTTGTTAAACAATAAACTTTTGAATAAAATTTTCTCGAGTTTGGATATAATATTTACGTTGATCATCGATGTGTTTCTTTTTCTTCCAAATGCAAAGACGTATATTTATTACAGATTCGCAGCTAATCGCAGATCGGTGATGTAACAATGCGAACTCAAAGTAAACTTGCTATTGCGTCTTGTGCGATCCTCTAATTAGATAGAGGCACACATACAATGCATACATACAATTGTAAAATATTAATCGGTCGGAGTTATTTCACTACCTAGCCGGATGTGTTGAAAATTACGCCACAATAACAAACAACTACATTTGAGCGAAACATTTATCGGATGTCGAATGTTTCTCGGATAAACTTAAAAAAGGTCTCTCAAGTATTTACAAAACCTCAGTAAGCTCTCACAGTTAATTGTCCGTCTTGCGTAGCACCTCTTCCGCCTTCACTCTCAACACTTCCGCGCTCTGCTTCCTGATCTCGTCGTCGGACGACGCCGAGTCCTCCTCCTTGTCGTTCTTCGAGCTCAGGTTCTGCGGTATGCTCTGCATCCCCAGATTGAGAGCATGCCCGTGCAAGTGACCGCCCAGAGAGTGGCCGTTCACGTTACCGTGATTCAGCGACGAGCTCGGATTCAGACCGACCGGGAGCATCGTGCCGAGCGACGCCAGATTTTGCGGCAACGGCAGTCCGATGTATTGCGAGAGCAACGCGTGCAAAGGCAACTTGGGCGCGCTCGCGGGCCAGGGTGGCGGAAAAACCGGAGGGATGAACCAGGGAAACGCGCCTGTCGGCGGACCCGCAGAATCCGCGCCGGGAACGCCGCTGGCCGTTTGCAGCAATCGCGCGTGAAGAGACAATTCGTTTACACCTGCAAACAGTATTCGAGTCGCATAGTTTTTTTCCTGTTGTTTTAGAATCCTCTTCGGAAAAGCGGCTCATTTCCATTCCACGCGTGTCAGCTTTACGATTTAAAAACAAAACTTAGTTTTTCTAACACACCATGTTTGACTCCACGCTCTAATATTCGCGTTTCAGATTCCTATTCTTTTTTTTTTTTTTTTTTTTTTTTAATAGTTGTGAATTGTCCGGAGTTGTCAGTAAAATCAAGTAAAAATGTCACACGATCAAGATACTAGCGTGGCTTTTCTCGCTGCGGGCTTTGCAAGTTTTATTCGTGCGTTTCGTGAAAAATTAATCGGCCACATTTTATATTACGCATCATTCGCACGTGATGGTTGCGACGGCCGACACTAAAATTAGACGTAATTGTCACCGATTGCATCTACCCTTCAAATAACTCGTGCTTTTTGTCGTTCGTCCCCCTACGCATATTAGCGAGGCGTAACGCCCGTGTTACTACGTTACGGCGAAACGAGGAAGCAACAATGGACGAAAACAAAATTCACGATTGTTTGACAGTTGGTGACAAATAAGTGAATTATTTACAAGAAATTTAAAATCGTATAAAATCTTTTACTTATATTACTCGAGAGATTATATATATATATATTTTTTTTTTAAATTAGAGAGAAAGACATTGAACGAAATTGAATTATTTTTCTATCCTTGAACTCACCGCCTTGCTCCACGTGCATGAAACCATCTCTGCCTAACGCTTTTTCCTTCTTCCGCCATTTCGCACGTCGATTCTGAAACCAGACCTATAAAATAAAAAGTAAAAAAATACACTTTTATGGAGCTACTATATATATGGCAAAACGCATCTTCCGTATAACCTTAATATATTAGTAAGTTGAGGGTTGATTTTTTTTTTGTCCTAATTAACGGCGTTATCGAGGCACTAGATTATTCGTCATGAAAATTTAGACAAATTGGCAGAAAAGGGTATAGAGCATGAGAACCCTAGGCGCGCGTATCAGAACGACCAACAAAAGCTTGCTCTCGAGGTTGATTAAGCTAATTGTTAACAATTATCCTGATTTCCTTCGTACCCCTGAGTGCTAGCAGTCCCTGCCCTCGGTCTTATCCTCGGTCTACCCTTGACGACCCTATCGCTGGCCAGTTGCCGTAGAAATGCTTTTACTTTCCGCTCGAGCTATTCTGATTTTTTTCGTGGTACCAGCAACAAAAAAATAAAAGATAAAAAGAAAATATTATAATATAGTTTATCTCACGTAATATATTTTATCTCCTTGTGAACATTTTGAGACTAAAAAATTTAAAAATGTGAGAAAATTTGAAATAAAGATATTTAAGACAGAAGAGAAAAATGTTTATTGTATTAATTTATTAATGAGAGAAAAGTAGACACTGTTGAATTGAGATTAATTAACAAGTTAGATTATAGTTGCGTTGCGGAGTGAAATTAAGTAATGTAAGAAAATCGCGAACGCACTGGAAGGAACAAGGTGACATCAAGGAAGAGAAGAGATATAACGTTGAAGCGAGGGAAAGAGGTCGGAGAGGCAAGGGCAGGAAATTCAATTGCCTAATTGCTGTTAATTATTTAATCGCTCCTGAATAGCCCCTAACGCTTAAGTGCTCGCAAACCTTGCGTCATTTAAGCGACCCGCCGCGAACTGTTGAAACTCGAAAGTTTGCAACGCCGACGCGTTTCTATAACTGCCATATTAATCTCTCGAACCATTTGCCACGTTCTCACAGCTTGATTTGCGCGAAATTAGAGTTTTTAAATACACATAAAACAAATACATTATTGCGTCTTAATTATAAAAAAAAAAAAAAAAACATTTTTATTTTAATTTATGGACATGTATTTTCGTGTAATTAAGATCCGTCAGAATTTCAACATTATTGCTGTAATTTGTTAGTGCGACTCGTGGAAATTCCGTGAAAGCGCGTTACTCATGGGAACCCATATGTAAAAATTCTGTCAGAACGTCCAGCGGGGTCGCAATTTGTTTCGAATCGGGGTGTAGGAAACGTGAGAAACGACTCGCGATTGCATTACCATATGCGCGCGATCGTCGATACATCGGCCAGCCGTTAATACCGAAAAATGGGGTAATTTTGCATCTGGAATCGGCGCGAGTGCGGGAAGAAGGGGATTGGGACAGGAGGATTTCCTAGATTGAAATAAAGTGGCCGTGGCACCAGTGCGCCGCGGCGGATCATTTAGCGGTTTTGTCGAGCGACGGCCAATTGCCGGCATTGTCGCTCCGCTGTACCACAATGGGCCAATCGGAATGCTCTCTGTCTCTTTTCAGCATCACTGCCACCCTTCCGTCGTGCCAGCGGTCCAACGCAACCCCTCGCGCTCTCACACATTTGTACGTGTGTATAGTGTGTATGGATGTGTGTATATATAATATACTGCACGTATACAGAAATCATATGAGTATGTGCGCCTCTTCTGAAATTGTCGACAGTTTCTTTGTCGCATGTCAGAATGAAACAATCAAATCGGCGATTCCAAGAACTCGATTTGAGGATATTGGCTCGTTGAGAAATTCGATAAAAGATTTTTTTTATATTCGATATATAAAATTTTTGACACATAAAATTCATTTTAAAAAACTATGATACTACATTATAATTATTCTCATTAATTTTTATACATGCGTAAATTACGATCAATTCTACTGACTTTTTATTTGGACAAGTGAACTGTAATAATTACTTTAATTATTATTTAATTGTACTAATTGCAGCATTGTTAATTTATGTGTATTTCTCGTGCAAACGAGAATATAAATTGTATGATTATTTTATGTAAAAGTTTATCAATTGATTTTTCGCGTACACAGGACGGTGTGTATTAAAGAAAGAGCAAATATATCCAGATGTGCATACGTGGAAACAATGTGTGTTATCGCGAAATGAATTGTATTCCCCTTTGCGCTCTGCAGAGTATTCTCGAATTTTCAAGAATGCTGCTTTGAAATAAATGCAAAGCAGATTACCGTTCTGTATACAAGGCAATTCTTCTTCTTCTTCTATGGAATTAATCATCAACGGATTTTGAGGCGTAGCATGTGTTTCGCGAAATTACAGGATGTACAACGGTTGCGCGAAAGTTTGCGACACAATGGTCTCTAATTAGTTAAGTGGCTCGCGCCTTAAGACTAAAACCGAAGTGTAATCCTGCAAACGCTCAAGGATGCACTTGATGCACTTCAAGTCTCTGTAAGGCTCTGAGTTCAACTAGTCACTGCATGAAAATTGTTGCACGTGAAAATCAAATCTTATTCTATTGTGTGTGTGTGTGTGTGTGTGTGTGTGTGTGTGTGTATGTGTGCGCCAATCGTTGTACAATATTATGAAAGAATTAATTTTCACTTTGATGACACACAAGTATAAATAAAACACTTTATATAAAAATATAAAATTATCAATTTTCATTTGATAATATTTAAGCGAATATAAATATGTTCTTTTGTTGTTGCGCTATCAATATATTATTGATTTATTACAATGTTCGTTTATATGATTTTATATAGCTGTAAGTTCTTTTAATAGTTCCATATTTAACGTCTCGAATTTACACACACGAATTTCCAGCACCAGCCTTTTAAACCTCATCGCGCTGGCCGAATCTAAAGCTCGTCATTCAAACTACTTACGAAACTTGCGAATGTCACTATCAAATGCGTGAAACTCAGCGACGTTCGCGCGTGCCTTTCGGGCTTTGTGAATTCGTTCGAGCCAAAGCGGCGAAAGGTTAATTATGCTTCTGCGACTCTCTCTCGTCGTCTGCTAAAATCTATCCTGATCTCTTTCTCTCTTCCATCAAGTCGCATTTGTAATGTTCGTCGAATTCGTTATTGCAGAAAAGACGTAGTTTTTACAAATACATATAGTGGTCATAAGATAATATCACAATATTTAATCAATTCTTTCTCTCATAGAACACGGTGAAATTTTAATTAAAAAACAAATAATCCAATAATAAAATAAAACAAATTATCTTTGAATAAAAATTCTCAATTTGTTTAGCATTTGCAAAAACTTATCGTTTTCTACAATAATCGAATTTTTTTATCAAAACTACCTGAACTCTAGCCTCTGTAAGCTCCAGTCTCATGGCCAATTCTTCTCTGGTGAACACGTCCGGATATTGCGTGTTCCCGAAGGCTTTTTCGAGTTCGTGTAGCTGATAGGTCGTGAAAGTAGTGCGAGATCTTCGCACTTTCCGCGGCCGATCGGATTCACCCAGATTCAGAGGATCGTGCAGAGCGTCGTTGATCTGATGATCGCTCAGATGACCGAGCTCCGTGTCACCACCGTCGACGACAGCGTCGGACGACGTGGCGTGATCTGAAATCAACGATACGCAATGTTGATAACTCAATAACCCTGCTCTATAATAATTTCCTCGATAACATCCTTGTTCTCATAAAAGTGTTTCGAAACGCGATAAGAATTACATTTGCTTGATGGCGATAACAGCGCGCACATTTGACACTTTATAATAAATTGAACAATTTTTTGTTTCAACAATTTAATGACAAATGAACATTATTTTATTCTAAAAGATAATAGAGCAGAAAAATATATCGGATTTTATTATAATAATATATTTTTCAAAGATGTAATAACATTTTATATTTTTAAATTCTAATTATTTTAAATTTGTACAGTTTGAAAAATCACAATTTTATTTTGTCCGCTTTATTTTCTGAACCGATAAAATAAAACGTTACGTCGAGTATAGTTAGAAATTTTCGTAAAAGTTGAACTTTAACCTGGTAAAGGTTAAAAGTATAATAACTATTTTTCTGAACACACACGCACACACATCTATAATAAGACGCAAAAATATGCAACCCTCCGAATTTATTCGGTATGCGTATACCCGCTTGTTAAATAGTCATATATGTCAAACGATTGCTCCGATACTTGAACGCGAGAGACGATCGAGGCGATTAAGCCATATCGCTCGCGTTGCCAAAACGAAATTGTCGTTTTGCCTGATATACCGACCCTGGCGGCAGTGGCGGCGGCGGCGGCGACGGGGAGGATACGCGGGCGCAATTTCATTTTTAAGCCGCACAACGACCGGTACCGATATAACCGATACGCCGATGACGTCCGATCGGCGGATTTGCCAATTTTTAAGCCTCACCCGGCGCTTCATTTTTTTTTTGCACCGCTCCATATCCGCCCCGCGTGTACACGCCCGCGAAATACCCTACAAATGTAAGTGCGCACATTATACGTACGTGCTCGACAGTACTTAAAAGCCGTCGCTGTCAGTGATTAGCAAATATCACGAGTGCATACTGCCTACCCTTCCATAGCTGCCTCCTCCTCCTCCACCTCGTCCACCTCTTTTCCCTATCGCGATACAGCAGCAGTCTTGCACCCTTGTGCAACACATGCCCGGTTCTCTGCGATCACACCCGTTCCCGTTCCCCCGTTCGTACTTTCTATCGTGACCACTCGTTCCGTCTTTCCGCGAGCATCGATGAGGACTTAAAGCCCCATTAAGAGTAAACTACACGTGGACGTAGCACAGCCAGGTATTTTGTTTGATCCGCGTCAGGCGAGAAATCGCGCCGTATGTCGACTTTACGAAAATTGTTGTGTGATTATTATAAGATAATCATACATAAAATGTGTACAGAAGGAACGGAAAAAGATTATGTACGCGGACAATCGTGGTAAGATGATGGAAATTTCGCGGTCATGCCGAAGTGACAAGTTTATTGATGGATTTACTATAGTTTAAAATTTATAATGTATGTTATAACTTTGGATAATTCGACGATTATTGGTCACAATTATTTCAACAGCTTTATTATAAAAATATAAACTCTCGCAAATCAATATATATACATATATATATATATACATATATATATATATATATATATATATATATATATACATACATACATATATACACGAACAAAATATTTGAAAAACTCTTCTGCGCGCAATTTTGTACAGCTGCTCAAATAATAACAATTCGGACGATCTGCATATAATTTCAAGAGGCACTTGATGCGTCAAAAATAAATTCATACTAACGAGGTTTTTTAAAAGATAGGAGGAAACGAACCATTAAATGATGCATTTTGACGAGATGTTACAAAGGTATCGTCGAGCGTTTTTTTTTATGCGAACAAAAAAATAACAAAACTCTCTCTCATAAATTTCATAAAAATGCATCACGCTAATATTATACGGCAAAAACCACCCGCAGACGGAGCAAGACTCGAGTACTGCAACGAACTTGTTACTCTCTTTGATACTCGTAAGAAGTGATTTACATATACATGCGCGCGTCACAAATTGCCGCGCGATTTATATTATTCCCTTTATGCGAACCCTCTCTTGTGTCAGTAATCTTGAGAATGATACAATCGATCTTTTTCTGGATGCCTCGTCTTTCACATAACATATGATTTTTTATAAATCATCTCTCGTATATCAAAGTGTATCTTGAGCGGTCAAATTCATTATTGAAAATCTAATAATAGAGAGAATCTAATAATAGATCGAGCCTAGTAATAAAAATATCTGATAATAGAGAGGACAAACCGAATCTCCATCAAATTATTTGAAAACGTTAGAGTTAATTATAAATTATATATTAAATAATTACAAAAATATCAATATATTAAATAAAACAATATATATATAAGTATATAAAAAAGCATATAAAAAGACAAAATTTTTTGCTCTCATTGTCCTTAAATATTTTCCTTAGTTATAATCTCAGAACCTAGTTTAAAATAATATTTATAGCCATTGTGCGCGTATCAATATATATATCTTATAAAAATACTAGAATATATTTAGATTTACATATATACATTGAGAAATAATATAAAACTTGACAAATGTGCATTAAGTATAAAACTTTACAAATATATATATATATATATATATATATGTAAATATACATATACATATATGTAAATATATACACATATACATATATATAAATATATATACATACATGTGTATTTGTCAAGTTTCATATTTAATTATTCAATGCATACACATATACAACTTTTATATATATACATAAACTTCTGAATTTTCAACGTGCTTTGGCTTATTGATGAAATTGATGTAAATTGCATCTTCATAACTCCAGCGAACTGGGCTAATTAATTAGCAATAAATGCATTAGCTGGCATATCACGCTTTAGATTAATACATCTAAATTGGATAACAACCCGAGACCGAAGCAGCAATTACAAAGTTACAACGGTCCGTTACGACTCCGTCTACATCCGCTTACGTGCATACATATATGCTCCAGACTAATTTCACATTAAATTATAATCTGCTTCACGAGCGTTTTCGCGAAATCACTTTACATTACTCTCCGATCTTTGAAATGATATTTGATTTAATAATTTCGAACTTGTCACAAGCAATCTGACTAATTTTAGTCACAATTTGATCGATATCAGTCATACAACGTCTTTCTCGTTAATTCACTGATAAGTTATTTGAATATTTTTATCCAAAACTTTTTTGTTTTAATATAGACTTATTTGTTTAAATTTTGAATTATTTAATAAAAATTTTAAATATCTTTCTGTCAAAAAAAAATTTTTTAATGGAATGTAAAAAACTTAAAACTTTTTACGAGCATATAATTCTTCTTATTATCTTGTGAAAAAAAATGGATTTAGGTGACACAAAGGGACTCCCGTAGTTCCACCCTCTCACATCTTATCTTATCTTATCTATCTTGTGAAAAAACATCAAATTATGTATTAAATACCATATCACAATTAAATAATATTTCAAATGTATATTTTAATTTTCCTGTTTTTTTTCTTATTATTCTTATTACTCGGGGTTTACCCTTGCGTTTCAATTTTTATCGAACTTAAACCTGTGAAAGAGTCGAACAAAATAAAATCTAATTTCACATGTGACTGCAAGATCAGGACGATACATCTCTAGTGTACATACATCCCCTTGCACGTTTCCTCTCCCGGACTAATTAGACAAGCATTTACAACTCATGTGCAATAATGCTAATCCTACTTTTCGGTGTCGATACACAGACAGCAGTTGTGATAGGATGAACCGAGGAACGATTGTAAACGTATGCGTATACATGTATCAGTATATATATATATATGTATATGCGTGCAACGCATACGCGTATATATATATGTATATATATATATGTACACACGCACGAATTACCGTACGCACACGCACACGAAAAGAGAGGCATCGTCGTACTAATCCAAGCTGAATGGAGAGATTTCAATGTTTTTATGTCGGGGCACAATGGAGCACCCACTTGATGCTTAGCTCTTCATTGCTTTTTATTAAATCTATGGTACGCCGGCACACGCCTCGTGTGTGGACCAGGCGGTCAGGACGAAACTAGGCGCAGTCAAGTGAGGAAGGGTAACGGGAAGGGCTCGTGTGGGACGGAATTAAAAATTTATTTACTGTGGCTCCTGTATCTCTCTCCTCCAAACACATGTTGCAAATCGTTCCGTCGCGATGACTAAAGAAAAACCGGTTGCACTAAGATTGACAGCATTGAAATATCTCCGACGAATATCCGCGTAAGAGAGAGATAATTAAAGTACAGAAGTATGTTAGAAGAAGGAATTAGAGATCACGCTGAAAAGAGGATCTTTTCGAAAATGTTTTGGGATTTTCTTGCGATTTGGAGCCACTTGTTTTCACAATGATTAGAACACAATGACGGAATCGTTTTGGAATTACGAACGAGGCTGCTTTTAGGGTAGACAAAAAGGTCGTTTTTCCGGCGCTATGCAGATTATGCGTCTAAGCGGTAAAAGGGATTTACGAACCTCGTCCATTTTGTGAAATATACTTTCGTGAGACAGAAACGGATTATAAGTAGCTAAGGACTTTACGCTGAAAATCTAATAAAATCCTTAAGAGGACTTACGTTAATACTCCCGGGCTTGCGCGCATTCCACGAGAATAAAACACGAGACGAGACAACTATTCAAAAAATAGTTTGTGGAACGCGCGCGTTTGCGAATATTTTTTTTTTTTGTTTTTTGTAAAATAGAACTTTGTTCGCGCGATTTAAAGACGCGGGATACGTAATATTGATTGTGCACTCGGCGCGATCGTTTGCGCGCATTACATACGGTCTTTAATAATTTATACGGTCGTTATATATCCAGAAAATTGTTCCTAGGATTTCTCGCACTTGTACGTCACGTGTAACATTTCTGCATGTATCACAAAGAGATAGGTGCACAACCGTACATACAATACACATACACGCAATGTTTGCACGTCGTAACTTCGTGCCGTAAATTCGCGTTACAGCAGTTATCATCCGATCGCGCGTATAAATTAACAACCAAGTAAATTCCTTTATCTCGGGTAACACATTCTATGTAAAAGAAAAACAAAAAACACTAAGAGAACGGATAATTCAAGATAAAAGCGCGTCGTCGAGCCGATTTTTTTTTTTTTTTTTTTTTACAGAATCGTAACATCGAAAGCAATGTTATCCCCTGTCAGTCATTGCAGTTGTTAACAATCTGGAAAATCGACAAACACATATTAAAAGGCAACAGTGTTCGTGCGTTTAATAAAAACGGTGCGATAGCAATCGCACGTTGTTCTGTTTGCCTATAAGCCACGGTCTGTACCTCGCTTCTGGTAGCGTAATAATGTAGTTCTTTAAACTTGATAACACGACGATTCATCACGCCATGACGATTCCACAAAGTGCACGTATCGAAACAAGCCGCCGCTCGTGTGTCTCTCTTCGTCAACCTAATCGCGCGCATGCACTCGCGTGTCGCAACATCGTGTGCGGTAAATTCACGTTACACCGATCGTCGCCACAGATTCGTAACCCGCCGACGACCTAATTACGTTACATTGCCTTTAATCGTACAATTCTAAACGCAGCAATATATAGTGTATTTCGTGTAAGACGTCCACGCGTACACCTTTCGTCGTCAACAATTTACTTACTTGCAATTAAAATTTATTTTTGATCTCTTGTCATTAAAATATATCACGTGTGTGTGTTTCATTTTTCTCGTTTTTATTTAACATTCACAATTCATCATTTTATATTACAAAAGTGTTATCACAAAATTAACTTTTAGGCGTACGAATGAACATATACATCAAATACATACGTATCAAAATTATCGAATATTCATTTTTCAATGAGTGCAAAAATTTACTGATTGTCATTTTGAAAATTTAACCAAATAATTTGAATTATATAAATTACACGTGTGGATGTGTGTTATCAGAGAGATAAGATTTGCGTTTGTACTGAGAAATAACTACAGTGAAAAAAAAGAGCAATGTTATCGCGATTAATCAAGATATAATGAACCAGTAACAAAGTTTTTAGTTGACGAATGATCAAGGATTCCACGAACTCATTCCGGAAACGGAACGGACTTATTGATTTTACAATTATTACGATCATAACAGACATGATTCATTATGACTAAACAGCGTGTTGCAAACTTTTCAATCGCAACTTAAAAAAATTGCTACAATATTGTCTGTTTTGTAAAGTTACAAAATCTTTTAAATATAATCGATTTATAAAAATATTTACTTGTTTTTTTTTTAAGTTTACTTTCCGCGTGTACAAGAACATAGTAGTTGTATAATATTAACAACAAATATTTATTTTTAAAATTATTACTGACCACGTGGCAGTAATTATTATCAAATACATGTTAAATTTAGATAAGAAACCGGTTGATATGTTTTTCTTAAAACATATTGTCATACCTTCGTCTTTATTGTGGCCCAATATCTGATCGATGCTGTACACGATACTATTTCTCTTCTGATTATAAGTTTGGGCCATATCGAGAGAGGAAGTCGTTCGGCAGCTCTTCGAAAATCACTGACGTGATTGGTAAACAATTGGTAAACAATATGAAAAAAAAATAAACAGTCCTTGACCCACGAAGATCACTTTCAAATAAATTCTGTCCCGGGTGGCACGCGCGCAAATTGAATCTCCCTTTGAGAGCCGCGTGTCCCTCTGGCCGAATATGCCTCGGCCCAGAAAAGAAGCGAGCGCGAAAGTAAACGAGAGAACGAAAGAAAGATAGAGAATGACAAGAGACAGAGGGATGTTGAACGCTCCACGCTTTGTCTCCTTTTTCTCGACGGAAAATGCGTCAACCGACGGCGCACCACGAACTGGCTCGTCGGACATGAAAGCAGCCCTTAATATCCGCGGACATCCGCCCCACCTCGCAACCCCTAACACCGCCATATTAGCCCCTCGGCCAATGAGAGCGCATGCTGTTCACCCAAAGCCACCCCGTAATCGGAGGCTGAATGAAGCCTGGGCGGGGAATATTTTGCCCTTTCCGCGTAAATCCCCGGATTTTTTCTGGCCCCCCTACTCGTCTTTCCCTCTCTGTCTCTTCGCCCGCCCTCTTGCCGTCTCTTTTCGTCCTCGCAATCGTTTCCTGTTCCTCTACATTCAATCTATCAACGCCTTCTACGTCCTTTTCTTCTGACCGTTCACTTTCTTTCCTTCGTCTCTTCTCTACGTCACTTTCATTCTATATTCCTTATTCTTTCATCCGTCAGTTCTTCGCGTTTTCTTTTCCTTCCGAAGTGCGAAGATACAATTAGATAATTCGACAATATTGTGGAATTTTATTTACATATTGCATACAAAATTTTCCGCTCAAGGGAAAACCGCGTATGGACATTAAAAGAAATAAGAATAACGAGTCAAATTTACATTTTTTGTATATTTTACAAAGAAGTTACCATGCCAACATGTGCAAAATACATCTATTAAACTTAAAACAATCTAATTACTAGCAACAATGGTAAGAACATTATACGGACGGAGTTTTTGTTCTTCGTATTAGTTTTTATTTTCTCTCGACAATAAATTGTTTAGAGCGACAGTAACAATTCAGTTTGCGCTTTTTATGAAAGATGTTCTATTTAAGTTATGACATATGTATAAACATATGTTGTTTTTCATGTATTGTTACTAAAACTTATATTTTTTATAATATATATTTACAATATATATTTTTTGTAATATATTTAGGTATACAAATCACACAAAAATAATTTATTTAAATATAATAAATATATAGTAAGTAACGTTTAGTTTTTATAGCACTGTAAAATGTGCAAGGTTGTCGCTATTTCTATAGCAAGATTTTTTTCAAGCATTGAAGCAATTTAACCTATGACAAGACAATTTTTTGAATAATGCGGCGGAGTCTACGAAATTATGCAAAGACATGCCGAACGGCCAAAACTATCTGTCACAATGCACTTATAAATGCAGAAATAAGCCTCAGGTAAGTTTGAAATATTTAAAGAAGTTTGTTTTTCCAGGAAAATATTTAAAAATCTTTTCCGAGGAATTTATACAAAACGCAAATATGCGCGTAAGAGGCGCCACGTCAATTTGCTAGCGATTGTATGTTAATTCTGAAATAACAACAGCTCTGAGAACGTAAAGATCATAAGTCAACATCCGAATCTTAAACCAGTGTTTTCCACTATATAGCTATAAAATTTTTTTACCTGCTAATAAAAACAAATAAATAAAATGTAGTTAATGAAGGATTAAAGACCATAACGCGCGAATGTTCTCTATCTATATAACACAGATAATATATTTCTGAGAAAAAGAGAGTTATTACATAAATTTATTAAATACAATAATTCAAATAAAGTTTTTCATTAATTTTGAATAACAATATAAGTGACACACACACACACACACACATACACACGCACAGATTATTTATCGAGAGTTTATGCGACTTAGCCGTTTAGTAGCTCAAAGTGACAAAAGCATGGTATCGAATCTCGGAAAATTGATTTGATCGTACAGAATGTATGGCGGCATCTATAATAAAAGGCGAGAGTGTTCGAACTCGTCCCTGTGTCTCACAGTCGACTTTATCATGCAAATATATCGTGTGTATGTGCGCGCTGGTGACGACAAAAAAAAAAATAAATAAATTTCTCAGAGTGTTTATTTTGACGTGTCTAATAAAAGTGCTCGTGGAAATTATTTGGCTCTTCATTTACGCACGTGTAGCTTAGCGCGAATACATATCCGATGCAACCCCGCGAACAAACGATGTCATATACGTTCGCGCGCGCAAAGCGAGGAACTCTTTATCCCCGTTTATCCTATAAAAGTCAGCGGCTCTTGCGGCTCGGTTTATCCGATGCTCTCTCGGTGTGCCAGGTCGACAAAGCCTGGTTTGCGCCTCGGGGGCCAATAACGCGACGCCCCTGATATACAACCACGAAAGACCGGCGCAAACTCCTTCGCCACCCCTTACCGCCGTCGTCGCGTGGTGACTTTCTCGTCGTGTCTGTTAAATCGCGTTGTTGTCATCTCGAAAAAGAGATCCGAAAAAAAAAAATCCTCTGTGACGACCGGAAAGAGAAGCGGAAAGAGAAGCGGTAATTCTGTTTCTGAGAATTTATGTTGTTCCGGAAAGCATTTGTTTACTTGAATATGAAAAAGTGACAAAGTTGATAATTGAATATATTAATGAACTTAATTTTTTTAAATTTAATTTTTGTTTCTATATATTAAGATTTAATATTTATATTACAATTTATATTTGAACATTTTTGTACAACTTTTAATTTGTTAAATTTTATATTGTTAATTTTTTCTGTATTTTTATATGTACATGTGTTTTTATTTACTTTTTGAGTTCATCTCTTTTTGGAAATCCAAACCATACGGATTATTTACCGTACAGCTTTCGCTTCGTTTATCTCATAAAATTCAGTGATTCTTCGTTTCATCTGGCGACAACAATACGCAGCATGGCCTCGGGGACCAATAACGACGTCCTTGATACCCTTATCCGCCCTTAGAAGATCAGCGTTGAGATTCATTCCCTTTTATGTTGTGTTGAGAGAAAGCTCGCCAATTTGAGACACGCATTATCCCGTCGTGTTACATCTAGCCAGGAGTTCATTTCGGCGTTTAATTTATATGTCTCAGTTAATCATGTAATTTTCCGGAAATGTACATTAGTAGAAAATAATCGTCGAAGCAGCATTATTGTGTGCTCTATTTATCTAACCTTTGTAATTTACCCGATCTATTTTATATAACTGTTTATGTACGCGCGCGCGTGTGTGTGTATGTATATATATATTCTTGTAAATCGAGAACTAAACATATATTAGAAGAAGAAACTACGTATAATAACATATGAGATACTCATAAAAAGTATTAATTAACACAATAAATGTATGTTTGTGTGCGTAAAATTTGGCCTATTTATTCTAAAACTACATTTTTTTCGAAAAAAACTTGTTATATACAAGTAGTAAAAGCAAAATGATATCGTGACACGTGTCTTGCCGTTACCGACAACATCGCCAAGCCAATGCAAATGCAGACGCACGGAGTGATCTAACTTTTAACACTCGCGTCAGTTATGGACGTCGGTAATTCCCGTTGGGGTGGCGTTTGATCTTCGCGCTGGTTCGCCGGGTCCATTGTGAATTGTATCTGCTTCCTTTACGCCATGATTCCGCTCCAGCTCGTCGCTTTACGCGCCGCGAGCAGAGCGAGCCACCTCTCTTTTGCAGATTTAATGCCGTCTATTGTAGGGTCCCGGTGGTGCTGTGCATACCTTCCTCGTCTTCTTCCTGTCTCGCGTTCCACTCTTGCGTGTGCCATCCATGGAGCACCGTTTATTCATTCTTCACAGACCTATGATATAACAATTACGCCCATACGAGCTGTTAAGCCCAGCGCTAAGATCGCTTGGTGTCAAAAGAACGACTTCTTTTCACCCGCTTATATACCCGCTTGCCCGACCTTGTAATTTCTTACTAAGATACGGTTTCTATATCGACGTTTCAAATCGCTAAAATAATTTTCGAAGGAATGACCGAAATAGAATACAGTTTTACAAATATCAGCATATTATGTAGAAGATTTTGTTATATAAGCTACACAAAATTTTTTTTCTATTCACACGCATTCATCTTATTTTCTTTCTGGAAAATGTGTAATCTGTTGTTTCGATTGATGTGGAGTCAGGTTGACAGATGATCAGTTTTTCATCGAAGTATACAATTAAGAAACACACGCCCCAGCGGTAAGGTTGCGCAGAATTAAGTAGAGGACGCAGAAAAAGGTAATAACGTGAATTGAGATCATTTACAAAAATAGAAAATATATATTGTCGAATATCTCTGTTCGCATGCAAAAAGGTTCGAAGAAAACACACACGGATAGATATACAGGGATCACATGCAGAGAACGAGAGAGGGATCGCGAAAACGAACGGCGACTACGCCGCTGCTAAATAAACTGAAGCCTCCTCCTCTCTGTACAGCAGCCCGAGGGGGGGTGGGAAGGGGGTGGCAGGACGGGGGAATAGCAGGGGGGTTACTGCACACCCCGGCGTGACTGCGGGGATTTTATTAACTTCTGCACAACGGCGGCGCGCCGCACATTTCGCTCGGAGCAGAGAGAAAACGGAGCAGACCTCGACCCCGACAAACAGCCAAATAAAGAGATAGTAATTATTGTGTTTGTGCCAGGTTTATTTCTTCGCTGCTGGCTCGTCCCTCGAAACGATTCCTCTCATACCACTATCACCACCTTCTCCTCGCATCGCGACGCCCACCTTTATCCAGACTACTGTGCGGAAACGTCAAGATGACTTTTTTTTCTTCGTTTTTTCGACAGTTTACCTTCAAGACGTTGTTTTGACAACATGTTAAACCGGAGTTGATAAAATTATTAGATATAAAATTATAAATGTTTGAGACTTTGAAGAAGATATACAGAAACTAGCAATTCAAATGTTGATAAAAAAAAATCCCGATCGTAAATTTAAACAAATCTTCTATAGTCAAAAGAATTTTACTTGTCGTAATTGGGCTAAAATCGGACATGCAAAATCAGATGTATTAAACAACAATGCAATACAGGAAGTCCGATCAGAGCCGTCGGCTTTGATCTGTTACGCAGATATATAGCATCTCGCACGTGGCTAAACGTTCCCTATCGCGAGGGCTCCGTCTTCACAGTCGTCCTTCACCGCGCTCTGTCTCTCTCCCTCTTTCTCTCTTCTCTTTCTTTCTTTCTCTCTCTTTTCATATCCACGGAGAATTCCAAATGATCGCGAAATAACCGCTCACTTATATCAAATCACTGACTGCTCTTTATAAAGGCGCATTCACGCGTGCCATCCACGATCCCTACGCACGTCGAGAACTCGCCTCTTTTTGCTTCCCCGTGCAGTGACGAATTATCGAACAGGGGTATCAAGGGCTCTTCTTCGAAATCTCGTAGGGTCTTAAAAGAACTGACACGCAATATATATGTTCGATTTAAAAAATTTTATAATTATTAAAAAATTAATAGTTTTTGACATTTTTTAAGTGCGTGTTTTCTTGTTTCGAGATATTTTACACCTTCTCTTTTTGACTGAAAAAAAGTCCAAAATTCAGTTTGCCTCTTCGGTCCCCGCGAGTTCTTTGATTCGCCACTGATCTTTTTCTCCCTGCTCTTTTGGCGAACAGTATAGACGGTCCTTCTCTCTCTTCTTTTAACGCGTAATCCCCGAAATGATCAAGCCCTCTCGACGACTATCATCCACCCAGTCGCTTTCTCTCCCTTCTTTCTCATTCAGTTTCCTTTTAGTCGTGCGGAGTAACAACGAATCATCCTAGTCAATTATCTCGAACGCGTCTGTCGGCGCTCTCTCTATTGTCGCGCGCTAATTGCCCTTTGCAGCACACGAAATTGCCACGGCGAGCCCTATTAGATTACGATTATAGCGCGAACAAAATGTATGCGTATTAAAATATTTTTAACGCAAGAAAAACTAATACTTTACGTTAAAAACAATTTTGTATAATTTTGTAGTCTTAATTCCCCTGTACAATTGTATGTACATATAAATATAATGCAAACAAAATTAATTTATTTTCTAATTGTCAAAAGAAGACAACGTGTGTTTCCGCAACAAGCGATGATTTGATCACTCTATTCTATATACGGGAATAGAACATTAAAAAAAAAAAATCGTCCGATATCTTTTAGCGACTTTAATCGGACGAGACAGGGGCAGAATCCGCAGACACCGATTACGCATTTGAGGACTAGCCGATAGAGGAAGCAGAAGGCAGAGGATCGGCCTCGAAGAGAGGAGATGATCGTTCTCGAAGGGATTTCTCCGGTGGGTGACGCCGCAGCGTGCGATTCAGGAGACAATGGCCAGAAGAACGGGAGGAAATATAATTGAGCGATTTGAGACGCCGCGCCCCGTTAGAGAGAAGAAAGATAAAGGGAGGGGCGGGACGCACAGATCCGGCCCGATAAAGTATAATTATTTTCCGATAGAGTGGAAATTATTCGGGAACGAGTGTTGAGCTATTGACGATATTCATACTTTTATTAAACGACTCTCTTCTTCTCTCTGACCGTTTCTCTCCTCACCCTCCGGCGATCCACCATCCGGCGTCCTCGAATACTTTTCCGTTCCAACACTTACCTCGAGATGCAATATTACACACAGTGCAAAGAACTTTGTGTCGGACTGTTTCGATGAGCAGATAATTATCTACTGCTTCAATTTCGTACACCAATGTATAAAGTCTTTCATAAGATATAAACATTAATTTTTTAATGTTTATTGGATTTTATATACAATTACGCGAAATATTTCTAATTTGATCGTCTAGATTTTTGACCTGTGTATGTGTGTATGTGTGTGTGTTATGTTTATTGTTGTATATTAAGTTTCATTATTATGTATATAGGCATTGATATAAGATAATTAGCGCGCGTGGGATCGTTGCTTTACACGAACGCAACGGAAAAACTGTCGCGAAGTAAAAGAAGGTAATTTTCGAGGTAACAGCGCGAGAGAAATAGACCGAGCACGTCGGAGAGATTTTTCTTCAAAGCGGCCGTAATGTGTCGCGAGAATGCGCTTCGCATCAGTTTTGCAGTATCTTACTTTATAAAGGCGGACGAGCCCCGCCCTGCTGATGACACGTTGATAATGATACTCCGCAGCTATTCACGAGCGAGTAACATTGTTAACTTATACAGAAGAGAGAGAAAGAGAGAGATAGAGAGAGAGAGAGAGAAAGAGAGAGAGTGAGGGAGGGGATGACGTCGGACGGGGGCGGCGAGGTAGGACGACGAGAATGGAAGGAAGGGGGATGAAGCGACACAGAGAAAGCGAGATCTCACCCATTGTAAGGCAAGGGATGATAATAGGTTGACATCTGCACTCAGCAGCTCCGGTTCCAGCAGCTCGTTGGAAACGCAATTAATATTCGTAATTATGCCACATCCCCACCTACTCGTCTTCAGTCGCCTTTCCTCCCTCATCCCTCTCTCCCTCCCCTTGTCGACCGAGAGACCGTTTCTTACTCCTTCGTTACCTTCGCCCTCTTGTCGAAGAACGAGATTTAACGAGATAAGTTGTCATCGCGATATCTGTCTTTCTTTTTTCTTTTTATTTTGTCAGCTGCTTACAAAATTCATCGATATTATATCATCTCTAAGTAAAAAAAAAAACGAATTTTTTATTTCAGCCTAGCTTTATTTTTATTATATAGATAAAAATTAATTATATATAAAAAAACGAACACAAATAATTAACCAATCTTAGTGACTCTAACATATAAGATATGTATATAGAGTTAAATGTAAAATTTAACAATGTAAATGTATCGAAGAAAGAGGGATGATAAAATAAACAAGAAATACTCCAGGATTTTCTAGCCGCGTATTTGAAACTACTGACCGTCGTCGCACAGTAATAACACGGATAATGTGAAATTTATGTGCGGTATTGAGATGACCCTTTATATTCTTCCACCCTTCCTAAAACCTGTCATGTTCAGTATACCACCTGCCACCCAAGCTTAATTGCGGACGAGGAAACCACACCGTCAAAGTGTCGAATACTCCAAATCTCAATCTCGCAAAGATTCGACACAGTGTGTGTTTCACAGAAAAACTTTTATATACGCTATATAGTACATGTAAAATCACATATTATATAATTACGTAAATATAAAGCAGTTTGTCGTTTTTTGGCTTCTTTCTTTTCTTCCTTTACGTGCATATACGAACGCGAACAGAGAGAGAAGCTTCCTCTCACGGAATTAGGATAATTGCAGTCGCGACGTTTTGTCGCCGCGCCGGCCAGAAATTCGACATGAGTTTTTGCGCGCGATCCAGTCTGTGTTGCTGCAAAATATATAATCTCGCGCGAAGAGGGAAAGGAGACGATTCAATAGAACGGAAATTACGCAACGGAATTTGCGACTTCTCGTCCACCGTAAGCCCTTCCCCCGCTGTCCAAATAGAAAATGGATTAAGAGCATCGAGGTACAGTTTCGAAGCGGAGTCGTAGATATTATCGGTAATAGCGCAATTATGATAATGGCGGGTAATTCTGCACAAAATTCAGATAGGGAGAAAGAGGGAGAGGGAGAGAAAGAGAAAGAGAGAGAGAGAGAGCGTGCGCGCGAGAAGTTGGAAGAGTGAGGGAATGTCGCAGGGAAGAGAGAGAGAGAGAGAGAGAGAAGGAGATAAACGGGCGAACTGAGACTGCTAATGAAGGAAACAGTTAGATTCAAACGGCCTCCAATAATTATCCCGCCAGCCATCCATATTATAGTCTCGACAATGCACGAAATTGTTCACACTTCCCTTGACAGTACATCTAACGCTCCGTAGTTCCTGAACGCCGGGTGGAAAAGGGTGACAGTAGGGGAGGGGACAGACTAGTGTTACTACTCGAATTCTTACATGGTTGCATTGGTGTCATCCGAATGCACGTCTATATTAATACATTCTTTTTTTTTTTTTTTTTAACCACTGAACGCGCGAAAAAATCCATAACACAGAGATGCGAGAAAGTTTCGCGAAAGATAACAATATCAGATTTTGTAAAAATATTGGATCTGATATGTAAAAAAATTTATACATTTTTTTTCTAATCGGTCAGGATGTTCTTGAAACTATTCGACCGCGCTCCAGTACGAACGTAATGCGATTACGCTGTAAATTTTAGACGACAGGAAAGAAAGGTGCGAAAACTGTCAGAGTTAATATTTATCGGCTGACGAAAATTGTATATACAATATAAAACGCGCGGCGGGTGACAGTCACTATATTACGCTTCGGCGCAGTCATGACTGTACACCTCTTAGGGGGAATGTAGTCACGCAGACGGGATGAATACACACGTCGAACGTATCGCGCAGACCGGCAAATTCATGTCATTTAGGATTGAACCTCGAAAGCCAGAGAGGCCCGGTCTCTCGCGGCGTTGATGTGTGTGTTGATATTAGTAGAGCTAATTTGATAGTTTAATCAATTTCCGTAAGCCGACGGGAGTTTAATAGTGATGTCATCATTTTCAACGGGGTACAATGAGGTTAATCTCGCTCGACGAGCTAATATTCGGAGAGTTAATAGAGTTTCAAATGCAGGCAGGGCCGTTATTTGCCCGCATCCGTTCGCGAACATACACGTATGTCGAGGTATCGGAGCAATGAAAAAAGGATAAACCCAGTCGCGCCGGAAGAGACTTCGGTCGCGACGATAAATCGCGACGCGTTCCGCAATAATTCGTCGCGTTAAACGATCGTTGCGAATCGATAAAAATAAAGATGTCGAATGCGTGTTTTTTTGTTTTTGTTTTGTCTCTTCCTTGACAAAGAGAACAACAATTTGTTTTCATATTCTGCACATGTATATTATTTATTTTTGCATAAAATAGTGATAAACACGCGTTTCTTTCAATTTACGCGATCAAGATATGTACATAAGCTCGCACTCAAAATCAAATTATTAACTAACTATCAATCACGCAAATCTTTTTTTTTCATCAATTTAAAGTATTAAAGTATTTTATTGCCACCCGTAAAAGTGAGTAAGAGAACAATGGCACGATTTTCTGTCAGACGGTCAAACAAAAATCCACACGGCTAACGTGCGCGCATAAGTGGCTATAGAGTCGGCGGATTACGGGGCAGGGGAGAAGGGGGTGGAATTACAGATTCGCGGGTGTGTTTCGCAGTTTTCGTTCGAGCGCGGCCGCGGATACGAATCTCTCCCCAAGCAGGCATATTAGGTGGAGGTACGCAGTTAGGCAATAACCGCTGTCAATAGAAGCCAGCCTCTTCACCTCTCCTGAAGTGGCCCCCACTCGAAAACGCTACTCGCTAAATTAGGTAGGTTATATGGGTTTCGTTTCATTTGCGAGCAAACTTTAATAAACGCTAAAATTGCGTAAAAGAGCAAGGTTTTCAGACGGGCGAGAGTCGGGGTTGGGTTGATCTCTCGTCCCGACAGAGAGAAAGAGAGACAGAAAGAGAGAAAGAAAGAGAAACAGAGAAAGAAAGAGAGAGACGTAGTATTATACAAATACCGCGGACGACTAAAGAATCGCGGCGTGAATATTCGTTCACGATTATTACATTTCATTAGATAATAAATAAAAGTACATATAATAGTTACATCAAGTCATATAAATATAATTATATTTAGTTAAATTATATACCTTAATTATATTTATATAATTATATTTGTTCAATATACAAATTATATTTATACTTTTCCTGCGGTTTTTTTCTTTTTTTTTAGAAATTATTTGAGTTAGAAAGGTTTCTTTTATGCAATTCGATTCGTTTCAAAAATGCATTATGAAACATTAATTTTTATATATATGTTTCTTTATATTTTTGAGTTATCGACTGATTCTTATTTTTTTTATATAATAGTACATATTTTATCACATTGCTTCAAATATGATAATTTTCATTAACCGAGTTGAGTTATATTTGATTAATTAAAATGCCATATTGTCAGAATTTATTTTATGTAACATAAGTACATATGAGATGTAATAATAATGAATGTACAAATTTTAGGAGCTCTTTTAGTATTATCAACAAAAAGTTCAGTAATAATAAAAATCAAACGCTGGAACCTATCGCATTAGTTATTTAATAGAATTGATTGATCGCGATTGAAATTGATTGAGTAGCCAATCAAAGAGATTGGTCCCTAAAACAGGTTCTTTAAACCTGTTTAGTCTATAGACTTTAATTAGAATCGAGGCTAAATTGGAAACTGATCAATCAGTTGACAAAATTTACTAAACCATTAAATGGTAAAACAAAGATAAATTAACGCTCAGAGCGAACGCGAGTATTTGAAGATATTGATTATCAGATAGAGAAATCCGAAAATCCTCTATTTAACCAATCGGCATATTTTAAAGTTTTACTAGTCTTGCGTTGATTTATCAAGATGGCGTTACATATATTTTGTCGATTTTATCAGAGAGAAATCTGAGAGCGATTATGGACGCATTTTACGTGTGCTCGTCCACAAGCGCCGCGATGTCCACATTTTGATGCATATGAACCAACCTAGACAAACTAACCCAGTGAATAATAACAAAATGCTCTGAGATTGAAGAAAATATGCCAGTTTTCGATAAAATAGATTCCTCGCTATCTCGCTGAATTCGAAAATCGAAATATCGAATTGCTTCGATACATTGCTTTTTTATTTTCAGCGCATCCTATATTAAAAAAGGCATGTGTACCAAGAAGTGCGGCGGTGTTACTGACTTCGGTCACGTGATTACAGTATATATATATATATATACATATATGCGTATGTGTGTGTATTATATATAGATATAGAATATTACATATAATATATATAATAATCTCTTTTACCCTTTTTCCTTGTCACGTGTTGTTTTTCCGCTTTTCTCTCTCACTATTTCTTGAGTTTGATTTGCATGCGTTATTTCTGACATTTCTCATATGTGTATTATATGGTTTATATACTATCTGTCATCGCGATGATAGGTTGTGTTCACTGACAACACGTTAAATAAAAATAACAATAGCGTGCGCGTAGCGCGCACTTGTGTTGTGCTAGTGTATAAAAATTGTTTAAAACTTTAAAAAAGCACATCAAAATTTACATTATACATATTATATATATATATATATATATATATATATAATAATAGAATAAAAAGAAAGATTTATAAATACACTACCATAGTCATACAAAAATAGCGAATAAAGAAAATCATATCACGATGTGTGATAGTCTTTATTTGCGCTATTGGAAATCAGTGCGATTGATACACGAATGCAAACACTACTACAATGATAAAAGTTGTTCTTTTTAGCTACATAAATATACATATATTATTTATATTCTTATATAAATTACATGTATGAAAAAGAGAGAAAATTCTTTTTATTTAGCGTGAATAAAAGTAATAAAAATCTCTCTGTAGAAAATCAGTAAAAAAATTAATCTATACTTTAGCTTTAAGTCTCTGCTTTAACTTGTTAATTGTACAATAGAAATATGCATAAATTTTATACTGTAGATGTGAAATAAGTTGTAGCTAAAAAGAACAAATAGTAAAATTTGATTTTGTGACTCATGTTTGTGCGGTCCCTTCGTCGTCCATCGATGTATCTTCCTCCGCAACCCTCGCTTCTCCTTGGAAATGGAATCTCTCCCAGTCGTTGCGTTGTCTCACGTAATCGTAGCACTTTTTTCACTCGCGACGCGGAAAACAAAAAATATACACACACGCGAAACTAAAATTTTACTAAAAACCAAAGTTTATACTTTGATCATCACTACTGAACTTCTCAAAACTCGGATAAGTGAAATCGAAATATAAATGTTGCAACTAAATAGTTTACAGATAAATAAAGTTGAACGCGTAAATTTCTCTAAAATAAAACAATGTTGGCAAAACGCGAATAATAATAAAACAAGACTATGTATTCAGTTGAATAAAACATAATTTTATAACGGTACGAGTGTTTCGGTTTACTTTGACATCTTATTTAATGACATGTTATTTAATGACATGTTATTTTATTTAGTAATATTCGCACTGATTTCGCACCACCACCAAAAAACCCTAAAATATACATACCGAGAGCTGGCCACCTTCTGCTTACAACACACACTCTGTAACAATAAAAATAAAATAAAATTATCTCCTTATTGTCAGATGTAAGAGAAAAAAAAACAACGTTTGAACATCAAGTGTAAAAGTTTTCTTAAATATATGACTTTAAAAGAAAAGTTTTAAATTAGGTTATTATGTTGTACATAAAAAGTTTAAATGGTTACAAACATACCTTCGTGCCAGCACCCGATCGCTCAAATCTTCTCCGTGGTAATGTTGTACAGTTGTCTCAGATATGTTGCTGCGCTGCTTGCTACGATCTTCTTTTTCACAGTTACACTGTAACAATACACTACTGTACAAAGTTTTCACATTGTTCTTTGTTGCGTTTCTGTTTTGTTGAACACGCACGATATTGCGCGTTTCTCGCGCGCGCTTTGCGGAAGTGCGAACGATCGCGAGACGATTTCGTCGTAATGCTCGTCAATTAGCATTACCAGTGAGTGCGCGATTATGCTAATTGTGTACATAACTTCGAACGCGCGATATTATTACGACACACACGTACTACCGATATTTGCACGCGAGACGACAATAATCGCGACAAATCGCGGGACAAGTCGAGCATTAGTTGTGCTTCGCGCGTCGACCATTTTGTTTCACGGAAGCGCGAACGGCCGCGAAACAATTTCACTCGACGATTAACGTTACCGCGGAGTGCGCGATGCCAATTACACATCACCGCGAACGTTCGATGTTTCGCGACACACGCGTGCTACAGATATTTGCGCGCGAAACGATAATAAACGCGAGAAATGTGGAACAATTTGCACGTAGTTTGACAGCTCTGCGTCGCGCGTTCGCCATAACTCCCCGCCAATCCGAGTGTATCGAGTGCGCGATACTTCGATTCTCGAAATATCGAATCGACGCGCGCGCCAGAGCGTGCCGCGCATAGCACGGAACAGAACCAAGTCAACGTAGTTGATTCGCGTGTAGTTTGAGTGTATGCAACGGAGCATTGCGGCGCTCACGAACGGGAACGCTCAAATAGAGCTCACAGCTGTTCTCCGACTTTTCTCTGATTTTGTCACACAGATGTGTTGGTCTCTTTAATATTTTTGTCTGAATAAGACCTGTCATAATACTAATAGCCATCGAGATACCAAACCAAAAAAAAACTTGTTAGATTTGATCAAGAAGAATTTACATGGTTATATTGCTGTGTGCTTGTACAATAACGAGTGTATATTTCTTATATTGAAAATGAGTCTCGTGGCATACGAGAGCAGTGACGAGAGCTCGGAAAATGAGGAAAATGAGAAATCCGAGGAAACGCTTGCTGCGAACAATGCAAATAATGATGCAAATAAAACTGTAACTGTACGAACAAACGTGAAATTATCCTTACCCGCACCGAAAACAGTGTTACAAGAGACAAACGATGAGGAATTAGAAAACGTTGAGTCAGGAAGTTTTCAACATTTTCTCGACTTGCTGCCAAAACCCAAAGTCTCCAATTCTGTAGCACAAATTGTTGAAGAAGACGACGACATAGTGGTGAAAAAAGAAATAAAAAGTCAAATTGTTAAGCCAGCAAAGAAACAGACGGTAAAAATATCAGTGCCTTCTTTATCAGAGGTATGTATTGAAAAGTTTTTTGTAAAAAAAATATAAAATCTCTTATTTATCTGTGCTTTTATATATATATTATTTACTTTATTAGTTTAAAGATCTTGAGGAAGACAAGGAAAGTGAAAAAAAGCCAGCTAGTGTTACACAGCCATCACAAGTAAGTTTGATTTATATGAGCAAACTGATTAATATAACACTTTTGATATGCTCCTCAATAATATCTCATTAATATTTAGTTTATAACCTGTAAATTGTTATTATAGAAAACTTGTGGACTTTTTGCTGTTTTGGTGCCACCAAAGGAAAAAACTACAAACAATAAATCTTTAATACCTCAAGTTGTTAAGAATACATTGAGATCAAATGTTCAGCAACCAAAAGCAGCAAAAAAATCTAGTACAAGTCTAATGAATGATTCAAAAATAAAAAATCCAGTGATCTCAGACAAAACTCATAGTGAATTAAGCTCTGACGATGAAGACAATGAAACTGTAGATTTCTTTGGATTAACTGCAAGCAATCCTGTATCAGATACATCAGACAGTTCGGTATCAGAATTATCTTTACATAAACTAAGCACGGATGAAGCTTCACTTGCAAATCATACAGATCACACAACACAAAATTCTGATATTTTGAAAGATAGTCAAGCAAATAGTACAAGTAAAATATTGATAAGCAACGTTATAAACTTGCCTAAAGAAGAAATATTGTTAAAAAATAAAGCAGAAGTTGGGCCAAAGTTACCCGTTCCAGAGCAAGAATATAACATTGACATGGAAGGTAATGTGGCTTTTGATGAAAAGGCAATTGAGTATCTTTGTGGGAAGAGAGGCATAAAACGAAAAGAAATGGACGAAGCAAATATAATAGAAATAAATGGAGAAGATATAAAACCAGATGAAAGGGAGTGGCTGGTAAAAGCTCTGACAGAAGAGCCCGTTCACAGACCAATATCTATGCAGAGTTGTGGAATTAACTCTCAGTCCAAAAAGAAGCATCAAATAACCTACTTGGCACATCAAGCTAAAGCTATGGAACTAGAATTAAAAAATCAGTGGTCTCAGAACAGAATGACAAGGAAGCAAACACAGTCAAAATATGGTTTTTAAAATAATTTATATGTTTTATAACATGCATATTTTTTATTTTTGACATAAAAATTAGTAATACACAAATCAAGGTAATCCTGAGAACAGAATTATATTAAAAAGTGTACAAAAATATACATTCACAATCTGATATTGCGATCCAAGCTCATTTAGTTTAAAAACATTTGCTCCAAATTTTCATACTCCTTCTCTTTGCTTTCTACCAGTAATTTAGCTTGCAACAAATCAGGTGGCAAGTCATTGTACTGAGCAATTAACTGATTAAGATCCGCCAATTTGTTTCTATTTTCTAAATATAAATTGTATTTTTCTATTATTTGTTCAGGATAAATGTTATCAACTTGCATATCAGTTAACTGAGTTTCTAATTTCTCTGCGGTTTGTTGATATTCTTTCAATTTTGCAGACAAGAAAGTTTTGTTACAAAACATTTCATTCTTGTCTGTGTCTGCAATATCGCCAATGTTTTTAAGGGAATCAACTGCCTCTTGTAGGTGATCAAGCTTTGTCTGTAACTTTGTACAATTTCTGAGTAATTTGTTATACATTACTGACATCTGCTTTTCCTCTCTCTGTCGCCTTTTCTCTTCTACGATTTTTCGTTCTCTATTTACAGATAACGCCGCCTCATCAAATTCAAATAACTTCTCAGATCTAAGTATCAAAGATACTTTTTTCAGACCTTCTTTTATATCGTTAGGTAGTGACTTAACTTCGAGGTTTAGATTAGATAACAAATTTGTGATTTCCTTTGTATATGCGATATTCTCCTCTGTTGTTTCCGATATACTCCTTTGCAATTGTTGAATTAAGAAAGTCTCTTCTGGAGATACATTCTCATTGTGCCCTTTTGTGCTTCCAGTTGCAATAAAAAGGGAGTCATTTTGTGAAAGTGATGTTATCTGTTAATAATTACAAAATACATATTGCTACATATAAAATTGAGATAATTCTTGAAATCTGTTCTTATTAGATAATCTGTTTAATTCTCAATAAAATTCTATTTGTAATGAATAATCTATCTCAAAATACATTACCTCGTTATCCATTTGATCGACTGTTTTTGTCGTTATTCTGACAAATTTGAATATAAATTTTGAATATGTGTGTCAAACAAAACAATCACATAAACCAAGGTCACCGCCAACTGTCACTTTTCAGGTTCAGTTTGATTTGATTAATAACATCAGTCTCTAATCTCTCTTCGTTGTACACTCAGAGAGAAGACTGAGAGCGTTCTATAAGAGAAAGTATATCACTTTTCCTCCCTGTAAGCCAGCGCAATGTCCATGAGTGGTGCACATTGGTAACTACGTAGCCATGTCCACGAACGACTTGTCGGTACGTACGTTATGTTCAAACACGGACATAATTCTATTTCGTGCTATGTCCATGCGGTTCTGTCCCGTGCTATGTGCAAGTGTCGAGTTGAGAAAGGTCGAGCAACCGGCTAGCTAGCACCAAAGTGGTAGAGATACGCACATGAAAAACTAAAGTAAAGTCACGTGTTGTTTTTTCTTTCTTCCTTGTCACATGATTTTACTGTAGTCACGTTATTAAAGACACGTGACTAAAGTAAATATGTTTTTATTCAAATGTTTTTCGATATTCGTATTTTAATAAAGCTTTACATTATTATATTTTAGAGAAATTCAATTTAGTGACTAAAATATAGATGTTAAAGAGAGAGGAAGGGAGGGAAGGAGAAAGAAAATGTAAAAGTATTTGACCTAAGAAAATCTCAATTTCACGAGCGTGAATATATATTTCGCGTCTAAACTAAAACGAACAAGATAGAAGAAAGTTTCGTCCGTTTTTAAATGTTACAATTACAAAAATATAAATATACAACAAATATATAAAAATGTTTTTTTTACCTCTCGCTGTCTTTTTACTAAATTTACTATCACTTGTTTTTAATTATATGTGTGTTTTGCAAATATTTAACTTTATTCTGTTACTTTTTTATGAATACACATCTGCTCATCTAACTCATCCACTTCCTTTGATGGTTCGTCGGCGTTTGGCTGTAACTGTGACAAGTTTCTTCCATATGGCTCTAAATTAAAAGTATGAAAATTGTGCAAAAGAGATACATCGCAGTACTGACATCGCAGTTCTTTATACACTGCCTCCAGACACGGATGAAAGATTCTATTGCATAGTGGGCACACATGATATTCCCACTGTACCTGCAGCAATGTCACTGAACATCTGGATAACTTGTGGCCGTTTGGGCATACGCTAGATTTCCAAAGCTCTTCTATCGGTTCACTGCATATGTGGCACTTTTCAGTTTCATTAGGATACATTGCAACTGCTTTCAATATCTCTCGAGCATGTTGCTGCACAACGTTCTCATTGTTCTCATCATTTACATATATTTCTATGTAATTTCTCAGCAGAGTAATGGCAAGTGTTTCATCTGTTGATAATTCATTCTTTCTTATTAAACTTTCAAGATACGCGCAAGCAGAATGCACAAAGATTAATGAAATCAGTCTTTTTATACTGATCTCGCTTATTTGATCAATCCTTGAAATTGACTTCTTAGTTGTACACATATTAATCATTATTGCCATCCACATTGATAACTGCAAATCATAGAGCGACAAGCTGAGCTCTTCTGGGATTGAGCCGAATATCGTCTTTGGATCATCCGCTTTAACAGCTTTGAGTCTAAGTACTTCCAAACAATCCCAAACACTTAAGAGAGAAGTATTACTATTTTTAATAATAGATAAAGGATTTGATAATTCTTCCAAAGCAAATACAAGCATCACACTTGGTTCTCTTAGAATCAAATGATCATAGGTCACAGTCGGACTAGTTACAATTACTACCATTGCTTTATTTGGTGAATGAGCAAGTCCTAAATATTGAACATGTAGTTGCGGTAAATGATTTTTAATATTAATACTGTTTAAACTGTTAGATTGTGTATCAACAATAATAGTACGACAATCCTGTGTAGTTATCAACACCTGTTGATCATGAATAGGAATTATACCTGTAAATGTGTGTGTGTGTATATTAACAAATCATATAGTTATAATTTGTTCGTAATAATTAATTGTAAGTCATAATTCTTGCATATATACCTACCAGTAATACTGAAACCTTCTATTTGTAAATGTTGGATACTTTTTAATTTCCCTTTAGAATTAATGCATATCAACAAGAGAAAAATTCCTTTAACAACAAGAAACCTTATTTCTGATTCATCTTGAGAAAGTATTTGTATATTATCGATTGCTATGCAATCAGAATCAAAATATGTTATAGTTGACGTTACTTGCACGTCATTATTATCATCTCTACATATTAATTCTACACTACATAGTTGTCCTGTGTAATATCCTACTATGAGCAGATGATTATCTTTCGTCAAAGAAATCCAATGTAATAAAGTAATTTTTTCAGGAATTTTTAAATTTATACTGCCAACAAGCAATAGCTGTATTTCATTTGTTAAATTTGAAATTTTAGGAATTTTTAAAACAGATATATCACCACTACGATAAGCTACACAAAAATATGTAAAAACTGTTTTTTTTACTTCAAAGAGTTTGCTCCAAGTCATGGAACAAGCTTGCACCTGTCTTAAGCTTTGAATTATTTCTGCATAATTAGAGTCTCTCTTACATTGTTTAAGAGTAGATGTAATAGAATTTTCTAAGTTTTTCATCCGAAAAGAGGAAACATCATATATGGAATACCATTCGTCAAAAACTTTATGCAGTAATTCAACTGCGCCTGCTTTAGTGAGAATTGCAAGTATACTATGATTTGAGAAAATCAAATTTTTTGGTGACCATGCTACTTTTTCTATACTCAAAATTGTATCATTTACATCCTTCATTCGTGGCGTAAGTGCTTCTTCCATTAACATTAAATATAGATCTTGATGATCTAAATTCCATATTAATGACTGCATCTTTTCTACAAATGTAAACGTTGGTAATATATCAGAAGGATATATAAATGAACGGGCAAATTTTATAGTTGGATTAGAAGACATTGGAGAAGGTTTAAGTTCCTGCAAAATAAAAAAAAAGACTACACGTTAATGTAACGATTATTTTATATAAATACACAATAAGGAGAAACTGAGCTATACATGACTTACAAATATATGAACTCCTTTTTCTGTAATTAGCGAAATCTGATTATCAGGTGACCATTGTAACGAGAATGGGGTTGTTACTAGCGGTGAAATATTGATTGTACAAAGTTCTTCCGTTTCCAAACATGGATTTTTCTTCTCAAAATATCGCACCATTTTATTCTACAAGCCATAAATATTTTTTAATTTTTTCAAAGCCATAAGGTTCTCGAAATAGCGCATTTTTGTTCCTGAGCGTCCCAGTCAAGAGATTAAACACACAGCACTAAGCTATACTGCGTTCTGCCAACCTAACCTAACCTAACCTAACTTAATGGTCCTACCAGAAAAAGCGTGGGCAAATAACCAGAATCAATTCTATCGATCTTGATTGTTGCCTCTTTTCCGCGACGTTGATTAAACTCGCGTTGATTAAACGTCTCGGTGAATATACAGACTACTATAGCAAAACATACGCTATGCTTTGCTTTGCTTAAAATCAAAAAATTATGTCGTCGACCGAGAAACGATACTTCCGTGACGACGGTTACGTTGGAACTGTCTCGGTGACGTTTCTCGGATAATGTGTTTCTCGATTCATGTCATACTGTCGTACGTGTACTAGCTGTCATCGCGGTGACAGGTTGTGTTCACTTCACTGACAACACGTTAAGGCTAATATTACATTTGTCGTACGACAAAGATCTTAAGTATGTTGATTGGCTATCAGATAGAGTTTTATAAAGAACTGTATTTGATAGCCAATCAATGTACTTAAAATCATTGTCGTACGACAAATGTAATACTAGCCTAAGGCCCTGTTCGGTTATTACTGGCAGTATTGAAAAATCTATAGTATACGTGACATGAATCTATAGATTTTCAGTACTGCCAGTAAAAAACGAACGTAGCCTAAATAAAAATAACAATAGCGTGCGCGTAGCGCGCGCCTGTGTTGTGCTAGTTACGTTCAAAAAACTCAACGGGAGAGATCGTCACTTATGATAGAACTATTCTTCAAAACCTGCTAGATTCGAAAAGTATGATCCAATCATAAGTGATTATCTCTCAACCGTTATGCAACTGTTGAGTTATCTGAATGCACCCAATCTCTATGGCTAGTTTTAAAAATCTATACTTTATGTCACATGTGCCATAAAATTTCCAGTACTGGCAGTAAATATCGTTCTCGTGAAATTGACCAATCACAATATCGATGAGTCAAAGTGATTGGTTACATTTAATCTAATACTATTTTTAGATTACAAAATCCCTACTATAAAAAATGCTAGTAGAAACTATATATCAAAGGTGGTATTCAGTAAAAGCGCGCGAGCCGGTAGATATTTATTTGGGACGGAATAACCTGAAATCTCTCTTCGTAACACATTTGTGATATTTACGTTGAATAAGATCTTCTTATTGTATATTGACAGTACGTTGTGATAAAACATGGAAACGTCAAGCGAAATTCAAGAGAAGCTCGATCAGTCCATTCGTTTGCTGAATCGACAAAACGCTCAACGAAAAACATTCTTGAGGTTAAGCGGTAAGAGCACCACTCCGAAAAGGATATCCTTGCAAACGGCTGGTCAGTTGCGAAAGGATGCTGACGATAGTAGACTCGATGACACCAGAGAAATCGATATCGACTCTTCTTTGACTCTCGCTCCTCACGAAATCCGTGACATAATGGCTCGCTCTGAAATGAATGATATTACAATCAGAGAGATGATGGAAAACAGCACGATGACCGGGACAATTCTCAGAGCGAATGAGCCATGGCGGGAGGTGAAAGCAAAACTCTATTATGACTTCTTGCAGAGTATGCAGACACACTTTTCTGAAGCACAGGTCTTTGATGTCATTGCGGACTTTATACAGAATTGTACTGATACTTTAGATATAATAAGAGGTATAAACAAATATATTGGGAACTGTTAGCTGATTACATTTTGTAATACTATATTACTTTGTCATGCTATATTGTCTTTGACAGATGTTCACTGAAATATATTAATTTTACTAGGTATGCAATCAAAAGTTGAAAATATGGAATTATTGGAGGAAGAAAATTCTTTGGAGAGTGAGAGAAATACTTGGAGACTAATATATTGTCTATATCAGAATCGTATAAGCAATGTCGGTATGTCCAATCAAATGGATCATGACGGACATGTAAACAACAATTATGTTTCTGAAAAAGATGTTATAGAAAACTTGTATAAATCTGAGAGTTATATTAGGGAGTATCAGTTGATTATTGACTGGTTAGAAAAGAACGCTGTGGATGTGGCAGACAAATTCCCATCTATAGAACTCTTCTCTGATAAAACAGTAGCTTGGGAAAATACACTTCATCAATTACAAAATCCAAATTTAGGAGGAATTGCATTTAGCTCATCCAGACCACTTGTGTCATCTCTTGATCCTGATGCACCAATACGAGAGAATAAACCGTTACATGATTTAGACAGAGAAGATGATGCCAGACTTGAAAAAAGAATGTTTATAGAAGTATATACATTTTCTAACTATATTTAAAATTTTAAGAAATTTTATATAAATATGTGTAACTTTATGTAGAGAGAGAGAGAGAGAGAGAGAGAGAGAAATAACAGTATAGTTATATTTCATATACTCTAAGAAACTTTACATGTAGGTACGTTGTGGGCGTCTAGACAAAGCACAATCATTAGCTATGCATTGCGGTCAACTTTGGAGAGCTGCATCTTTATTAGGTTGGATTCCTAATCATGATCCAAATTTCAATAATCCAATAACAGACATGAAATCACCAATCGAAGGAAATCCTAATAGAAGTCTTTGGAAATTGTGTGCTTGGGAAATGTCTCAAGACAAACGCATAGGTAGTCAATTTCTGCAGTATTCGCTGAAATATTTGGAAATATTTGTAATTTATATTATTTTTATGTGGTTACAGGTGTATTTTATCGTGCTATCTATGCAAGTTTTTGTGGCAATGTTCAACTACTACTTCAAATAGCATCATCGTGGCAAGATGCATTATGGGCATACATGAAAACTCTCTTAGATATCAAAGTAGAGGCTGCGTTAAGATGCGTGATGGTAAAAATTTATACAGGTTTGCCGGAAGAATATTGGAAAAATGAAATCTCGTTAGAAGATGTGTTTAAAGAGCTACACGCATCCAAGAATCCAATGATACGTGCTCAATCAAACAAACCAGATTATTTAATACAGAAATATATAATATTGGATCAGATACCACAGCTGATGGAAGAGATCGAAAATATGATAGATGGTCCCACTTGTGACTCGCAGTTCCTCCGATTCCTAGCACATTTAATATTATTTTTCAGACAAATCGGAAGAAGTACAAAGGATAAAATAGAAGACAAAGTATTGCTAACTTATGTTCGTGTTCTGATTCAAATGGGCGATCCGATTTTAATCGCGTTTTACACAGCTACGTTACCTCAGGAGGATCAAATAACTATCTATGCCTCTTATTTAGAAGGTGTCAAGGAACACGAACAACGCAAGAAATGTTTACGCGCAGCGGAAGACGCAAACTTAAATGTAGAAGCAATCACGAAATTAGTAGTAGAAAATATACGTAAAAAGAATGTAGAAATTGATTCAACTGATCTAAAAGGAACTGTCACCGATGCAGACTTAGAAAAAGTCAATGCATTGGACTGGCTACTTTTCTATCAAAGTCAGAAAGAGGAGGCAATATGGCAAACAAACGCGCTCATTAGATATTTTCTCACTAATGAAAGGATAGACGCGGCGCGAAAAGCATTTAACAAGATCCCGGCAGATGCTATTGAAACAGTCATGTCGGATTACCCAAGCATAAATTGCACGCTTACGAATCTTACAATAACGAACAATTTGTCGAAACGAGCGGTTTCTTCGATAAGAGAATACTTTTGTTACAAAATGTACCTTGACGCGCAAGAGGGTTTCAGCGAATGGTTCTCTCATTTCCATCACGGCAAACCGGCACCGCTGAAAGAATTGCCGGCGTACGCAACGTTTACTGAAAAAGTCGCATACGATCACAGAAAGACGCAATACAATGTCGAAATGAAAAGATGGAAAGACACGATGCAACATCATACAGAGGTATGAAGAATTATAAAAATTATTAATGGAAACAAACAAACTCATAAAATACTATATCTGTTCTCAGGCTGTGAAGCAGTATCTTTTTAATGTTCTTCTATTCCCGGATGGTGGTTGGCTTGTTGATTCGAAGAATAGCAACGACGAACCGTGCACACCCGAAGACGAACTAAGGCAACATCAATTAGAAAAGCTTCGTGAACTCTGTATTCCTAAAATCACGCTTTTACTGCACTCGGTTATGTCCGAAATGAATGAACATGCCGAGTGCATTCGCTTAGCTGACATACTCGCGTCCGAACAACATCAGCTGTACAAAGTATGTAAAGTAATAAGAAAACACATGAAAAGCTTACGTGAAACTGTATACTAACATATTTGTATTTTTCTTCCAAACAGGTATTTTCAAAGGGAAAGTTACGCGAAGTATTTAAAAAGATTTGCGAATCTTCTCTTGTCTTGATGGATCAGAAGAAAGATCCTTGGGGATATTCGAAATAATCTGAAAATAAAAACTCAATAGCCGTGTAAATATATTACTTTGTATAAGGTCGCATTTTTATAATGTAATTTATATTGTCGGACGTTTTTTTACACTTCTAGAGCTGGCGCATTAAACGTACAATCTTGAGAAAAAAAATTCTCTTCCTCTACTCTGTTTTTTTTTTTATAAAACCAGTTTATTGTCAACCACAAGAAGTGAATATAAAATTTGATATAATGTTCAATAATTCATAATCATAATATATATCATATCGTGATTACTTAGATATGCTCCTTTTACCCAATTGTTAATAAATGTAGCGCTATCAAAGCCGTTAAGATTATATTGTGTGAAATATGTGTGTGACAAAGAAAAAACTCATAGTAGTATCGATAAAAGAGCAGAATATCCTGAGACACATTTCGTAGCGACACTTCGAGAAATTCGATTGACAGAGCCGATAGACGCGTCTATCTCGTATTCTGATCGAGTTACGCGCGGGCAATATCGGGCATAGAGTAGTAATCGCGCACGACGACAACAACAACAAATCTCGATGCGTAATACAAGAAATATAATTACAATAATACCGTAAACATAAAGTTCTGAGAATGCATTTTCATAAAACGGATACAAAAGGTGATATGATGGATGTTCTACTCTATTATTACGTCGATGGGAACGATGTTTCTTCTCGACGAGAGCAGTCTTCTTTTCGCAGAACCTTTTTCTTTTTCTCGTAAGTAAACACAGCATGATTTTAAATCCCGACATGCGTCTTTTCTATAATTAACGCTATACAATTCAACCGAGACACTTACACGTTACGTATAGACTATATGAAGAAAAATTAACATTTCGATCAAGTGTCTTCATCTAAACAATCGGAATTTTACGACGCTCCGACCCGCGTCAGCCGGTGTTCTTTTTCTTCTTTTTTGTTTTTTTGTTTTTTTATTTTTTTTTTGTTTTTGTTTTTATCTTACACGAGACGAGACGAGATATGTCAGAGATTTCAAGATTGACTTTTCTCATTAAGTGTTTTTTTTTTTTTTTTTTTTTTTTTATACATACAATGGTTGGCTCACTATGATGAAATTCATGCGCACTGAGATATCTTAATACTTTCTACAGACAAATTTGCTTCAGGACGAATAAAGAAGTTTGTTAGATAGATTATTTAGAACAACTTTCTTCTAAATACACATGAGAAAAACCATCGTGAATGATGCTTTAATACGCGAAATGGAGTCGTTTCACACATCTGATTGTTGAAGAAACGAAAAATTTAAATATTTATCATATTTCGACCGCGCTGAAAGATATCAGAATCTCTGAACTTCGAAATCCACTTCGAATACGTTTTTTTAATTTCCGTACTCCGTTACCTTTGTATTTATCGCGAGAAATTTTGCGGGAAATGGAATTATTACATCTAATGATATATTTTTTTTTTTTTTGTTACCGATTTGAAACAATTTGATGAGAAATTTTACTACTTTCTATATATGTGTATAATATCTTTCAGCACGACTTTTTCATTGTGAAATCATCCTCTATAATGAAAAGAGGATGTCACGCGCGCAATGACGGAGAGATTCGCTTCGGTAATCATATTGAATTTAAATTCGTATACAGGTTGTGGAGATACACATGATCATTCGTCGCGAATGAACTCGCATATGTGTGTTCGTAACAGACGGTGCATTCACTCGTAACAAGAGATAACGAGTGCCTTGTTCTCTCCATCCTCCACTTGTCGATAGAATTCGTGATAATAACGATTAGACGATTAGAGTCGAGTTAATTGTTAATAAGCTAGCCTAACACTTAAATGTCAAAGAGAAACAAAACGGTTGACAATTCGAACTTTTTTCGGATACAATTCGACACACGCGGTGGTCATATAAAATTTCGCTCACCGACTAATCACTCATTTTTTTCTTTTTTTTTTTTTATTCGCTACAAGAGACATTCTAGTCGCTAAATGCGGATGCGTTTTTTTTTTTTTTTCGTTTGCGAATATGCTTCGACTTAGATCATGTTTCGTACATATTAACAAATCACCTCGTTTCCTTCGTTTATAACGCAAACTGTAAAATTTTCTTACCTACCTATCTCTTCCTTTATCGAGAAATTACAAGATTGTTCGTACTTAAACGATTCTCGGATATTACAGTACGTATATATATATATATATATATTGGATTTACAATATATATTTTTATCTGAAATATTAGTGTGCGTGTATACACAAATAATAAAGATAAAACGAAAAAATGAAAAACTTTTGCGGTAACACACACATTCGTCAAACAGTAAGATTGAAAATATAATAATACCACAAACACAATTTAATTGCAATTTAATAAGTGAACTGTATAAGTACAGTTGGATGTTTCCTGTTGAAACCACAGTATAACTTTTACACACATATACAATACAATTTCAAAATAATATGTTGCACAAAAAGTTTTTAATAATTGATGATCAATGTCCGCGTAAAGTGTCGGATACTAATTGATAAAATTTGCAACATTGTTCAAAATGTTTTTGTTTGCGTAGAGATTTTCGAAAAACGTATGAAATCCACATTATTGTACAAGCGCATCAAAACGCAACAGAAGCGTACTAAAATTGTACCAGCTTTCAAAAATGTTTTGTAAAACTTATCGTTAGCGTTTGATTATACAATTAGTTTTCACACACCGGAATTCGCTGCTTCAGGAAAACGTTTAGTCCACACATGGTCAAGTTTCATTCTATTCCACCGCACTTGTGTCGTTTCACATATCTTTTATATATATATATATATATGTATATTTAATAATAGTGCATGGATGGAAGCTTATAAGTAGTCGTTTTAGTGTGTTAATTCAAAGATAGAATCTAGAGTTGTAAATATATGTTACGCGCTAAATACCGCTAACAATTCAAAATCACGAAACTGTACAACATTGACGCTCGCGATAATTTCCATACTGAATGACTAATACTTTCTATGTTTTTTTGTGTGTGTTTTATAGTCTCCATCGACGCAGACACGCTTCTTTTACTCTCTTTTTATACACATTAATATATAGTAATATATAGCCGAGAGAAGTTCTCTTAAGAATCTAAACTATTGTCTCTTATGAACTAAACAACTTGGGATGTGTTCGGATTGCTCCTGGAAAAATGTCCAACCCCGAACTAATTGAGAAGAAATTTCATTACGTGTAATTATTAAAATAATTTAATCAAGTTAAACAAAAGCAGTTTAAGTAAAACGAATAAAATTATATTTTCCTAAACTATGTAAAAGTAGTAATTGATAAAGATATCAAATATTTTCTCCTTGTATTCTTCCGCGCACCGACATTTATATTTGACTCTTAAAAGTCTTATTTGTTTTCTTAGTTTATTTCTTCTACTATTCGTGTTTTGTGAAACGAATGGTTTTGACGCATAAAATAATATAAAAAGTATTTAGAAAAATATAATTTAAAGGTGAATTTTAAATATAAATTTGTGTTTCTCTCTAACAATTTGAGCTAAAGCCAAAACTTGTTAAACAGACTAGCTTAATATCGATAATCGCTGAAATTGTAACTAAATGTTCTTTGTACCATTATGAGAATGATGTGTGTATATATATATATATATTTTTTTTTATCTCTATATATTATTGTCTACGTATTATCTGTACATATGTTTATTTGTCATGCGAATGGAACATTTTCATCTATACGCGACTTACAAGTTACATGCTTTATTGCAGAACACGATTTGTTGATTTGAATGTCTCGTATGTTTATTAGATCATCAAGTATAACAAATATGTATATGTATATATTTGACAAATATATACATATACAAACATATATATATATATATTTGTCAAATTTCATACTTACTGATCCAATATATACGCGAATAATCGATTAATGAGTGAGTAATATTCATTAGATATAGATTTACGAGTTTTGATTATGGTGATGTGTTGCAAAATGGAAAACAATCTTTTGTTTTTCCAGGAGCACTCTTCTTTTATTGTCGATCCTGCAAGTTGATAATTTATGTATTGTCATTCACAGTAGTTTTTATCCGCTTATAAACTAGAATCTCTCGCTCTGGAACAATCCCCTTAGAAAAACGAACAAATGAAAAATATAGCAATAGCCTACATCTCGAAATTACATTATTAATTACATTCGAGTGAAGATCTCGTTATTGATCTCGAAATTGCTCTCGAGTATTGTCGAAAATTCAGCGACACAGACATCGATTAAATGTTCTTATTATCATTTATTAATTTTTTTCTTTACTTACACTTTATTAGCACGATCCATGTTACGATCTCTATCAGTTTTTTGTGGTATTGTCTTTCTCGTAAAGTTACGATGATGTAAGTTTCAGTTTTGCGTACGTATGACACATGTATGTGTATGTTTATAAATATATATGCGCATGTTATAAATTACAATTGAATTACAGACTGGTCTTTATGCGATAAAAGCGGTTAAATCGCAAAGAATTTTCTGCTGTAAATTTTGCGGACACCCCGGCACTTAGGAGTTGGACACACATTCAAAAATTGATATCATGAGAGAAACATTACACTAAGTTCACTACTCTAATTTGATTATGTATTCCGTTGATTTTTCTTGGTTGTACGTCTTTTATATATCCCTTGCACGTTGCGCGACATAGATTTTTATTTAACGTCTACAAATATCCGCCGTAGGCTGTCGGTTTTCCAATGTTTTTTTGTCAATGAATTTTTTATGCGCTTCTTTTTCTTTTTTTGCGGGGGAATTATTACATGTTATATCTAAGTCGACGTACGGAAAACACAAGTGAAATTTGTATTGAACATTTCGAAGAAACCACTTTTGAAAACAGTTTCTTCTTATCACTTTCTTTAGTTTCTTTTATACTTTCTTTATGATAACGCGGGTTTCACCCACGCGCTTTACACGCTTCACGCACAAGAGACCAATTCCAAAATACTACACGGTGTCCCTTTGCCAAGTGGTTTTCCTAATCCTTTTTGTTAATTAAAGACATTTTTATTATCTGTACCCAAGGCACATTTTAAACTATCATTCCGTTGTAGGAAGGTCCACTCCGTAATATATACATATAAGCATTGTTACATGCATAAAGTAAGGATAGTTTGTAACTTGCATTCCTTAAGTATTAATTTTTTTTCCTTATTTCCTTGTACATAGGTCACATAGCAATTTTTTCGTTTTTTCTTTCTCTCTTTCTCTCTCTCTTTCTCTCTTTTGTTTTACTACTCTACATATTATTGTCAAGTCGACAGCATTTATAAATGTACTTCTTATATACTATTCCCGACGCTTAAAATTATATTTAAGATCAACTATAACTTTGTGCAAAATTTACATTATATATATGTATATATATATACTGCACTGAGATGTGCGCGATTTATCTCTCTTTTCCTCTTCCTTCGGTATTAAATTATATATATATATTTCTTAAATCAGTTCGTGTTTTATATATTTCGATATATATCCTTCCCCTAATAAATTCTCGTTTATTATTGTCGGAATTTCATTGGTTATTCGGTTGTAATTATGATTATTGTCAGAATTCCATTGAGATTACCCAGTCCGGATCCAAAATTATTGTCAGAATTTCATTAGTTTCTCTTCTCCCTTTCTGTCCTGATCGCAATTATTGTCAGGATTCCATTGGTTATCCAGTCTTGATCACGATTATTGTCAGAATTTCATTGGCTACCCAACAGTGATCGCTATCTATTTCAATCAGTTTTGATTTTATATCGTTAAAGAATATTGAAATTTCGCGTCCCTGTGTACATGTTCATACGTATATAATATGTGTGTATGCGTGTATCTGTGTATACATATATGTATATATACTATATATATACATATATATATAATATATATATATATAATATGAAATATTGAATCTGATAGGTCTTAAAAATATTTTGCTAATCTTTTATCTTACGAGTAGACCTTACGTGCTATACTTTCTTACAACCTTGTATCGTGTTTCGTCGATTTTAACAATCGTGTGTACATAGCTAGAATTTTGTTAATCACCTTAGATCGATCAATTTTCGTCGTAATTTTTGTCTCCTATTACTTGTTCCGCGTTAAAAAAAGAAAATTCAAGAAGATTCATCTTGAAAACAAATAGAATGTGATTAGAGACATTACAAACGTCGCAAACGTAGGCAGAACTTGATTGACGCCATTTACGTTTTTCTTCTGGTATCCTTCGTCAACAACATTGATCTTCCAGCCCAAATGGTTGTGCGTGTAACACTATATAAAAAGAGAAAGTAATACGAAAAATATATATTTTTCTTTTTTTCGAAAATTTGGAAAACTTTAATGATTTTTATTAAAGTAATCTTTTATCTTTTTATTAAAGTAATCTTTATCGGTACTAATTATTTATATATTTGTTATCAGTTAAGATCGGGCTTTTTTATGACAAATGCATACCTGATAATATACTAAGTCAGGTGTGTTCTCTTCCACGGTCCATTCTAGCTTGGCAGGCTCGCCTTTTTCGCATTTAAGCTCGAGTGTTTGAAAGAAGCTCTTAAATGTCTCGTAATTATCCGCGTTATCAACTACAATGCGCTCCCACTCGCAGTAACGACCAGCTGCGGTTGGATAGGGATATCCGTCGGAATCGTAGGCTACGCCAGCGAATATCTTCTGCTCCATCTGTTGCTGTTCGCTCTTTTGCCCGAAACCACCTTCCGAACTGTCAGTTATATAGAACGGATGATATCTGTGAACAACGTACGAAATGTTTCGTATCATATCGACGCCGATTTTGATTTCTACGGATGTGTGTGTTTCAAAGAACGTCATCGTGAATAAGAATACGACTTACTTAGCAGGATTGGCAGGATCGTTTCCACCCTCGACAATAAAGGTATAGGTTTTACCTCGCTCGACGGTGATCTCCGGGATCAGCAAGTCATTGATATACCAAGCAATGCCCCAAGAGGGAGTACCTAAATTGCAATAAGGATTTAGTCACAGATCAGTAATCAGTATACGTTATTATATATATATATATATATATATATGATATTTTTCGAATAACAGGAATTTACCGAGATAATTCAACAATTTTGTAATTAAATATGTGAATGAAACAGGTCAATCAGAAATCCAAACACAATTGGTGTCTTTTTTTAACTTTGTATTATTATGAACAGATTGCGATTTACGTCTCAAATCGCAAAAAAATACACAATCAATCGTGTTTGGATTCATATATTGGCTTATTTCATTTATTTAAAAATTTTAAACTATTACTATTGTGTATTAATCATTTTTATAATGTGTATATATTAATGCAAATCTCTTTCAAATTTATTAATACGAGAGATATCTGAGATAAGATTGAAATAAGATGCATAGTTTTATAAATTACAATTTAATTGAACAATATTTGTTTTAAAGTACATAAACGTACTATGATGTTACACATTTGGCGTATAAATCAAGCTTTTATTTGTTACTCATCAGAAACAAATTAAACACGCACGTACCTGTTATTCGCGAATAACCCCTTTTCGCGCCAGTCGGTCCGATTCTTGCGGTGAAAGTATTTGTATCAGTAATAACCGCCGGTACCCAGGGTTCGATCTCGGGCTCGTTTGGAATATTATACAGAGAATTCGTACACTCGTGAACATTGTGCCTTGTCGTAAAATCGATACGAATATCTTCCGTGGTCTTATCGAATTTCTCATGAGCATTGGCTTCGCCCCGCACGTTTAGAGGTCCGATGGCAGCGATCACGCTCGTTTCCCTTTCAGGAATCATTCTATCTTTCTCCGGTTCGTTAGTTCGAAGTGGACGCGTATACGTAACTGTAATTAAAATAAAATCGCACGCTAACGGATGTTTTCGACCTTTGTATATATATATATATACATACATATATATATGTATATATATATACATATAATATATACACAGCAGAGTTCCCCATTTGTCACGCCGTCGAAACCCATTAACTCAGTATTCACGACAGAAACGTACCAGTTGTTATACCGTTCTTTCGTTCTCCATGCACAAACACCGCGTCATTCTTGCCGCCAACCCTCTTATCGGGGCACACGCCCTTCTTGCCGTCGCACTGACTGATAGCTGACAAGTAATAATCCTCGGCGATGAATCTGCCGGTCTTGTTGTCGTATCCGATCACAACGACATCTCCGCCGACCATCTCGGCCTTGCCTTCCTTTCCCGACAACCCGAACGCGACGTACTGGTCCTCTCTAATACGTCCCGAAACCCGGATCTGCACGTCCTCGCCAAGCAGCTGCCATTGCACTTGAACACGACCCTCCAACATCTCCTTACAATTGTTGACTGGCTTTGGCGTTGGTGTGCTACTTGTCTTAATAAGAAAAGAGCGAACTATTACTTTACCGCCGTTTGTTTGTGCAACAAAATTTTCTACGTGCCAGTCGTGTACTTACTGGATTGTACCACCACGGCGGCTATTCCATTTAAAAATCAAGAACGACGTTATTAAAGAAAAAGAATATATCACAAATAAACAAATATTTGTACATTATATAATGTACAAAAATATAAGAAATGAATTTTTTTACGATTACAGTTACTCGGTTTTTAAATAGGATATAGGACTTTAACTTCAGAGCTAAAATCTGCTAAAACAAGATTGGTCCGGTTGCTTGAGAATAACAAAAAAGAGCCTCGCTAAGGTTTCATTCAACCTAAAATATTAAAGTTACGTGCATTTTATCAGAGAAAGGCGCAAATGTTCCTCTTCACAGTGCATTCAATACGTCTCTATTAAAGCGAAGCCTTTCATCGTGTATATCAAAGAGCAGAGTCGCGCATATTATCATAGTGAACGTTAATGAGGGTACGTAAGGTACGAAGTTTGAGACATATCAGGTCGGTGGATTGGAGAACTCATTTTGGTTTACCGTAATTTTCGTCTGGCCGAGAGCCGGTGGGACGTCGAGGTCCTTTGGAATTAGAACATGCCCGAAATTGTGTCTGTATTCAACGCACCACACCGCAAGCCAGTTGATGTCGTACACTGTCAGTTTTCCCGGCAAGACGATCTCAATGTCCTCTCCTTGGTAGCCTCTTAATGGTGCCAGACTGTCAGCAAATAGGATCGATAATTATCTCGGCACATAGAACAAACAGTGCGCGTCTTATTATATTCAATTAAAAAAAAAAAAAATCAATCTTTAATTCGTTGAAAAAACTTATATATTTTTTATGAATGTTTGGTAAAATTTGTTGAAACTAACGTTAAAAGTACTATATTATATTAAATTATGTATAACTTTGACAAATACTTTGACAAATAGAAGAATGAAAAATTGTATTATTACACATAATTAACTATGTAAATCAGAATGATATAAAAATAAAGGTTTATATAGAAAAATGTGTGACAACAAATTTGTTTTAAAAAGAAGTATAGCATAGCACATTATACTTTTGATCAATTTAAACTGCGTAAAATTAATTAATTTTGCACGTGCTTATTCACTTGCCATATAATTTATCGAATTATATACGAAATATGCATTTACTATTTCAATTTTTATTTTTATTTTATCAAATTGTTAATTCAAAAATAAATAATAGCAAACACTTCGTAATTTAAGAATTTATTTTATATATGTCAACTAACCTGCCCATTTCATTGGGAACTTTGATACCATAAATGTTGGGTTCTGAACCATTGCCTACCCAAAAGTAAGCGTCCGGACCGCCACCGTCGTAGTGTAAATTCGGAATGTAGATGGTTTTGCTGTCTAGAATACTAATGTTACCGCTGCGGAGACCGTGTGCTAATCTCGAAAATTCAGGGAGCACTTGTAATTTTGGTACCTTTAAGTCAGATGGAATAAAGACGTCGCCGAAATCAACCTAGAAAACAGATATAAACAAAACTAACATATTTTTTTTTTCGATCTTGTACGCGGATCAACTCTTCAAATTTATTAATTATCTTAGCGCACGTGCGCGCATTTTTCTGTGAATTTCCTAAATATTTGTTTTGTATATTTTCTACTTTACTTGTCAATGCACATCAGACAAAATGAGATTTACATCAAAATTTTTAAACCTTGGATCTTGAAGTAACGATCGCAAGAATAACTTTAAATAACGTTTTAAAACAAAATAAGAATTAGATCGTACGTCAATCGCATTCGCATTGTGTATATCTTACGGTTTTTGAAGTTGAAGTTGTGAAAATCATATCGACAAACCCGCTAATTTATCCTTCCGAGGATATGCATTTACACCCCACGGGGGGTGTCGAAAGAGTCGATTTATCATTCCCTATCCAGCGTTCGAGCTGACGCGACGTACCGATGAGGGGTCTCTCTCTCTCTCGACTCGTTTATATTCTAAGTTCCGTCAAACGTCTCAACGTGAGAGAAGTCGAGAAAAGAAAGAAAAAGAGAGAGACAGACGGTAAAGAGGCAAGATATCGGTTGAAGGTCCGTAAAATCCGAGAAACGGATTCTCCACCCTTACGTACACAGAGAGCAAAGTCATTCGTCCCCTCTTTCTCCGGGGAGCTTTATATACATTTTATGGCAGAAAACTCAACGTTCGGCAATTTCTCAACTCATTTCGAAATCCCGAACAAATCTATTTGTGAATGGCAAAATAGCAAGTCGTATGTAACATCGATCTTCTTTCCAGTAAATTTTTTTCTCGTCTCGCTAGAGAATAATATAAATCGAGTTTCGAAAAAATAATATGTTATTTTGATGAATTTTCTTACACAAGGAAGCTATTATCTTAATATATTATTTCGAGACAAAATACTTTTTATTGTAAACTTTATAAATTTTAAAAGTAAATGTTCGTGTGTTTTCAATATTATCTATAGTGTTTTATATAAATTATTTTAAAAAATCTAAAAGTAGTTTTTTGTGTAAAAAAATTAAATATTAATTGTATTAGTTTTCTTGAATGTAATTTTGCATAATTGAAATCGTGCGCTCTCTCACGCATGTCTGCACGCAAATTAGAATGGAAATATTACCGAGGTTTTGAGAGATGTTTTCTTTTCTCTTGTCACTTGCAATTCCGCTATTTCAATTATGATTAGGTAGTAATTGGATAATTAAAATTGAGGCGAATTTAATTAACCTGCTAAAACAGAAAGTAGATAAATGCTAGTGTCTCAGCGGGGCGGGAAATTAAATCAGGAAGATGTGTTGTGTGCGCGAGAAGACGCACGCGCGCGCGTGAAAATCCCAGCTGGCAAATAGTTCACTAACTAAGATTGTGTCTTCGGAATTGCAATGAGAGAAAGAGCTACGATTTTCTCTGGAAACAACCATTCCGAGGAATATGTTCTAGAAGTTTCGGAAATTACATTTTGCGGAATTCTGCGTGTAGTGCACAGATCAACGGCGTAGTTTTGCAAAAGTTCCTTTCTGAGATGTGCGTACATACGTGTGTGTCTTTAAGAATTTTGTCTTTAAGATGCATCTAACCGATAGAATATTTGGACAATTGATCATCTACGTTACCAACGCTAATATTCATTTAATATATTCGAAGAATTATCTTATTCGACTTTCGTAACTGTCGACTCATATCTCTTTCGCATCAAGTTTTATTAAAGATGACAAAATACACCGACAATAATTACTAACAATTATCATATCAAACATACATTGTTCTTTCCTTGAAATGAAGTCTAACAGTTGTGCTCTTGCTTATGAGAAGCAAGCTTTTCGAGTTCTCAAATTTCCAGACTAAATTAGTGGGCACGCGTACTAATTTCATCATTAATAACAATTATTTTCGAGAGAGAGAGAGAGAGAGAGAGAGAGAGACTGCGAAATTTGCATGCGCATTAATCCCATTTCGTTTAAGGGCTCGTCAATCATGCCGTGCACCCTCCACTTGCTGATGGCTCGATGTATGCTAAGTCCTGGATTGTTCTGTACGAATAAGCCGCGAGACGAGCTTAATAGCATTTTGAGCGTACTTAAAACTGGCTCTTCAAAGTGCTCTCCCTTATTATATTACAGTTAATGAGAGAATTAGAACATATTTATCATTTAAAAAAAAAAACTTGTTCTAAAGAGTAAACACACCAGACGTCCCTAATTGGTTGTGGAAAAGAAATCGCGCGAATAAATATTGAATCACTAAAATATAAAAAACTAAAGTATAAAAAATTAAAACTAAATCACAACATTTATAAACTCTCAAAATATTAATGCGCGCGCGAAAAAATTACATTACTATTATTATTATCACATTACATAATGACACTTATTTGTCGCAATACAGTTTCTCGATATAATTTTAAGTGTGTGTGTGCGCGCGCGCATGTAACTAATAACATCACACCCACAAAATAACTACAACTTTCAAACTAAATTTACGTCGAACTAATTCCGGAGTCTGCGATGATCGCTCTTTGTAAACGACAAGAAATTTACTTTCCATTTAACGATATTAATCTTCAACATTGACGTGTATTGGTAATAAACTCGATAGCACCTACGCAACTTTCCTTAATTAACGACGATGCGAGCGAATATCTGCGCGCATTTTCCATTTGTTGAAAATCAACGTGTTGATTTTCACATCGCACATCACGAGAAGATTTGCTATAAATAGAACGCGCGCAAAGTTCAATGAAATACCAAATTAGTGTCGAGAGCGCCCACGTCTAGCAACAATATAGTATCATGGTTTATTTTTGTAACGTACTTTGTTACGTGAGATCGGCTACGTGTAAGATAACAAATAAGATATTCAACCAGGAGATTTAGTGTGTGTAATTTTCATTTATTATTTTATTTATTTCTTTCGACTCTCTTTCTTTCTCTATGTAAGAAGAGTAACAATATATTTGTGTTACGACCGAATTATCGAGTTTCGGACTGTTATCAAAATTTTAAAATCACTTACCGTAAATTCAATAACGCAGATGTCGGAATATTGTATACTCGAGAACAAAATACCGCCAACAATTAAATGAACAATACTCAAGCTTTTTCAAATAAACTTAAATTAATATTTCACACAAATTATAACTTGCATATTATAATAGTATAATAACATGTGTAATTTTGCAAATTTTATTGTACAACAAGCGACTAGAGTTTAGAATATAATAGACTCTTTAAAAAGCTTGTTTTACATACATATGTATACTTATATTTTTACACATAAGAGTTTGAGAAAATGCAATTAAAAAGGAAAAAAAATTATCCGATTTAAATCAATTTCTTTCCAAGTTCCGAAATAATATATTCGAGATTACTGTTCGTGTTCTCAAATAAACAAATGATTTTCTCAATTAATTTTCCAATATCGATTAGATCTCGATCTCGATGTAAACGATATTTTTCATCAACAAACAACTTGGTCCCTCGCAATCGCTAATGCCTGTCAATCTTTCCGCGTCGTCTAATCTTCCCGCGATAATTTCCCGAGGAAAAGCTCCGTCTCGATCCGATTGTCCGCGATTGGTTGCTGCTGCATGAGGGACGCGTATCTCTCGGATTATAAACCGGGATGCGACCGGTGCTAGGGTTCCTCAATCCGATACCTTTGATGTAACCGTCACATCCCCCGGACTCCGAAGTTCCGTGCGGGGTCGTTGCTACGCCCCTTTCTCCCTAATAGACTGTTTATCTCGTAAGCTCAGATTTAGATTCGGATTAAAGTCTATTATGCCAAGATACATACTACATATCAGGATACGCGTGTGGGATGCACTTCACACAAGAGTGTAGTCATATTTTGCATAGCAAAAATATAGACGAAAATACATAAAGCTCGAAAATATATAATAAAAGACTTGTTTGTCTTTGTTTTCTCGTTGCAATTTCGTTTTTAAACATTTTCAAATGTAAGACATTTGAATAATCACATTTATCAAATAACGCGCTTTTTTTAGAAAAAAAAAAAAAAAGAGAGCCTTGCTTGCTCTCAAGTTCAGTTTTACGTTCTCGATTCAATAATTGCTAATTGACGTATTTCAACTTTGACAGCGTATGAAGAGTATTGTTAGAGAAAGAGAAAAGCCGAGAAAGTACACACGTGCTGCCGTGTATCAATCTTATTTTTGTTTTTTCTTTCTTTTTTTGTGTAATTTACGTGGTTTATTTTAGTTTACATGTTACAAATATAAATCTTACATTTGATAATCAAATTATTAAATGTTGCGATTTTGTGTGTAATAATTAAATTTGATAACACAACTTAAAGAAAGAAGTAAAAATATATTACGCATTTCTTTCTCTCTCTCAATCTTTTTATCTTTCTTTTCCCACATACATATTACGGGAGTGTTGTTTTCTCGCTTCCTGCGCAGTCGGGATCTGTGCGTTACTGATACACCCATTATAACCTGTGGGTGGCTACTCGAGCAGTCGATATTCAATCAAATAAATCCCTTCCCTAACAAACTGGAGAGTCACGAATAGTATTGAGAGAAAGAGAGAGAAAGAGAGAGAAAAACAATTAGAGAAAGAAGAGGAGGCAACAACGAGCCGGAAGAGAAAGAGAGGGAGAAAGATGAAGGGAGGAAATCCAGAGGGGAAAAAAATAAAGGGGGCATTACGTATCGGGGAGATTCCAGTTCCAAGCCGTGACTGTATATTATTTTAGCGCCTTATCAGGTCCGTATCACCCCTCGTCGCGCACGAGGGCGACGTCCCTCACGACACAATCGCCCCCCCTGTCGTGAGACACACGTCCTTTCGGAAATTGAGACATTGGCTCTTGTTAGATGATGCAATAGCATCGTTCGTCGTCCCTTGCGACCATTCCACCGCTCGAGGGCGTAAATGCAGTTTAATGCTTCGCAGTTTATTGCTGTAATGTAACGCGCCATCATTCCACAAAGATCTGTCTGTCGTATAGTCGATTAAACGCGAGTGTTACATAATAAAACGGTGTTTTACAAGAAATAACGTCGAGATTTTATTATCGAGATGTTATTCTATCCATTTGTTCACATTAGATCATCGATTCACATTTTTTATCAGTTTCAAACGGTTACTTTACCTTGAAAACAATACGCGAAACATGAAAATGTTAGTTCTTCGCGCGTTGGATTTTTACGAATTACCTACATAGATCTACACAACAGAAAGAGTCGAGTGATTATTATCATTCGACCGGGAGTAAAACTTTGTGTAAACGTACACCTTGCTTAACAAGATCCGAAGAGTATCTCTTTACGAGCGTTTTATAGAATCCCACAATTCAAAGTCGAAGGACAAGCAATCGGTAAGAAGGCAGATCGAGAGCGGGAGGGAAACAGCGAATTGAAATCCGAGTGAAAAAAAAAAAAAAAGAATCTTCTATTCGCGAGATCGTTGGACTTTAAGTAGGTGATAAATTAAACGAGCGCGCCCCCTCTTCTTCCTCTTCATAATACCTCTATATCGTAGCTACCAGATTTAATGGAATTTTTTTTTAACCGAAACTTTTACTATCCCGGATAAGCTCTTGTTAAATGTGTTTCACTGGGCTAGTCTCTAATCTCATAGGTTTTAAGTATCGTTTAAAAATTCGTTTTTTTTTTTTTTTTCAAAGAGAGATATTGGAAAAGTGTAATGGATATATTAATTGAAATTTTATATTTTTGTAAAAAAGTCCATATCACTTAGTGGAGCACACAAACTTTATCGAAAGATAAAGAATCATCATCACATCTGTTGGCACAACGATGAAAGTCAAAAATCAGCGCAACGTGTCGGAATTTCATAAGGAATTTTCATGCGTTAATAATCGTTTTATTTATCTGTATTTAATATTGTTGTTGTTTGATATGCACCAAATATATTATCGAAATCAGCTTTTGACAAAGGATCTCTTTTTTTTCCTAGCTTGTGGAAGTGATTAGACCAACTCACCTCCGTTCATATATGTATAATACACCACTGCTACTATGACAATATTATAGTAGCAGTTACCTATCCTGGTATAATACGAGTGACGAAACTTTCCCGACGATAGAAGGACCGGTGGGCGGTCCTCCGGGATACCTCGAACTTTCGCAAGCTCCCGTCCAATCGGGTTGTTGGAAGGCGAGAGAGCTGGATAGAGAAACTGAGAGAGAGAGAGAGAGAGAGAGAGAGAGAGAGAGAGAGAAAGGGGGGCTGTAGAAAAGAGACGTAGAAACAAAGATAACGAGAAAACAGAGAGCTTTTTCCGCCGGGTAAAGATGATAACTTTCGTTGAAATACACAACCGTAGTTAAACGCACGCGACGTTAACTTCGCTTTACTTTGCTGCATCTCGTTTTTTCCATCTTCGTCTATTTTCGCATTTTTGCATTTTTCCCGCGGTTCTCCCGCCTTTCTTATTTGAAATGTCGCTCAACGATTGATTCCACTTGTACGTACTCGATATTTGTCTGAAAGGGCAATAACATCCTACAAAAAAGGCAGCATTAGCGATAATAAAACAGCGATCAACGACGTTTGTCATAAACATGTTTTTTTTTGTTTAGATGCAAAAGAACGTCATTAGCAAACAACAATATTGTGTGCTTATTTTTGGTGTTAATTTTAGAATAAAAGTGCAATGTGTTTTGTAGCACGCAAAATGCAAAAAAAAACGCAATTATTAAAATAGAAAATAGAAAGTTTCGTTTGTTTTGCAAAATCTCATAAGTAACGACATTTTTTTCCACGTACTAATTGCTCGGTAAAAAAGCAGCGTTCCAATTTCGAGCTGTTTGTTTCATTTTTAGAAAACAACATGCACATCTGCTCGCAAAAGTGTAAAATAATGAACAAGACAAAAATAAAAACGTGAACGAGAAAAGAGATAAAATAAAATGAAACCTGATACGTATCGAACAAAAAAAAGTAGTTTTATCGCTGGGAGTTATTTCTCGGCACGTTTGTATTCACTTTTATGTCTTTGCAAACGGATATTTATATATATATATGAAGTTGTAATATTAGCTGCACTGACATGTTTTAAATCGGCGCTGCTTTTGGTCGAGAATCTCTCTCGCGAAAAGTGGTTCGAGTCGGCTATATATTTCGATTTTATCCATTTTCGATCGAGCTCCTATTGATATCTCGGAACATGTATCGGCGTTTGTGCGTCGATGGATCGCTATGTACTCAATACGATCCGATACATCGGCGTACATCAGCTGGAATCACCCGCAATCTAACACACCCACGAGAACGAGTCGATGCGTAGGTGATATCAAAATGGCGCACGAGGCATTTCACGCCCTTCGACCTTCCCTTGAGATTACACGTGTACTTTGTGTTGACTTTAAAATTGCTGACATTACGTCTGATTAAATGGAATTCAACTTGTTACGTGCCTGATCTTCGTGCGATCTTCAAAGTGTTCTCGAAACATTTACCAAATCCGTCCAAATCACGAAAGTGAATACGAAAGAAGATCAACGAAAAGAAAAGAGATTCTGCAAACAAAAGAAAGCAAAAATACAGACGTTTTAACGTTAATTTTTGATATTAATTTCATCATCAATAAAACGTCTATTTTCTATTTCTCCTTGTGTGCTTGTAAACTAAAAATATTACTCGACTTTTTGAAAAACTCTTGACTTCCGGCTCCGTTACCTTGCTGGCCAGCGAGGACCATGGGGTAATCCCGTTCAAAATGGCGGCGCTTGAGACACGGAATACTGCGACATGGACAGAACTCGGAGGTGGAGGAACGACACCTGTGCGCGGGGGATGCGACGAGGGGAGGACACGCTAGATGGCTCGAAAGAGCGGGAGCGACGAGAACGACCGTGGGAACGGAAAGTGGGATGATGTAAGCGTCGTATCATTTTCAGAAATGCACCGTCGGGTAGACAGAGAAGCACGGCAACGCGGGGGCGAAGCACGCGAAAAGCCCAAAGTCACGAAGAACGGCGGAGACACAGAAACGCGACGAGGAGGGAAGGGTTGCGCGACGAAAGAGAGAAATGATAGAACGAAAACGGGTGATATCTGCAGGGTGGTGAGAACGAGAAGAGAAAAAGACTGAGAGAAAGCGAGAGAGAAAGCGAGAAGAGAGCGAGAGAGAGAGAGAGAGAGAGAGAAAAAGAGATAGAGAGAGAACATCCTCGGCTACCAGCCAGCCAGCCAGCCAGTCAGCCAGCCCCGGCCAACATCGACCGGGTATTGTCGCGTCTGCGCCTGCGCCACTGTTATCCAGGACTATCAACCTTGTCTCAATTCCTGATCGTCCGTTTTCCCTGTCCCCGTCCTACTAATGTGTGTGTGTGCGCGGAGAGGGGGAGAGATCTATGAACGCGTACAAGTGTGCGTCGCGCACGTGTGTATGTGTGTGTGTGCGTGAGTATCTACGCGTACGCATCGACACGCGGTATCATCCCTCTATGAAAGCGAGGCGTTACAGACGATCGCGCGACGCCGAATCGATGAACGTCGAGATTTCTCGTATTCGCGGACAGTCATTTTCTACGTGATCGATGAAGCTCCAAATGTCCAAAGGCCGGAATGACACGCTATCGGAGAAACGTGTGTATTCGCTGGCGAGGGATATTTATAGCAGACTGAGCGTTAAATCGCTAAGATTTTTATTACATGTCGATGTTATTCGCGAGAATAATATCGTACGTTCGCGGGGAAAAAAATTAACGGAAATTTCTTCGCGTATATTTTTGTTAGCAAAACAATTCCTTAAACGGTTTAACATTATTGTTCGTGTGTGCGAGAATTATACGTATCTATAAAATCTTTTAATGCTCGTTAATAAAACATTTTGTAAAATTAACGAAATTAAAAGAGGTCTGAAAGTCTTTTTAGAGAATACAATTTTGTTTTAAAACGTCGTTTTTTTCTCATCGCGCATTAATAAATTTACATGTAATTAAATACTAAATTGTTTATTCCGTCGTAAATTTCGACCAGTATGTAGCGGCGGCAAATCGCAAATGGACGACTTAGCTACTCAGTAATTTGTGCATCGATTTGTACATCGACATCGTACACGCACGTACCGATTGCTACTGCATCATTCGGTGACAAGTCGTTTGCCGATTTGTCAGGATTATTAATGGATCTATCTATCGATGGATAGACGCTTTGCGACTGCATTCGTTGCGCGAGTTATTGTTGCTTTAGCGAAAGTAGAGGAGAGAGAGAGAGAGAGAGAGAGAGAGAGAGAGAGAGAGAAGAAGAAGAAAAAGAAGAAGAAGCGAATGAAACGATATTTCAAAAAGTTACATAACTGGACTAAAATCTTATAAGAGGTCGTGTTTCAAATGCTCCAAAAGTGTATATTGTATATATACATATACATACATACATATATATATATATATATATCGCGGAGAGATGCGTGTCCGATATCGATTATTAACGTCGACTTTTCGGCGAAGAAAATCCAACGGCACGGAACGGCTTCCGAAGTTGTGTGACGTGTACTCGGAAAGCTTTTCCGCGGGCGCCAATACAATGAATGATGTCAATATAGAGAAAAACCGTTCTCCGAAGCTTTTACGTACGCCACCGTGAACTTATCAATGTCGCTTTTACGTTTCACATTGTTGACGGGCATCGCAAAATCACCCACATGTCACTACATTTTATTATCCCGCCGAAGCGACCGACGGGTTACAGAGTTTTGACCGGAAGTAATTTTGTCACACACACGGGAAACGTTTGCGGACATTCAGTCGGATATGCGCGATGAAAAAAAAACGACATGTTTTGAAACAACATTACGTATTTAACGCGCATTAATAACGAATCTTATAAAAAAAAAATAAAAATACAAATACAACCGTAAACAAAAAAACGCACGACATGTGTGCTTTCACATTGCGTTAACGATTTTGTTCGAATTGCACCCGACAACTTTAAAACAATGTGAAAAGAAATTGAGTGCGCCAAGAGTTTAAATAAACGATGATATTTAAAATACGCTTATCGATATCGACGTTCAGAATGATCTTTACGCTCGACGAGAACGCGATTCTCCACTTGTGCACCCTTGTGGATCTCCAGGAATCTATTCTAAGCGGTTATTAATTGATGCTCTCTCTCGTGCGCGCGCGCGCGCGCGGTCAGAGACGGGGTCGGTCCAACCACTCGGTGCCAGAAGCAATCGTACTTCGTCATTCCACCCCGAAAACTATGAGGCGTTTAATTAACTCCCGGGATGCCGTGAAAGAGAGACCGGGAGAATTCACATGCAAATGTTCCGTGACACACGTACGAAAGAAACCCATTTCTTTTTCCAACCGGAACTCGACTACCAGAACAGCTTCCATAGACTTCTAACACTTCGCGCGAACTAAATTTCATTCGGAAATATTGCTGTCTCAGCGCGGAAAGAAACTTTTTCTTAAACAGTTGGTATAAAATGATGCAAACGCGAAAATGCAAAACTTTACTTGTCTCTCGAATGTGTCTCATTCTCTTGATAAATAAAGAGCGTTTAAGGAAAATGACGTCTCAGGTTACATAAGGTAGAGTAATTTTCAAAAATGTCTGAATAAAGATTTTCAAGAAGTGTACTGTTACAACAATATAATATTATAAACAAACTTACGACGAGATAAATTGTTAATTATATCATATCCCGATGAGATGTAATGCAAACAATGAACGCGCTTATAATGCGTATCGATAGCCGGTATCTATTTTTACATGATTTACCACTGGTGCGAATCCGATGCGCAAATGAGTCACGTTGGGAAAAACAATGAACGCAATCGCGTAATCGCGAGTGGCAAAGTAGTCTGCGTCACGCATAGGTCAGTCAGAAAGTGAAAAATGTTGTAATCAAGCGTGCGCTTCCAATGACATGGTTTCTTTAATTGTACATAATTACATAGTGTAGTTCTTTGTATGCTTATTATATTTGTATTCGGGCTTTAAGTATAATTTTCTCTCCATTTTCTTGCAATAATTAATGTATTTTGTGATATATATATATATCACATAAAACACATATTTCTGTGATTCCGAAATTTTGAAAATAAAAAAAGAAGATCCATGTGCGCATATATATACACACATGTAAATACTTGATTTTTTTCACATTGCGTGTAACATTAATATGTGTATATATGTATAAATGTATGTAGTAAAATGTTTCAACGAGGTCATAATAAATGTACGACGCATTATTACGCCATATAGTCGTGTTTACCTTCATGAGAAATTTCAATTTTAATAAGAATAATGTTAAAATGTATCTTTGCATTTTGCACGTATCAGAGCTTTGTGCGTATCATTTTCAGATATTATCGTTACATGAGTAAAGTGTAAAACGTTTGAGCCAGGAAATTAAAAACGATATATCCTACATCGTTTAATGTTTAATTTATATTCCTGCCATGCGACGCATTAAATCTCAAATTATTATACAGCGGATATTCAACGTTTTTCCAATAAGTGGCATTTATAAGCCAGAGAGAAATGAAACTTTGTGCGAGATCGCGATTTACGCGCTAGTATTCCGCTCACGCATTGTACAAACGCGGAACATAAGAACGCGATTAATCGTGAGTGAGAGACTGTCGAGAGAGAGAATGAAATATCGAGAAGCGCGTCGGGGAAAAGAAAAACGAAGGAACGGGATGACAAGCCGATCACCCGGCTTTAACAGTTCGAACTCCTTCACAAGAGGCGAATGCCGCCGTTGCCGGATAAGATCACGTCACGGGATGACAGGAAAGTTGCTTCCCACCACCACCCTTTCACGCCGTCCATTCCCTGCATATAACACACACCCACACACATACAAAAGTGACTGTCCGCTTCGAACGGCGGTCGAAAGACAAGATAATATACATATATGTGTGTATTTGTGTGTGTATCGAGACGAGGAAAAAAAATTACTAAATCCCACCTGAATCAGTGGTCCATTGAGCGGTGGTTTGATATCGCCAAAGGATATCTCTGTTCCTTTGAAAGGAAGCCCGACGGATTTGAAGGAAGAAGGATACTGTACCGAAGGGGGTGGGTCTTTGAGAAGAAGCGGAAGGAGATCCCGAGGATCCAAAAAGGAAGGACGTGGAGGAAAGGAACAGAAGAAAAGAGAGCGAGAGAAGAGAGAGCTTACATATATTTTATATATATACATACACACACATATATATATATATATATATATCCTTTCTGACAATACATATATATCTTGTGTTCCGGGATAAGCGCGAGGGAGAGAGTGCTGACTGGCAGACAGCTCCTGTCTACCAGATATCCAAGCGAAAACTACCGCTGTGTACTATCAGCCATCCAATAAAGAGATCCACTTCTTCTGTAAATCACAGAAAGAAGAAAGCAAAGCACGCGCGTAGAAGTCGGTACTTTCTACGAACGTTTCAATGACGTACACTTATAAAACTTCTCTTTTGTGACCGGGCGTAACCAATCGAGAAATATCCTGATAAGCACAAAGATGAACTCTATGTTTGAAATTAGATATGTATACTGAGTTTTTTTTCTCTATTCCATGGCACACTTAACGCGAATACAGAGAATAATAAAATTTTTATTTTATAGAGATTTTAAATTATGTTATCATAAGAACAAAATACGAATTCATAGAAAGTTTATATATTCAATTGTGTCAGACTTTTTGCAAATTTACATTTTTCACAAGACATTTTTCTACAAAGATTCGTTGCTTTGTAGAAAAATCTCTCAATACATCATCGACAAAACTGATTTGTTTTACTGTGATGTTAAAAAATAGTTGTATATATATATATATGTATATATCTTCGCGCTACATCTCCCGCGTGTTACACAACGCAATCAATCGATCGCGAGTATCGCTAACAGGGAATCGTTCGCTGTTGTAACAAGAACGCTCGTTTTCGCTGCGTAAAGTGCCTTTCGTACTTTTTTTTTTACGAGAGAACACGATATAAAGAACTCGCCGTAAAAATCTCTCTTACGGGCGCGCAGCCCCCTAAGTTATTCGCTTTAGTCGATCGGTGGGGCGGCCGTAAACGAGAGCGATTTATGCCAAACCCCGAACGATGACTCGCGGCGATCGTAATGGGACACCCGTTAGAATGGACCGTAGGCGGCGGACAGCGCGCGTTTTGCGGTGACAGAGCGTGTCTGATGGAGGGTTGTCACGGTGCGGGAGCACCCCTCAGACTTCGATATTAAAGCCCTCCTAATATAAGAGCAAAAGCTCTGCTCTCTACCGTCGATATGCTCGCTTCAAACCTCTTTCCCCTTCCCAGAGGCAGCGGATATCGCGCTTGTGTGTCGTTATATTCATACGTGTGCGCCCGATAAAAGGGGAAATATGAAAGAGAGAGGAGAGGGGGAAAGGCAGACGAACCGAGGGTAGTCCCGGACTAAGCGCGGACTCCTACGATCGCTGAGATTTTTTTTAAGCATCGGCTCAGGCAAGAGAAATCTGTTTGAGAGGATATGTCTGTGTTTTAATTTGTATTCTTCTTGTGATGAGAGGGAGAAGAAACGGGAGAGATAAGCTGGATTAACTCGCGAATAAGTGAGCACGGTCTGCGAAACAAAAGCAAAGAAGGAACATTAATTGTAAGTAAAATATACAAGTAAAATATGAGAAATCCCGTAGTCAGAAAAAATATCTCACTAGCGAGCGCCAAGTAGGACAATTAGATGTTATAAAGAGTGATAATGTTTCTTTTTTAACTTCTTGCAAATTAAATTTTTTTAACGCGAGCTGTCCACTCTCTAAAGTAAATTTGTTTATTGTGCAGGTTTTTCTTCTGTGCAATATAATAGAAAATGGAATGAAAATCCACTCGCAAGTTTTCAGATGTGTGTTAGATTCGAAGAACTATCGAAAAGAAGGAGAAGAATCGACTGTCCTCAATAAAGTTCTCGTGAGAATAGTCACACACATTCTTTTTTGATAAATTCTTTAAAAATTTTCCAACTTCTTCAAACAGAAAAACATATCCCACAATTTTCAATTTTTATTTTGTTTTTTTAGATAATAAATATTGGGGATAAATATTAAGACACGGGTGTGTTTGTAAATTTCGATATTTTTTACGCACTCATCAACGTGACATTATTAAGCGCGCGCGCGTGCGTTTGTGCGTGCGTGCGTGCGTGTGTTTACTCGTCTGGATTTGCGGCGAGCGAGATACCAGCGAGAGATAAAGAAATGTCGAATCGCACGCGCGTTTAGACTGGTGTGTACTCGGAATGAAGAGAAGCGGGAAAGAGAGAAGAGAAAGCCGAGAAAAGGGAGACTCGCCACCCACACGTGCGTGTGCACGCACGTGTACGCGCGCATTCACACGATCGCGTACACACCGTTCCCTCAGACTCGGCTTCCGTATCCATCTCATACGCTCCATTGACCCCGAATGCACGTCTCCCTTCCCCGATAGAGCTTCCCTGGACCTTCTCAAAAATCAAGTTATCTCTACTATTCTTCTCGCGTCTCGTAGCATTTGGAATAAAACGCGCGATATAACTATATACAACCGTCGAACGGAGAAACGCCTTCTTACGTATATATATCGCGCGATTTCCCCGCGATAAAACACCGAAAATTCATCGCGCAAAATCTCGAACGCGGGAAACTCGTTCGTCGAATGAATTTTCGCGCAATTAAAATATGAAATAAATAATTTCGAAGCAAATCTCATTTTGCGCTGAAAAATTAATATACATGTTAAAAAACTGATTTTGACGATATCGAGATCGATCGTTTACTCACGGTAAATCTTCTGCACCAAACGCTCAACCACTTGATATCGCGTATGCGCTTGCCTCCCGGTAACCTCAGAATGATGTCGGTGTAATTGTACGCCTGCAGCACTTGCGGGTCACTATTTAGGAAATAAAAAGAAAAAGAATCTTAGTGCGACTTATAACTGTTGATTATAACGACTGATTTGATTGATTTCACGCCTCCTGGCGTTGTCGTCGGATCTACATTTCATGCGAATCATCAAGTGCGCAGGATCCGAAAGGGTTGCGGAACGAAGAAGATATAGGAGAGGGAGGGGAGTTGTGCATGCGGTCAGGGATGCAGGGGACCGAAAGAAAGGGTAGTGACGGAAGGTGGTGAGAGTAATGCAGGACGAAGCGCGCGGCAGTCCGTAACCAAGGGATGAAATGAAATTCAAAGAGCCCGTTGCGAGCGCGGTCGTATATGCGGAAAGGGTGCCCCGGCAATAGTGGAAAAAAAGAGAGGGGGAAGGGATGGAAACAGAAGGAAAAGGCCGAACGAAATGAGTCGTGCGCGGGAGAGTGCAGTTCATAAAATGGGAATTATACGCCAATCTCGTTCGGATTTCATCTGCGCGAGCACTTTATTACGTTTCTGCTCGGCTACTTTCTACTACTCGCTCTAGCGCATCTGGAGAGTATCGTTTAGTCAATTTCTTTTTTCCTTTTTTCTACGTAAAAACATAATATAAATATGTCGGATTATTTCGCACAAATATTGGCAGTTACCTGTCCTTATCAGTCTCGGGGTAAGGTACGATGTAACCGTCTGGATTGGGCATGGAAGTGTTACCAACCCAGAAGTAAGCGTCCGGGCCGGTGCCGTCGTAGCAAAATCCTTTTATGAATAATGTTGCGTCATCAACAGCGTACACTTTACCTTTGATACCGTGCGCGTATTCTTGCAACGTCCCGATCAGCTTGCCGTAATAATTGGGCCCGTTTCTAGCGTAACCTGAAAGCAAAAAAGTAAACATTTACGCGTTTATCGAGAGATTGTAAAACATATAAACTGCAGAAATAAAACTGGCTTAATTATTACAATTCTTCTTGCGCGTCCGCAATATTTCTTAAAATTTCTAAAATTTTCTAATTGCTAGTTTCTCGAATTTTTTTCTTAATATATTTTTGCTTGGTTTTGTTAGCGCGCGTATAAATAATTTGTTTTTATTTAACCAAAACTTTCTCAAGAAGTAACCATTAAGTCATTCCGCGAATTTTGTCTAAACGAGCAGCGGACTGGGACACTGAGTTTCACCCTCGTGATGTAGGTTGGACGCATCACCGCCCCGATACAAAACCGATGCGATGCCGCCTCGACAGCGCAAAGGGAAACCAACGCGGCGCGGTTCCGTGATTTGCATGAATTTCATTTCATTTGCTCGACAGGTCCGTAAAGCCGGGCGCTGTAAATGTATGTATATGTATCGGAAGACCTAGCCGCGACAATAAAGATCAGAGGGTGTTTATACGGTTCGAAGCCTTATATCTATAATCACGCATTGGGGAAGAGAGGGAAGGAGGGAGTAAGTTTTTAAAGTCGGAACTCGCAAACTTAAATCGAGTATACGTGATCGGTAACAGAGAGCGTACAGATTTGATGTGAAAAAGCAGAATTAAATTAACGGATTAGAACTTGGTCTTTAACTTGGTTTCTCCCCTTGGGGAACCAGTCCATCGAACTCGCGCAGACCGAAAGTCTGTCCTCCCACTTTGCTGTTTTTTAATTTGCTGTTGAATTAAATGAATGAAATATAAATTAGCGACACAAAAAGTTACAAATTTTATTACACTTAAAAAAATATAAAGTAGAAAACAATATCAACGTACAGTAAATGTGCGACATTTATTTCCACCGAAAAAAATGTTATTATATATATATATATATATATATATATAATAATTACGTTAAGGAAAATTGCAATAATTACTATCTTAATATAAAAATATAACAAATATTTTTTTATTACATAGCTTTTGCAATCTTTAATATTTAATATTTAAAATACGATTTATATCGAAGTGAAAAGTTCCGTAAGTTAGAAGCGATATCAGAATTTCTCCAACAATGATCGTTCAAGAGCCCTGTGTATATATGGAATATAAGTGGCGCGCCGGCGTTTCTGTATTTAAAGTAACGGCCCGTTGGCGTCGTTGTAGCGCGTTAATTCGTCCCGGTGATTATGGATCCATTAGCGTGGCAGCCAACAAATAGCACGGTACAATCCAATAACCGTCGCGGGCTATAATAAAAGGGGAGGAACAGGTTTAGGCACCAGTCGGGGGTAGTTTAGTCGGTGGCGCATTGTCGCCTGCACACACGTACACACGTACATACACACTCGCGTGCACGTGTCCGTATGAAAGCATCCACACAGCCATACGCGTGTCCACGGGATTCGCAAGGGTGGCTCGACACCCCCATACAGGACGCATCAGATAGCGATCGTTGCGTTCATTGTCGCATCATCGCAATATCCTGCCGCTACAACGGGAGGATGGGACAAGGAGGTATCGTTGTAGACGAAGAAACGTGGTACCGAAGTTCCCCCGTCTGTGTCCAAGTACCGAACGGGGTGGACGAGGCGATAGAGGGATGGGATAAAAGCTTTCACACAGTGTACGCGTCATTTCTGAAGACCAATATCAACGACGTTTTGATCATCAACCTACTTCTTCAGACATGTCAAAGAACGCTAGCTGAGGACGCTTGAATTTACTGTCGATATTTCTTTGATATATTGTGTGTATAAGCAGATAATTTCTACTCGTTTCGAAAGAATTAATTTCCACGCCTATTCAGATCTTGTTGCACAATTTGTTTGAACGATTCAAGAGAAATAAACTCTCCGGGCCCGATTACTCGCGTATAACCAAATTTTTGAAGTTTAAATAAACACTTTACACGCTATACATATATATATATGAGATGTCAATGAAATATTTAAATATTACGCATATATATTATTTCCAATATCTGGATTTGACTTTTAGAAGTCTTAAATTTTTTTATTTCGACATGTATAAAATTAATTTCGATCATTTCCCTATTGATCACGCACATTCTCCTCATTTAACTGGCCCGTCGCACAAATGAAAACTCACCCGCGAGATTCGTCTGAAAGCAGAATATGGTGCTAGAACGGTCGAGGGAGTTCGGTCAACATTTGAGCACGGTAAACAGCACCCACTTGTCGATACCCCTCCCTACGTCTACCTATTTCACTCACTCACTCACTATCTCTCCCTCTCTCTCTCTCTCTCTCTCTCTCTTTCTCTCTCTCTCTCTATCCGTCTCTCCACCGATCAGCTTCCGGTTGCGCATAGGTCCTTGGAATAGTCCCCCGACACACATTGATCTTAGGTAGGGTCGTCTTATGGGTCTCCGCGGAGGGAATATCTTAGCCCGGGGCGTCCACGACACAAAGCATATTGCATACGTCGCAAATATACGCGTAACGTCGCCGCGAGCGCAAGGTTCGTTAGCGCATGATGGACACTCTTTGATATATGTATCTAGTTATCGATCGAGATAGATATATCCTGAATTCTCTTTTTATTTATCTGACAGAGAAGAAATTTCGATCGAAAATTCCTCCCTCGTAATGAGCTGGGTACACAAAAGTGCATTAATGTCATCTCCAGTGCTTGCATCCGTGCGGCAATAAAATTGTTTATCTGAGAAAAGCATATTTTTCCATATCCGTACATTTCTATTATTCTCGCGACCGCAAGTAAGTACCGAAGGTATCCCGTATATGGAAATTCAAGTCCCGTCGCTCTTAAGTGAGTTTTTACGCCCACGTCGAAAGTTTTTACACAGACCTGTATAATCTCTGAATTTCATTCCGCGGCACGGTCACGGATCATCGGTAAAAAGAAAAAAAAGAAAAAAAAACAATTTTTCTCTCAGCCGGTTTCAAGTGTTCATTTGAGCGGCGTCGATTGTGCGCGCGCGGAATTAACGCCGGTTAGACGCGTTCCTGGGCGAGTCAGCGTGCGACCGGTTTAGTTTGCAAATAGATACGTGCACAATCTGGCTTTCACTTTCATCGTCGAGCGCAGATCGCGCGATGCGGTCGAGCTACGACGACGAAGCCAAGCCTCGCGCCGCCTGTCGATATATCGCGCGTTCGATTGCGAGAGCGAGCAATACATTGGCGAGGTGTGTTTTCAGGTGATTCCCCTCGTCGATCCGAACAAATATATGCGATTCTTTTTCCGTAAGAGAGAAAGTAAACGGGGGGGACGGGGCGGCTCGAGGAGGAGAGACTCAGTGACTTGGGACGTTAACGAGACTAACCGGATTCATCGCGCGGCGGCGGCGGCGGCGGCGGCGGCAGCAGCACAGCAACGGCAGACGTAGAGCGACGGGGAAACACCGAAGAAAGGAGAGCACTCGGGCGACGGCACTGATTTTAATCAAGATATGGCCTGGCAGCAGCCAACGGCGGATCAAGCGAGCCGGGGCTTATCGATTTTCTAAGTGCTCCCCGACCGACACACACAGTCGTCGCGACACAGGCGTCAATTTGAAAGTAACGGAAAGAGAAATTTGCACGCGAGATATTTCATTCTTCAGTCAATTACGAGCTTTTTTTGAAAGTCATTGTTGACTAATAATAGTACAAGAGACGATGCAACAGAAGATACACAATTGTGTTGTAAATACGTGTGTCTGAAATGTTTTCTTATGTAAAAAATCACTTTTAAAGAGAATTACCCACACAAATAACATCGGTACGATAACAAGCGCAAGTAAATTTATAAATCAAATAGCAAGTAACTTGTAAATCGTAAATAATAAATTTTATACACTTCGAACTAGATATAATTTATAATTCGTATTATGACACTATTTAACTTTAAATACAATTAAGGAGAAAAACAATGGAAACGTCAGCCGAATTGATTGTGTCTTTCCTCGCGCAATAGCTTATCGAAGTTGTGTGAAAGTAATTCCGCTGTGACCTACTTGCAATTTTCGATAAAAATGCTCGAAGAGAGACGTTTCAAGCTTCGGCGCTATATAAATAAAGAAAGTTTATTCGAACATTAATACATCACAACTTCCTAAAGCGTGGAGTTCGTAGAGAAAGAAAGAGAGAGAGAGAGAGAGAGAGAGAGAGAGAGAGAGAGACAGGGCAATTATTTCGTTCTCAAATATACACCTATTATTTCGGACACGTAATTTCAAACAGCAGTTTGCGAACAAATCCTCTCGACGTTTTTGCAAAACTGTTGAAAACCAACATATTAGAGTTACTCGACCGCTAAAGCCATGATACGAGCTGACTTGCTTTCAAAGGTAATATTAATTATTGTCCACAATACACATTTAACGTCTCATTAAAAAACAAAGAGAGAGAGAAAGAGAGCATTTTGAAATCAATAAAACTTCAGAACTTTTCGTCAGTTTTCCGCGAATTAAATGAGAATAAGCGTATGAAAAAGAGCGCATCCTAAATAAGAGAATATATATACGCATCGCCACTGATAATTATCGCGGACGAGGTAATCTCTTAATCGGATGTGCGGCTCCTGTCCTCTCCTCCCGTAAGAAGAGTACAACTAATATTTTTTGTCGTTTGCCCGTTAAGAGATTAAAGCCAAGGACGTTCGTCCGCTTCGTTTTAGGGCCATTATACTTTTTCGAGAGGGGATAAGGAGAAAGAGAGAGAAAGAGAAAGAGAGAGACAAAGCGAACAGAACGTGTAAGAAGGAGAGAGAGAGAGAGAGAGTGCTGAGCTTGCGGAAAGGGTGCCTGGTGATGCGTACCGTAGCTACCTCGCCAAATGCATTAAGACCACCGTCCCGTCGTCCCTCGCAATATCGAACTGACTGAGCTGCACGACTCGTTGTACGAGAAGCGCGGCCCGAATACGCTATATTCCTCGCACTTCGTTGCGGACGCGAGACGAGAAAGGTCTCCGTCGGCACTCCGTTCCCGTGGGTGGCCGCGTTTGCCGCCCGATATATAAGCGCACTCGGCGCACAGGCTGTCTCTCTCTCTCTCTCTCTCTCTCTCTCTCTCTCTCTCTCTCTCTCTCTCTCTCTCTCTTCCTCTCTTTCTCCGTCTCTTTTTCTTTCAAGTAGTGGAAACATCACGCGCAAAATCTCGCTCGGTCGTACGGTCGGTTACATCCAGCGCGAGCTGCGGGAGAGGGTGTCGCGAAAGAGAAATAGAATCTCGAGAAAATAGGAGCACGTGCCGCGAGGGCGAAACCAGCGGCTCAAGTCCGGTCTACGTCGCGCCGTATAGATACGATTTCCGATACGATGAAATAAACACCGTCGAGCTTTTATAGGAATGCTGTGCGTGCGAACAATTTATTTCGCGGCGCGAGTATACGATACGTACAATATACGATATATTCTTTCGTTCTGTTTTTCTTTCCAAGATATCAAATGTATGACCGATATAAAGATTCAAATCTATATTTGAAATTATTCGTAAAATATTAATGTTACATACATATTTAATTGCTTATTTATTAAAATGTCAATTTACTAAATATGATGAGTACATTATTATCTCTGATACATACGAGATATACGAGCAACTCAAACGTATGTTACAAACAAAAAGTTTGCGATCGAAGATTCGCGGTATAAAAATCGACGTGCGTTACGAAACGTCATCGGTATCAGTAACGCGCATACGACACGAGCCAACGTAGGTGGAGGAAGAGCGATATTACGCAGTTCCATCTCTCCGAGTTCGCGTATTTGAGTTTCACTGCGATATGAATGTCTTCTCGTCTCCCCGCGCATACGCACGCCGTAGCATATCGATTGAACAGAGTATACACGTATTTACGTGTTCTGTTAGAAGCAGGTTCACGTAACACGGTGTCGGCTCCGTGGGAACCGAAATCGTCGGAGCCGACGATGGGGTGGGTGGCGGAGGTCGTAGGTGGCTATAACCGGTCGTCTCTCCCGGGTGAAGCTTCCTCGTTGTCGTCCCTGCGGGAGGGAGAATGGCGCAAACCTGGACGATAATGATATCGTGCAGCGCGGGGCATTTGTCATGCGTGTACGAACACGCATTACGTATTGTACGTCGACGATGCGTGACGTGGCGTGCGAGCGCGTCGTCGACGAAAAGTCATCGCGCTCGACACTCTCTGACTAATTCCTGATTTATTCCGAGCGAACAGCAATACTTTTAGCCGCCGAAAATGGGGGTGCATTAATTTCGATTGAGTCCGTATTATTGTGTCACGTGTATTAAGACATTGCACGTGACAAAAGTTTTGTAATCGTAAGATCGTAAGTAAATCAATTAATCACAGACCAGCTAAAAGTAAGGTAATATTATAATTGGTTGAATTGTGTGTGCTTGCTTTACGAACAACAATGTTTTCACGTGCAATGGCCTTTAATATTAGTTCTAGTTTTAATTATATTATACACAAAAAAACATTCTCTCAGAAAAAAATTACACCGAGACATTAATTATATCGACACTCGTGTTTTTTATTGCGTAATATATTCGCAGAATATTATAAAAAAAATATTCGGAGATTTTCTTCGATAATTTTATTAACTTTTTTAGTTTAATTTGTTACTTGATTAATTTATAATAGTGCAGACACACTCGCGGATGCAAGCAGAGAAGACAAGATGGTCGATAATGATTTTCTCTGACGGAGTGTGCGTCTCTCAACCGTCTACTAACGCATTATGCACTCCGAAGACGCGCAAATGGCAGTTGCTCGCGATACAATCGACAGGGGAAAGTCACTTTCGAAACAATCCATCGATAACTTGTTGCTGCAAATCGTATTATAAGCCAACTAATTAGTCAACTTGCAACGTTTACTCCGAGATTACGCACGAGAGACATTTCTCTTTATGTACGTGAAATTAATGAAAGATCTATAGAATCTATAGAAGATCTATAGAAAACGCATATTAATTATCGAGGTTATTTTTTCATAAGATCGTTTTTTTTTCCTCTTTTTCGACGCGTGCGCAAATAATTTTTCTGAACGGAACTTCATTCCGATTTCGCATGTTCTACGACAAAGTATTATAGTAAATCCCCATCCTACATTCCCGCGTCGTTGTATTCCGAGCGAATATCAGTCTACATCGATCGGTATTCGTAGGAATTCCAATCGCGTATCAACAACGACGATCGTCACGAGCGTGGAAAATAGAAATAGAGAGGGGTATGTGTCACCACATACACGTATAGAGAGACAGAACCCATGTGAGGGAGAGAACCTTGTGTGTCGCGTTATACAAAACACGCAATACACAACGTTTTTGTATTCATCATATACGGTACATTTTCCGTTTTACTTTTTTTTTTTTTTTTTTTTTTAAGAATCTCAAGTAGCAATTGCGTAAGAGGAGACACCCTTTCACTGTTATACATACACACTACGCGAAGGGAAAAATGGGCTGAAAACGCGAGGATCAACGCGATCACGGATTTTCTCAGACAATAGACGTTCCATTAGTTAAATTGTTTCTCTCGACGGTTCTACTTCCCGGCTTCTCGTCCCCGCGACTCGTTTTGGTAATGGGTAGACGCGGATACACAATTGCGCGGGGGTATCGTCGCGAAAGGAAAATGAACAGAGTCGATAAAAAGAAACAAAGCGCAGGGGAGAGCAAAGAAAATCAAAGGTGACGATAAACGTTCGACATGCGAATCTCAGTACGTATCGAACTGACGTTTCGGCATCGATACGATGGGGAGCGCGGTGAAAAAAAAAGCGAGACGCAAGAGATTCCGAGTGTGAGTCGCGAATCGGAAATCTGATATCACAAAGTCAGAAGCTTTTGAAGATCGAGGATCAGGTACTCGGGAATCCGAATCAAATTTGTTTTTGTGTAAATATATAATATGTATATACACAATGATGTAATCTCTTTATGTACTGCAAACTACAGAATTACAAAAAAGTGGCACAATTGTCGGATAATAAAGATAAATACTCGCAGCAAATATGCAAAGTATAATATCTTCGAGTGTATCTTCTCTTTGCGATATTATTCGCAGTAAACGAGCTCACAAAGAAAGAAATTAATCTCGGCGCGTCTCTTAAGAGAAAAAGAGACGCAAGAGAAGATATTTTCTAGCAGAAGTAATTTTCAATAAATAAATATGTAATAAAGATGAGAAAAAAAGTTTTTAAATTTAAATGTTTACATATATACGTACCCATGTAGGAATTGCCGACAGACTTCCAGTAATACTACTAGGCCAACAATGGCCCAACCTTTATAGCCGATACTCGATATTGACAATTGGTCCAGTATTGGCCCATTTTTGTATTTTATAACAGCCCAATATTGGCCCGTTTGTTCACCAGTGTTCGGCATACATATTGGGCCAGTATTGGCAAGAAGACAGGACCAATATTGGCCCGTTTGTTCACCAGTGTTCGGCATTCATATTGGGCCAGTATTGGCAAGAAGACAGGACCAATATTG
>NW_018020594.1:402364-405008 GCF_002006095.1 Pseudomyrmex gracilis
CGAAAATCATTCCTGCGATCAACATATTGGCGCCACAATGTTGGCGTCATATAAGTTACTGATCTTAGGCCTATCTGACCCCTAAGAATATTTAGCCAGTGTTGGCTAAGATTGTCTTGTCAGTATAAAATTGCAACATTGTGCCAATACTTGAAATCCATATCTGACCAATCTCGGAAGTAAGTATCGTGCCGAGCTTAAGAGCCAGCGTTGGCTCGATCTAATCATTAAGCATATTCGCCCAGTACTGACTACTACTGTCGTACCAATATCGAGCCTCGTTTGCCGATATTGACCCAATACTGGGCCGTTCGTCAATTCCTACAAGGGTACATATAATATCGTGAAATTTATTTTACGTCGACAAGCATTATTACTTTATACGTCATGTACGTGCGTTTGCTGCTTCGTAAAAAACGAAGGTCTTCTACGAATAAATGTTCGCAGAATACATAATAGCATTAAGTCATCCGAAAATAAATTTTTTAAGTAGATAACAAAAACGCGATCGAACTTCGCGGAAACAGAAAGATGTGCGGATCACGTGATGATCACGCGAGAGAGAGAGAGAGAATCGAACTCAATAAAATGAGATTAAAACATCGCAAGGTCAAATCTGAATCCTTTTCCAATTGCCTGACCTTCGTCTCGGGCGAGCGCATGTATAAATCACACGCGCCGAAATCAGTAAATCGTCGACGAATGCGTCTTCGGAAATCTTGCGATTACGGAAATCCGAAAAGGAAGAAAAGATGCGACGGCGAAGTCGCAAATTTTGCGATTTGCACGAGATTTACGCGGGATCAAAGAACGACGCGATTTCCGTAATGCGATCGTTCACAGGTGGTAAATTACGACAGATTGCGGCGATTAATGGCGGCGGAAACGAGCGATCGAAAGGAAGGACTTTTCTGTTTCTCTTCTCTCTTTTCTTTCTCTCTCTCTCTCTCTCTCTTTTCTTTTTCTCTCTCTCTCTCTTTCTTTCTCCCCCTCCACCCCTCAAATCGGCCGTTTACATCGATTAAGCGCGAGCCGCAGAATTTGGGGATGGCCGACGCCGTATGCTCATCGCTTTCAACGTCCACACAAATGCCACAGTGGGAATCGCACATCTGGCGCGATCGAGCAACAAGTACACGCATTAAATGTATCCCGATTCCAATTACAGAGAGTGCACCCCGTCGTCGCGCACGTGGGACCGAGAAGAAACTCGTGCAATTTTAATACATCAATAGATTTCGAGTTAGACTGTTATATTTTGCGCGATTCTTAGGAACAACATTTTATATTCGGCCATGCTAGAGTTTGGTTTTCTATTTTCTAACCGCGAAATGATGTAATCCGAATTCATATCGATCCGCGTGACTGTGTGTGACTCAAATCAAGTTGATATTACTCATCAGGTGATTTAAATATAAAATGACTGGTAGATGTTAACACGTTAAATTGCTTCAAAAGCTTATTATTATACCCGCAGTAAATATTTGTTGTTATAATTCATGATATTAATTGAAACTCGTTTGATAGTTTTCTTCTGATAATTTCCATGGCCTACTTATTTGCAAAAAAAAATAAACGTTCCATTCAGTGACATATTTCTCACGCCTCGAAAAAAAACCAGTAACAATTTCAACACAATTTCTAGATCTAGATCATGGAAAGATGACGCGGAGTTTGAATTCCGATCGCTTTTCCATCGTAGCAGTGTAAATTCAACATATTAGTGTCAAGGTGCGTAGTGAACGCAAGGCCGAAATCGTAATAAAACGTAATTGCTTCGTATTTAAGAATAAAAAGCGGTTGAGTTGTAAATCTTATCGTTTGTGTCAGTTTATATATAGAATTCTTTTATATGAAAACATTCTGTCATTACCGCGAGCGAATCGGCAAAATAACCGCATCTCGATCTATCGCATGCAATCGCTTAACGTGCAACAGCGCCGTTTAATACGTGAAAAAAATCTGCTTGCATCGTCGTAGAAAAGAGAAAGCGTGTAATTGTCAAGTAGCTTTCGAGTTGTCGTCAAATTCAGCGATTTATAATCCTTCGGACTCTGCAATTTTCTTATTATGGAGTCATTACGTAAAATAGCGTTAGACATGTTCATTATCACGATGGAAAATGACATCACACGGCACACATCTCAGCAATTATATATTCCATTCATTAAAGACTAGATATTACATTAAAAGATTAATTAATCGAATTATCTCATCTGTCACAATAAAAAAAATTCTTTCCGTCAACAATAAATTAATTAGCGTTACAAAAAGAAAATTGATTAATAATAATAAATAATAAAATTAACATGTGTTCGAGTAAAAATAATATCCAAAACACTAAACGTATGTATTAGTTTTATATGTACGTATAAAAAAAATGTGTGTAAAATCAAAATGGGCGAATATTCTTCCGTCTTTTCCTGTCATCGCGCACGATCCGCGCTTTACTCGTTAGATAAGACAAGAAGAGAAACGAAGTAGATTTTAAATACCCGGGGAATTAACCCTTGTAGGAATTGACGAACGGCCCAGTATTGGGTCAATATCGGCAAACGAGGCTCGATATTGGTACGACAGTAGTAGCCAGTACTGGGCGAATATGCTTAATGATTAGATCGAGCCAACGCTGGCTCTTAAGCTC
>NW_018020594.1:405412-451199 GCF_002006095.1 Pseudomyrmex gracilis
CAATACTGGACCAATTGTCAATATCGAGTATCGGCTATAAAGGTTGGGCCATTGTTGGCCTAGTAGTATTACTGGAAGTCTGTCGGCAATTCCTACATGGGAATCGACGCAATGATTTCTCGTTACAGACAGCACAGCGCGACGTGCTATTTATCACACAGTGAAGGTGATTCCCCACCCAATTCTCATTATCCGTCAATCGTGAAATTCTCATCGCGAAAAAACCGTGAAAGATTACGCCTATGTGTGCACATCTCGACCCGCACATATATACGGTCGCATCGGTGGTGCAGTTGACGCTTGCGCAACCCGCGCTTTTGCATGTTCCATTACGCGCTTTACTACGAATGTTACTACAACGAATACTACGAACGCGCTACTACACGACCGCCGTAATGAAGCGAGCGCTGAACGAGCTGACCGCTGCAAATCGCGAGTTGAAGCCGATAATCTCGCGGGGAAAATAAAAAGAGGTAAAACGCGCTTGGATTTCTAGCGCGCTACACGTGAATAATGTGCGCCAGACATCTTGCAAACCTGTTCGTTTTCTGCGTCTCATTATCATTTTGTAACAATCATATCGTTATGCCGGCAAATCTCTAATTGGTCCTTTCATTTCATTTCACAATTGTATAATGAAAAAAAGAAAGTAAAGCACACTCTTGTATCAATCAAAAATATAAAATAATAAATATTGCTTTTACAAAATCCTACACACGGAATAATAGAAGAGTGCGCTTTGCTGTAAATGCGCAAAGACGCAGTCTTTCACCATCCCGGTGAAGCACATTGGAAGAGCGAGAGTAGACGTGAAACGCGAGCCGACGTGTCGATACGATGAACGGTCGATCTCTCGTGAAATATTGTCGGTACCGCGATTCGCAATATCCGACTCATCGATGGAGATACGAGACGACGGACTTGTGCGGACTACGCCCGGGGGATTCGCGGTTTACGCGGAGCGTAGACGTGCGAGCCGAACGCGCTTCTTTCTCGTGCGTTACGCATCAGTAAGTAGCTTGCAATCTGTAAGAACGCGGAACGAACGCGATCCGTGAGACGGGGCTCGCTGACCCGGAAAGTAATTCTCCGAAAAAGAAGATAAAAAGAAACGGAGATGTTGTATCTCTCCGATTGCGATGAGAGCGCAAGAGCCGAGTACTCGCGCCGGACGCCCGTGCGTGTGCGCGTGTATGCCCGAGAGACCTCGACAGGTTTATTCCAAACGCGGAACAGAACGTATCCCGCGTCACGAAGGCTATTGTCCGATTCGAGATTCGTCGAGTGCGCCGATCGAACGGCTCCAACCGGGCTTTATTGGAGGCTACACGCGCCCGATACTTCGCCACGATGCTTGCCGCGCGCGCGTTCCTTGTATTATCGATTCTCGACATTTCCGATCTTCTGCCGTACAGTGCCTCTCAAGTGGACGCCGACGATCGTCAGCGAGAATTTTTATCACGGAGCATTCTTCTCGCCTCGACAACCGGAATATAGCGAGTGTCTGCGCTTAAATCGAAAATTGCCTTCTTGTCGCAGCGATTTTATAAAAGAGCGTCTTACGTTCGAGCGCGCGCATGTGTGTATGTTACTTTTCTCTAACTTCACTCTGTCCGCGTCGTTGTTCGTACGGAATGTTCCAGCTTTAATTTGCAGTAATTGTAACAACAACTGAGAGAAGTGTAATTAAAAGAATTCGAACGCGTTAATACGTCTATTAAGTAAACATTGGGTAAATAAAGACAAAATAAAATAGATACAGAAGAAGAACGAAGAGAGGGAGAGGCTCATATGTATGTAACTTGATTAGAAAGCGATTCACCGCACAAAAGTATTTTCAAGAATTTCTCTTCAATGTAATTTGAACTTTGCATGAGAGAGAGAAAAGCGTCGTGGTACGTATTTTACATAATAAAACTAATGAATTGCTACTTTCACACAAGCTACTTTTCTTGATTAAAAAGCAGCTAAAATTTTTTTATCTACGATTTGGACGATAATGTGTATAAAAATTAGAGAATTTTAAAATGTAGAATCAAAAAAAATTTCTTGTTTTCCATCTTCCACGCGCGCGTAACTCATATAATATTCAAATACTTTAAACAATTTTGAACTACTTTAAATTCAATATAAAAGCACTTTAACAATTTATTCATTTAATTTTACCAAACAAGATATCTATATTTGCGAAATATTAATTATTAATTAACATCACCTCTTTCTTTTTGCGCAACGCGAAAATAAAATGTTCAAAAAAAACGCAAGATAACTTTTTGTGAAATCAGGTAGACAAATCGAATCCCCGGTGAGAGAACAATATGATAACGCTGACTTATTCACACTTTTGTGTCTGTCGTGAAGTCGCTGGAATGGATTATCCAACGAATTTCGGCGACGGAACTCTTCGATTCACCGATGACGGCGAGCAGGTCTGAAAGCGAATTCGGTCGATGAGGCCGACGTTTGAGAGAGGAAACGGGCAAAGGAGCGGGCGACGAGACGGGAAGCGACCCAGCATCGATAGAAAGAGACAGGTGTGGTGAAAGAGGAAGATAGTGATGTCGAGTGAAAGTCCCGTAGCAAAAACCAGGCCAGGGCTTCTCGTATCTTGGCGCGAACACACCGCGGCCATTATGCAATTACGGCGACGCATTTACTACCTACTTGCGAGTCGCGTCGTCCCCGTTTTCGCTCGCAATTTACCGTCTAAATCGCTAAAAGTTTTCAAATTACCGACTCTGCGGTCGCGGCAAATATTGCGCCCGCGACAACTACGCGACAATGTTCTTCGCCAATTAGCAAAGACGATGACACGCCGCCGCGCTAGAGAGAGAGATCGCAGAATACGTATATACCGGTGCGCAAAGGCTTTGTCCTCGCAAACAAGACTTCTCACGTTCAATGTTTTTTTTTCACGACACGTACGTGTCTTTCGTCTCAAGATATTTTCTCTTGTCATATTCAAGGATCTCTCAAGGTGAAACTTTTAGAATAAAGTATACGTATGTAAAGTGTGCGTAGAGAAAATGCGAAACGATAAATATTTGGAGATTTTCCTTTTTCAATTTTTTCCCGCGCTCTGAATATATTATGTTTGAAAAATTAGAAAAATTTTAATTACATAGAAAACAATATATTTGCGTGTATTAGAAGATAAAATGTTTTAATTTCGAATCGCAAAATTAAAACAAAAATACCAATATCTAACGAGCAGTTTCATACGTCTTCATCTATTATATAAAAATATGAAAAAAGAAGATATATTTTTATATTTATAATTCTGAATTGTAATTTCTCTTTTCTGAATTTTGATTTCTCATCACGCGCCGACACCTGTGTAACCTTAATTTTGCTTGACTCACACTGTGTGAACGTCTGAAGGAAGTGTAAGAACAAGGCACGTTAAAAGGATTTTATCCACTTCGTCCTTCGCCAATGACAGTATTCGCAGATAAATCAAGGTCGTGAGCCGTCGTCCATGGCCATGTTAAAATTTTCTGACCTTGTTCTTTTCGGGATTATTCTCTGTTCGCAAGCGAACGATTTGCGTTTCGTAGAAACAATTGCGAGGTACGTATGATCGAAGAATAAAAAACGCGATTACTCCCGGGATTTGCGAAACATACGAAATTGTTGCTCACGCCGAGAGGTCAAGAGGTCGGCGAACGATTTTACAAAGATATTTTCTTGCGGTTTACGTTTACAAAGCAAAAGCCGGTATGTAATTTATATCACTTTGTGCAATGTAACGAGACTGAAAACGCGAATGCGCTACCGCAAAATAATGGGCGCGACGTAATAACAATGACTGCAGCTAACTGCACGCGTCGCTTCTGCAAAGCGACGTACCACACACACGCGAAGATCTCTGGAATTTCCACATTTTAAATTAACATAATGTAACACACAATGTCCGTCTATTATTGTGAATAAATATATTCACTTTAGTAGAATACGGAATAGAGAAATTTATTTTGAAATGTGTGCGGTCGTAATAATCATCACACGCGCGCGCGCGCGCATCACATATAAAGCACGCATATTGCTCATAACACTCGGAGAAAGTTAGATAATAAACATAAACGTTTTTATATTAAATTATTATGACGTAGGGGAAAAGAGATATATGCTATCGGGATGCTACCAAAACGATAAAATAAATATGTAAAAATTCTGCTGTTTTATTATAAGTTTCGTGTTTTTCGTGAATCGGTAAAAAAACCGATTTTCGAAAAATTCACGCGTACACACGCGATATTTTTCCAATTCAATATAATTTCCGAGCTGAAAATCTTTTCAGAATTATTCTAAACAATAAAATCGGTATGTAAGATATTAAAGAAAGCGAACAAAGAAATGCGCTACGCCATTTTCTCTTCCAAGATCTCCGATGCGGAATGATTTCTCCGCGTCACGCGTGCTTCTATTATGATTTATATTCAGACGATCGCATTATGTCCGTTGATTGTGTTAATAATCGAAGAAAGACTTACCGATGTGTAGCGTGGCGAGGGCAAATAGAAGCAAGCCGGAAATGACGCGCTGCTGTGTTGCATCCATTTTTCGGTGCTTCCGGCCACTGCTGGTCGAGTCCTCTTCTTTTCTGTTATTGTCGAGAACGATGGCACATGTACACACACATGAACCACACGCGCGCACTTATATTCGATCTGCAATACGAAAAGAACACCTCGTGAACGCCTCGCGTCGATCTTCCCCGCAAGCGGATCCCGTTAGTCACCTCGAGATAATTTGTTTCAAACGAATGGATTAATATTATATCGGTAAAATCGCGAGAGTAAACATTGCGTATTTTAATTAGTCAATTTTATGGAAAGTAAAGAATTAGTGCAATATTCTTAAGAATTTTAGTGTGTGTGTGTGTGTGATAAAAATTGCAGCAATAGAGTATGTATGGTAAAGTAACTCTCTTCGGAGAGAAAGTGCCTATGCGAGTGTTTCTTTGAGTGCGTATTTGTGTTGTTAAGAAAAATATAAGAAAAACGATGTAAACACGTTCAAAAAGTTAATTAACATTGTATGTCGCGATTTATAAAGAATTTTAAGCGACAACATAAAAATTGCGTACAACAATTTAATACGCACGAGGAGCGATCGACGAGAGATCGGAATAAACTTTGATGGTAACGATCGACCGGCTCAGAGCCGACTGACGAGAGAAAATTCGACGCCAATCGCGTAGCACACCTTTCTCGTGAGAACTCGCGAGTTATAAGCCGTCTATACTGTTACTCAAAGATTTATTTCGAATTTAAACCTCTGCAAGAAGATCTATTTTGTTGAACTATTGAAATTGAGAGTCGAGTAAAAAAAAAATATTTTTTTAATCGTCAATTAAGTGTTTCTGTTTTTTTATGTGACATTTTACAAATAAAACTTATAATTTATTTATATTTTATATGTATGTATAATTAATTTGTTATTTAATATAAAGAACAACTTATATAAAAAGTAGTATTGTTCCTTAGATGAATTTGTTAAAAAAGCCACCGATTAAAAAATTAGTTAACGTTTATAATATATTTTAAAGCGCGCGCTCTCTCTCTTTGAACCTCTACATTGAGCAGGTACGATACAATGCATGTTTTATGTGCTACTATGTTCTGGTAAACAAGAATTTATGTGTTAGTGCGCAAGAGCAAACAAAAGCTCTTGCTAACATGCTTGGAAAGTCTCATTATCTAAATTTACTTGCGCACAACGTAGCACGTTGTGTACCAAAATTATAGAAGAGAGTTAAATATGACACAACGCATAGCGATTAAAATGATATCGGTAACATCAAAGCGTGAATCGCATGCATTGTCGGATGTGTATGTATACGTGTGTGACATTTTTTTTATCGCAGTTTAACCGAACAAAAAAACTGTAATTGATTTTTCAATTAAACAGTTCTATAAACTAGCGGAATATTTATTTATCTTAAAAAAAACTTTGTATTAAAAAATCATTTTATTTATAACATAAGTTACCGCTAATCGAAAGTTTCAGGTTTCAGTCGAGAACAACCGATGTCCTAATTTGATGCAATTTGTGTCAAACTCAAATCAGTTGTAAACTGAGTTAATTTATTTCAATTATAAGCAGAAGTAAGCTCCCAAGCCTCTCGAAATATAATATTAACCCCTTAACTTACGATTTTAGATTCGAAGATGTTGGGCGTGTTACTTGTGTAACACGCTGATCGGGCCAATCGTAAACATGACGGGCATCGCCCGTGGTAGGACGATCGCGGTAATTGCATATCAAATATTCCACGTAATATTCACTTCTGGCCCGATCACCGTACGCGGGCTATGCCCGTAATATTTACGTTTGGCCCGACCATCGTACGCGGGCTCTGCCCGTCATTGTAGGTTAAGGGGTTAAATTAAAATTGACCTAAGGAGCCTGGCTAGTCACAGATGGGCGTGAGAAACTTACAGAATGAAAAACTTCATTCCTCATAAATTGGGAAGTTTCGATTAGTTTATTTAGATCATCCTCAATAAAAAAGAAAAACATATAATAAACACATATATAACGAAGTTTTTCACTCTATAAGTTTCTTACGCCCATTTGTGACTATCCAGGCTTCTTAGGTCAATTTTAATTTAATTCATTTCAATTTAAAATACCGTATGACAGATACGTTCTTCAAGCTCTTGATTTTTGACACGTTGAAGCATGCTGAATTCTCAAGACATCTGCCAATTATAGAATATATGTAATCGTCCCAAAATATTAAAAAAAATATTAACACATCTTTTGAGATTCTATTATCTCTTCAAATAAATTTAATGCAAAAATATGTACAAAATATTGTTCGTACAATTCAATGTAAAAGAAAAAAAACAAAATAAATACAGAAAATGAAAATCAAATCATGTGTTTTTACCTCTACACCAAAACTAAAATTGAACTCTTTTGTATATATATATATATATATCAGGACGTTTCTTTGCAAACGATTTTTTTCTATCCTTGCAATTCGTAGAAAGCGAGTTTAAAATTTTATTTCGTGTGTATCTCCCGTGCTGTTTAGATTTTTTTTTACTTTATCCGAGATATTTTTACGTATCATGCTTTGTGTTGCTATCTAAAAAAAAAAAAAAGCGAGCGCGATGGCAATGCGTATCGTCCCATATAGTATGTATATATTCCATATATTTCCCGCGGCTATGTATCGAACATAATCTCTTTTTACCGCTCGAAAGCACACACGTATAGACACACCCGGTATTTTGACAGCGCTTATCTCCAACGTAATTTCTATCTATCGTATAATACATTTCTATCCCGGTAAATAAAAAAAGAGAACTTCTTTCTCGAACGATTATGAGAATACAAAGAGAGCAAATGGATGTGAAATCAATACCGACTATTGCATGATGTTATGTTGGTTTTTGCAACGGTGCATAAATTTAACTTTATGTACCTATACATACGTATATATTACAAAAATATAGTTTTATACAGAAACATTTCATATCTAAGTATTTTAAAAGCCTTTTCACGTATACTGTGCGCGTTAATACCGTCTTCTCAATCTTTGCGCGCGAGACATTTGTCGCAATGAAACATCATGCAACTGAGAAATACATAAAATCCTACGATGCGCCGTAATCGACAAAACGTTCCTACAAAATTCCATGCACACTCAAATAGCTCGATCTATATATTTCGTGTATAAAATTAGTTAATTCACTCAATTACGTTTCAATTTTGATTGAATTATTATGCACAAATATTTGTCAGCGCGATTGTTGAATATATATTATATAAAATATTATATAAAATATATAAAATATAACGTGCACCGCGCGCACATACAATAGAAAATAATAAACAATTTAAAAAAACAGATAATAAAAATTTAGTTGTAAACAAATTTTACTCGTTGGATGCAGAAGCTAAGGCTTTCTTGCGAAAAATTAATCAAAATTTCGCGCAGCTTTATAAACATGCCAAACAAATGTGTCGGTAAAACAATCGACAGATGAACAACATACGTACGTTTGTTATTACTGAGAATATTATCCCGCGCGCGATCACTCCTCGATCATCAATCAAACTATTAAATCTCGCGACGCGGCATGAACTTCTTCCTAAAAACTCATTACTCCGAACTTTATATTTAAGGGAACGCGCGATACCTCGGTACCCCCTCGTTACTAGACCCGAGTAACGTAGATTCACCCTCTTCACGCCGCCATATAATCGACCTTGCCGCGCACATCGGTCCACATTGGCGGAACGATTCTTACGTTCACGTACATCTCCCTGCGCGCACACAGCACACTGCACGGGCTAATTTTCGTTCACCTGCCCCCTGTCAGCCCCCCTTGCAATACATCCCTGCGATTTATCACGGCATTCGAGATGAAAATCCAGGACACCCTTTTTCGCTCGCGTTGGCGCTTGTGTCACCGTCGCGCTCGCTGCCGTTGTTCCGCGGGCCTTATGTCGCGCGTGCGTTATCCTCGACCCCGCCGCGAGAAATCCAAATCGCTGAGGGCCCCGACAACCTTGTCTTCTGGCCCTGGTCAGCTATGTAACGGCAGCGGAGCCGGCGCCGAGAGGCCACCACACACCACGGAGCCACCACCGGGTGGGACGCGCGTTTCCGTGTGGATGTGGAAGGACTGACGGCGACACGGCTCGACTCCGCTCGCGCCGCTCGGGAGCGAGTACGCGTTTTCCCCGGGACATGTATTGGCAGCCAGGAAAGCTCCACCTATCGCGCGACCAAGTGGGAGGGCACAGGAAAACCCGGAGCTTGCGCCCTCCGGATGGCCCGCGCACCAAGCACAACCCCTTCCTTGCCTTTTTCCCAACTTTCGAGCTTGCGGTGCGCCCTCCTCTTCCTCTCTCCTGTCCTCCTCCATATCTATCCTCTCTTCTCTTACCCCGCTCAAGTCGCGTTCTCTCTCACTCTCTCTCTCTCTCTTCCGCCATCGCGTCATTACCATCGTCGCTACCCTCGCGTCCATTACCATTCTGCAACCCCCGTGAGCTTTCGCTCCCTTTACGTTGCTCCCTTTGCCCCTCTATAACCGATAGTTCTCTCTTTCTCTCTTTCTCTTTCTCTCTCTCTCTCTCTCATCTCATTCTACCCTCTCTAACTTCGCTAGCCAACAGGACTCCTACCTAATGTGATACAGAGCACCAACCGGCGAAATTTGGACTAGCAGCAACGGACCGCAAGCACGGAGTCGAGGAGTTTCCTCCAGCCGAGGTAACGCGCGGGGGCAAAGGGCACCCTTTGCGGATACGCTTGCAGCTCCGCGTCTCTTCTTGCGTTACCTACGCGACTAAGCGCCCGTTCTCGTCAATTTTTTTTTGCGTTCTGTGCGCGCGCGAGTGTACACCTTCTTGCTGGGTGGTATTTCGGGATTTGGAACCGCGTTTGCTGAGAGGAACTCCCGAGTAGAACGAGTTTTCTCTTGCGCGAGATAGATCTCTCTTCGCATAGTTTCTTGCTTTGTACGCGACAACGCGGACCGAAGGTTAGACAACAGAAGGCGAGTTTCCAAGACGACGAAATCTGCAGTGAGTCGCGAAATCTCGTCGGAAAATCTCAGCGCGAGATATCTCTACTTGTTATTTTATCTTTGCATATATATATATACACATATCTTTCTCTATTTACCTGTCGTCTCTGTTAAGAACTGTTTTGAGCTTACTACGAATAGCTAACACAGCTCTCGGATAAATAACCGGACAAATATCTCTTTTATACAAAAATTTTGAAATTTCTCTTGTCTTGTTATTAAATTAATTTTTATATTAAATTACAGTGTTTTCAATCAAAAAAGTTGACAATTTCTAATTTGATTTTATAAAACAAATAATTTATAAACAAAATTTATAATAGAAATCTTTTCTCGTGCAACACATTTTCTTCTATCATAAAAATAGTTACAATAATAATAATAATACAATTGTTACAATAATAACATATTATAAGATTTTTCTGTATTTTTTAACTTTTCCGTTTTTTTCTTATCATTCCGTAATAAAATGCGAGCTTTAATAATTTTTTTTGTTTTTTGTATATTTGTACAAAGACAATTTTGAGATACGCTATGGAAATTTCAGAGAAAATAATAGATATCGCTGCCTGCTGTTTTGTTTTAAATACCTTTTTGCGCGCGATGCAGTTTACAAAAATGCGGATATGCTCGGGTCTCTCGACGAGAATACGCGCGCAAAATACTAGCGCTTGAGCGACCAGCGACAGCTTTTTCGATCGCTCGTGTTTACATGCTTTTTAAGTGCGTTTGGTCGCTGCACGCGGACGGATAAAATTATTGCTTTCGACGGGTCAAACAGCACTCGTGGATATTGTGCTCAAAGGCTCGCAGGATGTCCCGGCATCGATGTCGTGTTGCAGTGATTTATGCATATGAACGTCGGCTTCGAAAAGACAAACGAGCTCTCTCGCGAATAGGCCGTGTAGATATATGTATATATGAAAAAAGAAGTCGAAAGAAGACGAAAGATTTTAGCGCTGGGAAACAAAATGCGAGTTGGTCGCTTTCGCTTTATACACGATGTGCATAAAAGACGGCGCGAACAGCGAGGTATGATTTTTCGATGGCTCTCTCCCTCTCTCTTTCTCTCTCTTCACACGCGATCGCTCTCGAACGATGAATGTTGCAATCGCGATATCGACACATGAAAAAAAAAAATACTTTTTAAAAAATATGGGAAAGATAATTTACATACACGCACACGCGCGAAGGTACACTATTCTCTTTTTTTGTAAATAAAGTTTATCCCAACGCGTAACTCTCTCACTATCAGATGTAATTACGAATTTGATAGAAAGTTATGTGTGAAAAATTTTGTTTATTGTTTACAAATATCTTTTATGAAAAAAAACTTGATATAACAATGTTACTAAATTTTTCTTTCGCAATTAGTTTGGTAAACAACACAAAATAAAGAAACTGAAAATCTTTATTCTCTATAGGACAGATCGCAAAATTGAAAAGATTTGACATTTAATACTGTAACATTTTCAACTAATATGTATTATAACATCACGCGAGAAAATGAATCTTTATCGTGTAAACAAGCGACATCGAGAAAATTTAATGGGATAACACGATACGATTTAAATATCCGTCAATTCACACATACATACTTTCTGCAGGTAAATAATCCTGTCAACAGAGATTTGCTAATATCGAAGATGCCATATCGGCTGTCGTTGTACGATTTAATTAACCATTTCATTATACTCTGAACAGACAAGACCATAGGTATGCCTACAACAAATGCATTTGCGAGGAGAATATTGTCGTATGCGTGTTCGTACACGTGTGATCGCTTCCTGAATGCTTGACGACGGAGAATACGCGTTCAATTAGGCATTTAATTACGATTAAAACGTTTACGCGCGCGGAGAAAAGCGTTTTAATTAGATACAGTAGTTCGAGGAGAATATTATTATTTTTTTTTTTTTTCTACAATGAGAAATAGTTTTATTTTTATTTAAAAACTAAAACGAGAGAAATGTTCGCGCGTGTTGGTATTTTTATCGTAAAAGGCTGATTGTTCTCGAAAACGAGAAGACATCTCTTATCGCGACCATTTTATAAGAGACTAAAATATTTTGTTCGTGATAAATTGAGCAATAATTTCGAAAATGATACGGAGAGATATTTTTCACGTAAACTAAATTTCTCTCTCGGGATAACGCTCTTCCGAAGCATGATGTACCGACACGTCGGACGCCGTTTCTTCTTAAAAATGTTCCATTTTTCACATTTACTTCTTAGCGACAGCGAAATGGCATCGAATCGTGGATTCGGCGAGCTGCGGCGCTCGGTTACGCGGGCAGGCTGAAAATATGACGGTATTTCAATGAGAAATGAACTTCTTGCTCTCCGTAATGCTTTGGGAAACGTATATATATATATATATATATATGTATATATATGTATATATATATATATTCCCGTTTCGCTGCTTCGCCTCACCGATTCGTTCGTACGAGAACGTTTTAAAGATCCTCTCTCTTCCTCTTCCTCTCTCTCTCTCTCTCATGCTGTTTTCTCACTATTCCTGTCTTTTTTGCTCGATCTTTTTTCTCACCGCGTCCCCTTTTCTCTCCTCAACGTACCAACTTATTACAATAAGATAAATTTGTCAGAATTAATTTCACGAAATCTCATATCTCTCGATACTTTCAGCAACTTTCTGTATAAAAAAGTATGCTTCAGTATTATTCTCGCGCATCTAACAAATCGGAACAAACACAATTCGTAATATCGATTCAACGAGTGAAAAAAAATTCGCGCTACACTGCTACCGACTACATTGTCAATAAATATTCCCGCGAATTTTCGCCCGAATTATAGAATTGTATTAAGTTATATCGGGTTTCCTTGAGCGTCCGTCAAGCTTTGAAAGTCCACCCTTTCCCGTCAGATTTCCCTGCCGCCCGTCACGGAAGTGCTTCACGCACGGATGACGCGTATCACGTCGATAAATTCGCGCGGCACCTTCTCCACGTTGTTATTCCGTGGCTTCGTAAGTTCGTTTTCCATCCCGAGAAAATCATATCGTCATTTTCGAGCCAAAGTTGCTATTGGTTCTACGCCGGAAAAAGAAGTAATAATGTGCACCCACTCACCCTCCCTTTTTCCTCTCTTCGGGGAAGTTCCGCGTTTCTCTCTTCCGCCGTCTCGAAGAGTTTCTCTCTCCCGCGTATTTTCCCTTCCTTTCGACAATAGGCGTCAAGCTCGTTCGTGCGACGAGCGCCGAGAGTACGGAGCTGAATTTCAAATTAGTCGATTCCATCCCCGTCCCACGATTTCTTCGCAGAGTACACCGATCTGTGTACCGCGTACACAGGGTGTTCCAGAAACCCTGCCCTTGATTTCAACCCTCAACCGAGATACACATAGACGCTCTTGGAAACCCGCTTTCCAAAACTTTCGCCCTTCGTATCGCTTATCGAATGTATTAAAACTACGAAATAAAAGACAGATAATTTGTTATATGTAAAATTTTCCGCATATATTGCGGAAAACTTTTGTGTTGCATTTGCTTGCAAAATTTAGATCAAACTGATGAAATTGCGCGTTGTGACTTGCAATCAATTATCAAGATTTATTTTACGAAATCAGTGATTTTTGAATTTGAAATGTATATCAAGTGAATTTTGAACACTGGGTATGTACGTATGATTCAATAAATTTTATTTCGCGTCCTCGGCATAGAAAGGAATTCGATAGATCATCATAGAAATTCAATAAACCCACATACAGATGTACTGAAGATTTAACAAGAGTTATAATGAATTTTACTTATTTGTAATTTTCTAAAATAGAAAGTAGCTCTCTAAAATATAAAGTTAAATCAAATCTTCAAATCTGGATCTTTAAGACACCATCTGGAGATTTTCTGCCAATTTTCATAGCCACCACTGATCGCGGCCGATCGAGCGCGGGCCACGAAAATTGTCGAAGGTAGGGATACGAGCGTCTGGTCTGCGAAGGACGAAAGTAATGAGGTCACACAGATCCGTAGGTCAACGTGGGATAGGAGAATAGGTGGGAACGAAAGCACCAACGAAAGCAGGCGGGAGCAGGTGCGGCGGGACACAATTAAAAAAGCCCGAGCCGCGAGCTTTGTACCGTACTCGGCGTGCACACGCGAGCTTCGCTCGAGAGCGAGCTTCCTCGGAAAGCACCCCTCGAGCTCCCCTTTGTCTTATTTACCCCGACCTCGGCAGTGAGGAGGTTCTTTCCTCTGTGCCACATCGCTACGGCCGTATTTCAATTTCGCCGGCTGTTGATTTTTTTGCAGCGCGCGATGACGAATCTCGAATGACATTTCGCGAGAGAAATGAGACGCTTTTTACACGTTTGTAACGAGTTTCGCGTCTCTCTCTCTCTCTCTCTTACTTTTGATTTTCCTCCGTCGTACAATATGTTCCCCGAACGAGATACATACATATAAAATCTTTATAAAATATCGAATCGGCATCACGAGAGAGAGAGAGACGCGAACATCGCTTAGGAGTTTCAGAGATTATTTGCATTGAGAAATATTTTCGAGTCAAAAGATGTTGTTTGTATATATTTATCGTCTGCGTAAATTTTACGAGATATGTAAAATTATAGATATTTTTTTTTTTTGAAGCAATATACCGTGTCGATATTTTCTTTAAAGAGAAAATTGAACACACACACACACATTGAGCAACTTTCGAGATATAAGTGATTGAAACGAGTTGTAAATTAAATCTTAAACCTTTATCATGTAATATTCTCTCTCTACTCGAAATTTTACAGTAACAACAAACACTAAAACTGTGACGTTTAATTATAGAAGATTCAGCATTGAGAAACTTAAAGATATATAAAAAGTTGCGTGAAGAGAAGAAATTTATATACAAGGAGAAAAAATATAAGAAAAAGATCGCTCAAAGAAAGAGCTCATCAAAATTTTGTTAATATCAGGATTTAATATATCTATCCAAGAAAAAAAGCACACGGAAACACTATTATATCGCAGAGTATTTTTAAGAAGTCGTAGTATATAATAATACACTTGTGTGATATTACGCGTCTTCTCTTTTCTCTTACTCTTTTTCTTTCTCTCTCTCTTTATCTATCATCTTTTCTTCTCGTTCTGCTCGAGGCTATTGCTATTGAACTGTCAATTTTCAGCGGCATATTATTACGAAAGGAGGGTTGATAATAAGCGCGACTTTATTAATTTAAGTAGCGCGCAGGCAACATCCCACCGTAATATTCGCGCTGGATTAATCAACGAAGTATCTAAATGATGATGGTAAGCAAAATGCTCTCTCAAATGCAATTTTCGCGTTCTTGTTTCACAAGTTTCGCCCCCCCCCCCGCCACGGCTAACGGAGAGATGCGGCCCGGCATTGTGTGTCAGAAGTTTAATATCTTCCCACGGGAGGTCTTTTGAGCCGGCCGCTGGCACGTGACCACTGGATTTATACAATAGAGGGCTGACTATCGATGACGTAGCTGAACTCGTAGTCTGCCTCGAGTGAAAAGCGGGCGCGTCACTCAAGCTAAAATGTAACTTGTTTAAGTATTTATTAAGAAAATGCATTTATAATTAAAGACAATATCGTCGTCAATAAAAGTATAAAGCACGTTTATAATTATCACGGAAAATTTAATATTAACGAGAAACCGTTGTGAAAAAAAACAATATTCGTGTATATATATATATAAATGAATGCACGATGTACACATGTACATGCCACGCGTACACGTGTATGTGCGTCAGCTATATTAAAAGGATAATTAAGAGGTAAAACACACAATGAACGTCTCGATGAAAATTCGAGGCAGACAGCATTGTGCTTTTCGTTCTTACGCTCGAATCTTTTCCCTCGAATCTTTCATAAATGAACGCAGTTCCGCCGTCATTAAAGCGTCGTGAACGAACGTGATTTATCGGTATCGATAACAATTATTTCGGAATCACGATTCGAGATTCACAAATAATTATTATGTTTAAAGCAGTTGTAAAATATTGCGATTTTATTTTCATATCACAAACAAACCCTTCAGTTAAACTATCTCGAAAGAAGCTTACATAAATTTTAATTCGCGACAATTTTAATAATATGACTAATTTCAATTTGCTTGTGTGCGGGGAAAAGAAGATTGCTTCCGTAATTTGTTGCAATTTGTTTGCAGCAAAAATGTATTTTTTTTTTGTGTCAAGCTGCATTAAAAGTAAAAAACAAAAAAAAGACAGATATATAAAATATCGCGAAGGCGAGTCATGGCTTTCGATAATACTTTTTTTTATCGAGAAGAAAAATCTCGACAAATACTAATTAAAATGCCGATGTTAAATTAGCTTGCGCAATTCTTCTTTGCAGATTTATCTGAGAAAACAACTTTGTGAGACTACTTTGGGATAATTACTTTGCCTCCGAGCGAAAGCCAAAGCTAACAAGGCCTGTAAGTAGAAGTAACAGTGTCTCTGAGGATTCGAACGGAATCTATCTACGGAAATCGAAACTTCCCGCGATATATATATATGGTGCAAACAACATTCCCGTCGATTTATACAATCAATGAAATTAATCACATCAATGTCATAAATACATAAAATATTATATATGCATTTATTTATACACCAAAACAAAAAAAACATGCCGATCGTGCACTAATTATCTTGCATTAAAAAAAAATTATTTACGACAAATACATTTATCATTGATAGATATAAGTCTGTTAAGATATTGAACAAGCAACAGAGACCAGTTTGTTTTACGGCAAATAAAAATTTTTGAACTTGGGCTCGACGAAGTCGCAGAAAATACATTTTCCACTACTTAATGAATGCGCGCCGCGTCGGTTAAAATTCACTCGCGAAGAAGACGCCCGCCGCTTAATTAATTATGACCGGAATTCGCGCGAGCGGCTCGTTAATGCAACTGTGTTACATAACCGGGTGCAGGGCAAGGAGGCTGGAGACGCGAGATCGTAGGTTTATTGATTCGGTTTTCTCCGCGGTAAAGTTTTTTTCCTCCCTCCGCGCCCCGCGAGAGACCACCCTTTTCCTTTTCCTCACCCGTTTCTTATCCTACCCCGTTACTTTCTGTTGCGCGTCCCCGTTCATTCCCCCGCCAAGTAGGACACAACTTTTCGAGAACTTGTCTCGCATCTCCCCCGATTTGAAACGGGAATTGACTGTATTGATGTTCCGTCGATCACGTGTCGATCACGGTCCTTACGCAATGATTGGCACATATTTACCGATTGCACGACTACAGTAAACAATATTAATATACACAGAAAAGCCCGGTTTCTTTTGCATGTTTTAATCAATTTTAACTCGATATTGATTCAGTTCTTTCTGTTTACACTCACTTCAATATTAAAATTCTACTTTTTAATTTTAATAAATTTGAAGTTTTTTTAGACAATACGCAGATACTATAAAGAGTATTCTAAATACTTGTATTAAAACATCACACTTATACGTAATCGATCGACTGCAAACATGTTGTTGCAGCGTTTAAGCTCGATTAAGCGAGAAGCGATTAATAAGAAATGTATAAGCATCTCTCTGTTTGCCAGACTCGCGCGATATTTGGATAGCGAATTTGACAGTTCTATTGTTGTTATCCGAGATCAAAGGTGCTGTATAGTTTAAGTCTGTCTCGCGTAACAATTCGACATTATAAGGTAGGTCTTTGCTACTTCGACGTAATACAATGCCTTTCTTTCATTCACCGTGCAGTCTATTCTACTTGCCGGGAGCTAGTTATTAGATTCTTCGTTTTTATCGATCTTTCGATCCTTAGAGAGATTCAGTTTTATATTAACCGTTTCCGACGTGGTATATTCAATAAGGATCAAAGCGTCATAAGTTCGATCACGAGCCAAGTTCCATTTATTTCGATACACAACGACGTAACTCTAACGACCGTATCCTTTCTCTTTTGTACTTCATCCCTCGGTTTCGAAATGTATCACACGAAATGTTGTCGTAAACCTAACATTTTGCTTTAGAAAACAAATCTGCCATCGCAAACAGAGCGTGCAAACAGATTGAGCAATGTAAAGACATCAATAATTATACGAGCGAATATTTTCTCAGATTGCGCATAATATTTGTACAAAATGTGTTTCACTTCAAATTTTAATATCCGTTAAAAAAAAATCCTTAAATTTTTGAGGGACGCATCGCACGAAAAAGCACTTCTTTAAATCTTTTTTTTTTTTGACTTGTCAAAGTTTTTCTCTCTTTCTCTCTGTTTCTCTCTTTTCGAAGATGGAAGTCTCGAAAACCTGTATAATGAAACACTTCGTAATAGATCTCGTTATATATGTGAAATGTTCGAAGGTAGGTACTTTTGAGAAGAAACAGAATTATATTGTAAGTTCATCGTTCGCAGTAATATCTCTCCTTGCAAGAGATACACACGTAGGTAACAACGGTCAGCAACAATAAATGGTTTCGGGAAGCCATCGTTAAACGACAAAAGAGATAGATAGATAGATAGAGAGAGAGAGAGAGAGAGAGAAACACCGAGAGACAGTCGGAGAGGAAAAGAGGAAAATGAGCAAAATGGGGTAAGAGAGATCCGGAGAGAGGATGTTACGTTGTAAGGAGTAACACGATATTCCCGATCCGGCGCGGAAGCTTTAGAAACGAGATAAAGAAGGGCTCGCAAGTGCAATAAATCCTCGGGTTTCCTACCTTCTCTTACTTTCCCCCTTTCCCGTCCCTCTTCTCATCGCTCGTCTTTCATCTACTTTTGCCGTTTCGCGCAACCTCGCGCGCTTCGTAAAATCCCGTAAGGAAGGAAGCCGATGTCGACGCTGCTGATCGAAATGAATTTACTGTTTACCTGGTGGCCGGGGCATCTGTTGCGATGCGATTCAAGAGAGCGCGCGGCTATATGATATATAGCGAGCGTGCGATGCATCTCGCGCGGTTTAGAAATCATTTCCCTCTTCTTTCATCCCTCTACCTCTTTGCGTCTTCTCCCCTTTGGCTACATCGATACCAAAATGTGACGACGACCGCGGAATACGAACGAGCCAAAGTGAGAACGTGTCGGGAATTAATCTTCAACTGTGTGAACTCTAAAGCGAATTGTGCCTCGCGCTCGTCGTTTTTCTTCGTTCGCAAAACCACGTAATGGAATATCGTGCTCAATAGTACTCCATTGGATGATAATACTAACTTTCGAAAATTTAAAGCACAACAATAAGCGACAATGCGCGTCGTTTTCACGTGTCTTCTCTTTTTACGTAATTTCTCCGAGTTTTATCAACTATATATACATATAACAGCTCTATACGTGCGCATTTCGGTCATGAACACACAATTCAATTGCCAATAGAGCGTTCTCTTTCTCCCTCTTCCCCCTCACGTCGCGACACGTTGTTGAATCCTTCCTGCTAGTTCGATATTTCGACTCGCTATTTCCCACACAACTTCGGTACGCGGATTAAGATTATTAAGCGAGAAAATGAACCGGACGGAATTCACATACAACGCGCAGTCAATTTGCACATCGAACTCGAAGAAGTAAACATGTAAAACCCGTCAAAAATTGTCAAAAAAATTGGGCATCGCGCTAAAAAAAAAAAGTAAACTTCGTATTAATCACTGAGAAACTTGTTATCGCGTTTTTAACGTAGAGCGTCGCGATTGCTTTGAGAACAAATCTAAGCGTGAAAAACTTTAATCTGTAAACAAGCAAAACAGCACGAAAATTTCATGAAATATAAAAACAAAAGCTTGATAGAAAAAAAGTTATATAGAAAATTATCTACTCATGCAATTTCTCAAGTTGTTCGAACGGTCGTAAAAAAAGACTCTCTTTTTGAAACAAGATCGAACGCGAAGGAGCGTTTCGTCTTTAACCTGTCATCACGAACGTTAAAAACAAGAGCCTCGCTCATCGCACGTTATCGCGGCAACGCGAAATTTATACACATCGGAAATATCGTTTAGCCGATCATTTGTAACTCGTCCCGCCAAAATTACTCGTCATTATGCATCCCGAACGGTTATACGCGCGAACGATCTCGCGCGATAAGAAAAATAAAGAAAAGGAGCAAGAAGTGAAGGGAAAAAGCGCCGTCCCCGTTTACGTAGACGGCCCTCTTTGCAGTCTGCGGAAGACGCGCGCGACCTTAAATTGCATTTGAATAAAGCAATTTGTGCACGCGCCGTAATCCAATTCGGTCCTCTCGCTAGTTTTCGCTACGCGAAAGCACCGATAAATCAACCAGTTGCGCGGCGCATCGGCCTCAGCACGCCCCTACGATGTAGCCATATGGCTTAATTTCGTTCGTAGAACGTGTGGCGCTTCGAAAGGCCGGAAAAAGCGTTTTCGCGTATGAACGAAGGGTGGGGACACAGAAAAAAGTACCGACATAGCGAGTATCATCCCTGACGCACCGCGCTGTGTTGTGCGCTCGATTGTCTACGATTTACGCGATGTTACGTTAAAGTCGAAATGATCTTACAAACAATTTGGCAGTTAGCTCTTGATTTTAACGCAAATCGATGAAACGTTAAATCGCCCGAAAAAAAAAATAGAAACACATGATTGTATAAAATTTATATATAAAGTGATCAGATCGCGCTAAATTTTGGATTTGATTTTCCACGATTACATGAAAAAAAAATCACATCCAAACTTAAATGAAATCTTATATGATCATATAAAACCACATACCCCCCCCCCCGACCCATATATAATCTCACATGATCCCACATTTTTCCTCGAGCAGTTTTCTTGTTCACGTATTACGAGCGAGCTCTTTTAAAGTATAATATTTCTTCTAAATTTTCTTCAATCGCGTTTTAAAATTATTTTCAATACACTACAAACAACACGTGTTTCGTTTTTTCTCTCAACCTTGTGTCTTTTTTCTCTTAGGGAACACGGCAACTCGATATAAATTCGAACGTGAAAATGTGATTAAACGCAGCTTACACGCGCTTGCGATGTACATTATATATATAACGCGACTTAGAGCGCGCGATATATCGCGGAATATATATTGTAGAACGGCGCGTTAAACAGGTAATCGTTGTACATTGTTCTTAACGCGTCTTAAACGAAATTCTCATATCTATAAGAAATAGTTTTTTTTTATCTGTTTTATCTGCATTTTTACGCTCGGGAAATAAACGTCGGCTCATTTCTTTCTTGCGTGCGCCGATAATTATTTCGTCTACTTCTTTTTTCTGCGTATATATAATTAACCTAGTACACATAAACAAATGATACTTCTACTGGTTTTATTTTATTATTTTTGATTCTTTACTGTGAGACGCACAAAACTTGGATTTGACGAGGTCACTTGATCGATCACTTACATAGACATTCGTCGCAAATTCAGTTTGTATAAGCAGACATTCCATAAATATACAGAGCCATATATGTACGTGACAAGTTGTGCGCGATTTCGCGCGTAAAAATAACACGTAAAATCACTACCTAACAAATATCACAACAGAGGCAGAAGAAAGAGAGAATAGCTCTCTCTCTCTATCTCTCTCTCTCTCCCCGGAGCTTCGAAAATCGAGCTTTGAGTGTTCCGAACTCGTCGATACAAACACCTCGCAGGAGACCGAGCGTTTCCAATATAGATGCAGGAAACGAGAACATAAAGTAGACAGTTCAAGGCAGGTGAGATTGCTATGCTAGAACAGCGCTAAGAAACACCGAACACAGCCAAGAACCAGAAGCATGTTGCAGTCGCGTGTACATATGTGTGTGTATGTGTGTGTGTGTATGGTGTACGTATGTAGTACGCGCGTAGTACGCAAGAGTCGTGTGCGTAGCATCCCCTCGTGGATCCGGACCAGGTGTATCGAGTGGGCAGTCGAAACATCTATTCAGCTGAGAAAACATCTAGAAGGAAACAACAACAGCTCTGCGCTCGATCGCGAGACGTCGTCCCCACGTTCGATACGGTCCAATTTCCAGTGCCAATGTCTCGCGAAAGTGGCCCTTGCCGTGTCTCATTGCGCTATCGAAAAAAAAAACCACGTTCGCGCTTTGCAGGTGACGACGCTCTCGATCCGTCCGAGAATGGAACATCAGAGGAAGAGAAAATTAAAACTAAAAAAATGAGAAGAGGAGAGAGATAGAAAGAAAAAGAAAGAAAGAAGGAGAAAGATAAAGAGAAGAAGAAAAAGAAGACAGGAAAAGAAAACCAGAATGAGGGTAAGAGAGAAAGAGAGAGAGAGAGAGAGAGAGAGAGAGTGACAGCCATCTCACCGCCCGCCACAGCTCAAAGCACTCACTAAACGTCACGGGAGAGCACGGACAAAAAGGACTGACGGCGGCGGTTGTTGGTGATCAGTGTCGGTCAATTGTCGCTGTCTACGTTCAACGGGGCAAGTGTTCTACGCCTGGGACGTGCTTTCGATAACCTACAAAGAGCACTGGCTCCTCTCTCCCCCGTGTTGTCGTAGTACGGTCGCTCGCGTAGCGTCCGGACCCAACGTACGCCGTGGTGCCACCTGACAGACTCCGGGAAATTCGAGAAAACGACATTTCCTTCGGCCCATGCGCGAGAACTTTAATCGAATTTCGGCGTTGCAGCGCCAACAACGGCGCGCCCGCGACGCGACACGCTTCCCCGCACGTGATCGGAAAATTTGAATTTTCCCGCGTCCGATTTCCGCTCGCCGATCGAGAATCGTTATTCTCGAACGATCTCTCGACATTCGAGATTCTTCTCTCTACTAATCGATGTAATATACACCGTAAACATTGAAGAGAATAAGAAAAAGAAACAATTTTTACGATACTACGAGACTATGGACCTCTGTTTTTTCCTCAATTTTTTGCAAATCTGCACATATCTCAGATTTTCTTAGTGTTGTTGTTTTCTACTGTCGAAGTAGATATAAGATATTTTGTTGTAAAGAGAAACGCTACACAAAGTATAGATTTTTCTTTCTAAGACGCGCACACACATTTGTTTAGCTATTATTTTCTCTACTTTCTGTAAATATTGAAATTATATTCTTATAAACGTTCTATTATCATTTTTCTAAAAATCATTGATCTAACTACATTTGTATTCTCATCTATTCAGTAATCGCGGACAGATGAATTTTTTTAAATATTGAGTTTCAAATATATTTCAATATAAAGATTTGACAGTTTTACGATAAGAATCATGACGGAGCGAGTAATTCACGAATAAAAGTCGGTCGGAACCAGTTTTGTCATCTTTCTCTTAACTTAATTGGCCGATTATTCTATTGAAACTAACTAAATGATTTAGTCGTTTAGCAAAATTAATTAAAATTGACCAATCACGATTGATACTTAATCGGAAATAGTCGAATGTTATTTATTTGTAAAATATATATAATAACGCAAAATATATAATTACTAATAGAAAAATGTCAATTGTTTCGATCTTGTTTATCTCCAAGTATAAAATTTACCTTTATTTAACTTCTCACACTTGAAGCGGTTGCGGTCTCGATTTCCCGCGTTGTCTAATATCCTAATTGTTTCCCCATTCACGCAAGCGTTAGAACTCGACGCATAAATTACCACGCGCAATGAGCAACTGTTTAAACGAGAACGGAAATGGTTTTTTTCCGCTTCACTGTGACGACTGTGAAGTAAGTCGTCAGTTACGGCTAGTGGCGCCATTCAACGACTCGCGTTGAAATCTTCTTCGCATTTCTTTATTGTTTTTTTCTATCTGTAAACATGTCGATATAATTTTTTATATACTTCTGTAAATCACTTTAAATACACAGAGTTAACATTTTCTTGCAACTTTAAAATTATCGAATTTCTTAATTTTACTTTTATTTCTGCGCGTGTTTCTGCCTGGCCGCTCTCAGGCTTCTCTCTGATAAGCAGAGAGCATAAGATACTGTGTAATCACTTTTCCGCCCCGTAAACTAGCGCATGTCCACGGGTGGTACACATTGGAACTACGCAGACAGTCCACGAGCGACACGTCGGTGCGCTATGTCCACAGCGTGCGGTTCTATTCTGTGCTATGTGCACGAGTTTAAATGGTCACTTTCTTTAAGTGTGTGAGTATATTCGAAAGCGTGAATTTGACCATTTAAACTCGTGCACATAGCACAGAATAGAACCGCACGCTGTGGACATAGCGCACCGACGTGTCGCTCGTGGACTGTCTGCGTAGTTCCAATGTGTACCACCCGTGGACATGCGCTAGTTTACGGGGCGGAAAAGTGATTACACATTCTCTTATGGACCTGGTCGCTCTCAGGCTTCTCTCTGATCAGGCCACTCCTTTTGAATTATCACGTGGTTCCGACATTCCGATCAGTCTGACACAATTGTTGAGGCAGTGAGACGTAGTTCAACTTGGGTTGTGGATTGGTGAAGCATAGTGGAAATGTCCGCACCGGTGAAGAAGCGTGAGATTCAGGCAAAAGTACTCGATGCCGATACAGATCCTGTTTCTTCGTCGTTGTCTAACAGTGAGGATGAGGAACAAGAAGTAAGAAATATTTGTTTATAGTTTACGATAAAATACATCATGATACCGGGTTAATTAACCTCAACTCGGAACCATGTGGTCGCTTCTTATTATAGTGAATAGGTTTTAATTGTGATTTAAATTGCTTCGCAATTGCGACAACATCGTAAAATGTCAAAGTAATAAATCAAAATGATAACTTTTTGCGCTAAGTGATTTATTTGTTTGTTATTTTAGCGCGAATTATCTGACAGTTAATTATCTGACTTCCAGGAATAGTCGGTTCATTGTAATAATACGATAATAAGATTAGCATGTACATCTATAGTTTTGAATACCTGTTTTTATATGAGAATAAATTCACGATATATATTTTAAAAATAACTTTAAAAAAAACTGTTTTGTGGTAAAATTTATATCTGTGATAGTTTAAAATAAAAATCTCTTACATGTTTGTGTGTTATGTCATATTGAGCAACAAAGTTGTGTTTTATATAATGATAATTATTAGGTTGTTTTACATAAATAAGTCATATATCTTTATGTGATAAAGATTAAAAATAAAAGTTAGAATAGTAACTATATATTTTCATAATTTGATATTTTTGCGTATCTGATTATGAGCTACTATAATTATATCTGACTTTTGTTCAATAATGTAATAAAGATGTGTGATGCAGAAAAATATTTATTTACAGGCAGTGGAGATCCAAATAGATTTTGAAGGTCGTAATGCACAGGATCCTGATTATCATGGAATCAAAACCTTGTTGAAACAACTTTTTCTCAAAGCACATATTGATTTAGGTGGACTTACAGATTTAATAATATCTCAAAATTATGTAGGATCTGTTATTAAACAAGCTACTGATGAGAATGAAAGTGAAGATGAGGATAATGATGATGAGGTTAATGATGTATTTGGTGTTACAACTGTTATCAACATTTCGGATAAACAGGTAACTGATATATTGATAAAATATTGTGTGACTTGTCATTGTTACTAATCAAAAGCTATTTTAACAAAGTTTTTTTCAGTTCTTATAAACAAAAGATAAAATTCTTTGTTTCAGAATATTCCATGTATACAACAACTTAGAGATTTATTGAAGCAGTTAGCGGATGAGCATGCGACAGATGCGGCTAACACCATGATAAATAATTTATTGGGAAATGACGCGGAACAGTTGGGTTTGCTTATTAACGAGAGATTCGTCAACATTCCTGCCAAAATCTCAGTGCCCCTTCTTGAACATTTAATTTCCGAAGTGGAACGTGCCAATAACAGGAACATGCCCTTTAATTTCTCGTATTACATATTTATATGTAAATTATACAAATCAGATGACAAGAAAATCGAGAATACAAAAAACAAGAAGAAAAATATCGATAATGTGCCGTCTGTATTATGGAGCAATCCAGAAGAAGAGATTTTTGCGGAAGATGCAACTGTTAGTTTTGAATTCTCCGTTGAAGAAGAAGCAGATAGTGGCTTATCTGGAAAATGGACTGAGAGAGATGATGAAATGACACCTTATAGACGAGTACTCCTTTTTGAAGCTTCCAAATTGCCATTAATATTACAAAAAATACAGAATCAATTTTCTCAATAAATTTGATAAGTATATTAAAATATAATTACATTGGCAGAACATGCGCGATGGAGTTTTCGCTTGGTCCTTTAATGTGTAATAAGAATGAAAAATGTGCTTTTCAGAGAAAACAAATTTTTGTAATTCCTGCGAACGACAATGTGTAATCGTGATAGCATGTGGAGTAAGCTTTTTATAATACATCTTTTACACAATGCTTCATAATTGCTACAAACTGTTTCTCTATACGCCTATATTTCTCACTCTTTTTTTTTACTCTTATTTTTTTTTAATCTTAAGGTGTAACAGTTTCTTAACATATAACAGTTTCCATAGTCAATCCGTCGATTCTATATCAGACTTCATCTTCAGACAGTAACAGCTGTATAAAAATTTATAATGGAATATATAAATTTCGTACATGTTTTTAGATTGAGCAAGATAGATCTAGGTGACCAGTTATGCATATAAATTAACAAAAATTAACATATATGTATAGTATATATACATAGAGTATATAGTACACATATATATTGTATATGTATAATATATATGTGTACATATATAATACACAAACTATATATGTATATATACATGTGTACATATATAATACACAAACTATATATGTATATATACATATATATATTGTAAAGTAATCAACATATCAAATCAACATATAAATTATTTAGTCGCTTGAGACTCAATAATTTTGTTGAAGTTTGTTTATTACTTAGACAACTCCCTTTTTGATTGCTACGAAGTCGCGTCTGAAAATTTAAGCGGTTGCCTTGTTGGTTTGGCTCTTCGTTTCATAGTACCGAGAATATTTAACATCTCGGAAACTGCCGGTGACGCATTCTCCGCTTCTTGCCGTTTTTTCCGCTCCTCTTCTCTTTGTTTCTAAAATCAACATCTCGTTCAAATATCCTCCAAAAAAAGTTAAAAAGAAAAAGAAATGATTTACTCTCTGAAATAACACACACTCAAATGTTTCCAAAAAAAAGACCTCTAAAATACACCAGAAAATTTAAGCGATGTTTGAAAGCTTTAAGACACATCTATTTTCATTTATCTACTTACATCTGTATGCTTTAACGTATAACGTCCGCCTTTAATTTGATTTATAACGTCGTCGATAGCTGAAAGTATATGGGTATGTGTAAGTTTCACTCATTTACTGTTTTACATAGTAAACAAGATTGATATCACAATTGAACATCGAAGTATGTAACAGATAAGAGAATAGATAATTTTATATATACGTATATATATGTACCGGATTGTTGCGCAACTGCAGGTGTTTTCTTCGGCGTAAGGCCAAGCATCTTTTCCATATCACTTACAGCCGTATGCTCCGAGGTCAGTTTTTCTCTGGTCAGCAATTTTATCGACGATTGACCGGCTCCGAACAGTGGTATTAACGGTGGAGGTGGTGGTAATGGCGGCGGCGGTGGTCTCGACGCTTTCTCTTCTAACTCGCTGACTTTTTGCTTCAGGCTTTGCACAACCTCTTGTAGCTCTTCCACCAATTTCTCTGCTCTTTCGGCTCGTTGAAGAACTAGCTCCAAATCGCATTCAGCGAGCTTCAGCTTTTCCTCGACGATCTCAAATTCTACATTTGACTCTTTCTCTTCTAGTTTCTCCTGTAACATCTGCACTTGGAGAGCATGCTTCTGCTGTTCTTCCTCTAGCAATCTCTTCAACGATTCAACTTCTTGTAGAACAGTTAATAATCTACCATTTGGATCGTCTCCAACGTCGGCCATAAGAAGAGCACTTTGGTGCGCTAAGACGTTCCGTTCTTTTTGAGCCTGTAAATAATTTGTACTTAGCGTCGTGGTATTCGAGGAATTCCATATACCAACAGATTAAACCGTCTTATCGTTCCGTTTCGTAAATACCGCGTGTCAAGAATTTTCTATAGATAACTTTAATCTCTCCGGGTAAGTTTCTAGACAACATTTGTTTATTAATTATAAAATAGAAGATTCTTATGTAAACTGTGATAATTAAATTTATATATATATACGTTTTGTGGAAGATAGTGATAAAAACACACCCTTTCGGCTTCTCTCTGGAGAATTTTTGCGTTTTCTCTCTCGTGATCGCATTGCGTTTTCAAGATCCTCACCTCTTCAGCTACCTTTTTTGTGACTCTCTCCATATTTTCTTTGTACATTTTCATTTCCTTAATTTTCTCCTCGCCTGCGACAGAAACAATTATCGGTTTAGTATCACTCTCATTTCACGTGCGACGAGATTAGAAATATTTACCTTTTTGTCGAAGAGTTCTTTCCTCCTCTAGCTGCGTAGTCAGTTGTGTTACCTGTTCTTGTGCTTCGAATTCTTGAAGCCGCGCGGAATGAAGTTGCGTTTGAAGTTGCGCTATGTCGCCGCACAACTCTGGAAATGAGTCAAGTACGTTGTATTTTTAACACACAATTAATATTATAAAACTTGTATTTTTTAAAATTCGTTTGGTAAATAATTGCATTATAAAGTGACAAATGTATCAATAATCAACAAAATCAATTCTACTGACCTTTTACAGTTTGTCTTAACTGATCCAGATCTTCGGTATTCGAGTCTACTTCGTCGGACGTGTAAAACGGCAACGATCGTTCGTCTAACAATTCTTGCGGATTGTTATGCATCAACTTTTGCGCCATGAGTTGGGACTGTCGCTTGAGCTCGCGATTTTGTCGGTACCACTGTAACAAAATTTTGTGTATTTCTGAACGTGTACGTGTTATTTATTCGATATTATTTATTTCATTGTAATTTATTAGATTTGATAGAATCTAATAAATTAATTTTTATTTCATCAACAATATCACGATTCTTGATATAGTTCAAAAATTTAAGACGTGGCGGACACACCAGATCCATGTCGCTTCTAAGTCGTAATCGTTCAAACTATGTAAACATTGGCGTACCCTCATTTTTTTACCACCAGCCCGTCACGAATCACGTTTTCAATAATATTTCGCTACGGGTCTGTTTGGACAATTCTGCCTTGCACATTGCTAAAACCATTCGCTGTTTGAGGATTAAATCGTTACCTGAGATGCTTGTTGCATTGCTTTGTGCATCGCATTCGTCTCCACGTCATATTGATTTTTCAATTGTTCGTATTCTTTGCAGAGAGCTTCCGAAACTATAAGAAATCAACAAATACGCATAAAAGTTGGGAAAATATTATAAAAAATTCAATATGTGTTGTAATTTCCAAATTAACTACGCACCTGTTCGCAACTTTTGTAACTTTTGCTCTTTTTCCTGAACTTGTAGTTGCAACGAGACGTTTTCTTCTTGCAGTTGTTGCGACTTTTTCTCCAACTCTGCATTTTCCTTATTCCCTGTAAAAAATTGTGCGATCGATATAGAGGAAAAAACCATAAATTTTATACATATATTATACGTATATAAATTTTTTTATAAATTATAATATTTTTATTATAATTTTTTATCTGTGTAGTTACTGACCACAGTGTGTGAAATAAAGAATGAGTCAGTTGTCAAATACCGCGATCATGTCGATATCCGACTACCAGATTAAGGTCACGTAACATAGTACATAGAATACTTGAGAGACATTCGATGATGTCATCGTTCGTTTCTAAGAGAATTCGTATTCTCATATATCATATGAGTCTGCTGTCTGTTGACGATTCGATGTATGAGAAAAATATAAAACAAGATATATTTTATACACGCGCATACACACTCGCTTTTTTATTCTGAAATAATTGATTAGAAAAACAAAAAACTTCGCGTTATATGCGGATTATTACGTGTGAATGAAAAAAGTAGCGTTGATTTTTTTTTTAATATCTCGCAAAATCTGACTTAGTTTTCAACCTTATTACTAATTGCTCGTTTCTCTTCTTTGTTTTGTATGTTTTTTCGACGTATTTTAAATATTATTTTTAAACATCCTTGATCAATCGTAAGAAGTCTGACGCGTTGCGTTATGCATTATGCATAAACTACTTATGAGGCACTTTGCCTCTTAATTACCCGAGTCGTGTTTAAACGATTTTGAGAACGGTCTGGGACATGTCTTGCGTCCAGACGACAGTTAAACTTTCTTATTTCAACGCTTGCTCTTTTCGTACATTAAATTTGATCGATCGATCGTTGATCGATCTCTATACATTTGTTTTAAGAACAATAAATCACGTACAAGCTGGTCCGACGACGCTTCTTGTCCGCGTCAATTTATAATTCAATCGTGTATGTACAAACACAGTGTGACTAATAGAGCGTCATTGTCGTCATTTTACATGCATAAATGAATCACGACACGACAAGATAATCGACTGCGCATTCTCAGCCAATTATTGTTCGTAAACTATAATCGTGTGGTGCGTCTTGCGCACTTTCCGTTACTTATATGTGAGTTTTTGTGTCGAAGAAAAGTTTTATCAAAAGTCAACGACTGTAACAGCCGACCGGCTTATCGTGCCGAGACACCACAAAAGAGAGATCGGAAAAAGAAGAAAGATCAACGTTTTATCATCAACCACAATATGAAAACAATTGTTAAAGTAACTTTCCATAGTTTAAAAAAATACGAGAAAAATAAGGAAACTCAAGAGAAAAAAAAACTAGAGAAGATAAGATATAGATAAAAGAGAACTAAATTTTTAGTTTAGTTTAGTGTGTGCAAATTTAATTTTTAAAGTGTAAAAATTTAATTAACCCTTTGTGGAATGACCGGATCTGTGAAACTCACGCGACTTTAAAATTAAACACCTCCGCGAAAAATTAATATTTTTCAATTTTATATATTTTTTTTTTAATTAAAAGCTTGAACGATTCTGCGTCGACAAAAAAAAACAAATTAAAAAAATTGTCTAGTAGTTTAAAAGATATAAACGTTCAAAAAACTAATTTTTACTAAAGACATTGATGCGTAATTTTAGAGTGGGTCTGGGAGACCCATGTCGGTCTACAAAGGATTAAGTTCAACTTGGAAAAATGTAATTTATAATTTTTTGTAATATAATGTATACATATATATTTGTTACCAGCTTCGATCTTCTGCAACAACAGCTTCCGCTTCTTCTCTGACTCTTCATATTTCGTTTTCCATTTATTCTCTAAGAAACTGTTACTCCTATTGAACTCGACGACGTTTGTTCTGTGAGAGCTCGCAGGTGTCGGCTTCTCGTCGGAATTTCGTACTTCGATGCTAGAAGTCGACAACTGATGATGATTCTGATGATGATTGTTACGTGATCTTAATTGTACGACGGAAGCGTCAGAATTCCGCACTTCGATGCTGGAAATCGACAGTGAGGGATGATTGTGATGGTTATTGTTGTTGGTGTTGTTGGTGCGTGATCTTGACTGTACAGAAGCGTCGAGCTTCTCGAAGGACGCGGTTTTCGCGGCTACGCTGCCCGGTACGCGACAGAATTTGTCGAAGGATCCTCTTCGATTTGGAGGACATCTCTCTTGAGCCTTGATCGCGGTTGATATTCTGGGCACCGGAATATGAGAATGAATCACACTCGAGGACGAGGAGGACGTCCCTGTGTTCAGGACAATGCTGCATTCCGTCTTATTCATGGCGCCTGTGTGAATAAAATGTGCTTGTTATCTCAATTTCATATTAAGCGACTCTGTCGCAGTCGGCGATGATGGAGCGCAATAAGAGGTATTTCCTGTCTGTGAAATAACGTATCATTAAGTTCACGTGCCTTTCTCTGCGATAACGTGTTATTTATGTGGCGTGAAAATGGGAGGATAAAATTCTCAAAAAAAACCTTCTATGCAAACTCGATATTGATAAAAAAAAAAAGTATTTCTCTAATTCTAAAACAATTTTCTAAACAAATAGTTTTTTTAATATTTTTTTATTTTCGAATGTAATTTGTTGAAATTTATGTTGTTTGTACAAACGTGCAATAATGACTTTATTATGATATTCAGGAGATAATATTGACAAGTGTGTTTTATTTTTAAGCATGTTTGTGTTAAATTTTATGATGATATTTGTGATAAGTATCGATAACACAGAAATAACACACGTGTTCGATTTTTACGCACGTATATACGTTCTTCGTAAACAGCATAGATCCCCTCGATTGAATACGTATTGTAAAAATTGTCATGTAAAACCGTGTGTGTGTTACATATATTTATATATACATTTTGACGAAGGCAAAGGTTAATAACTTTGGACTAAAATCTAAATATAAACGTATATTGGTCTCCCGCTCTCGACGGTCACGTTCGAAATAGCCGGTCGTGTCAAAATATTCTTAACTCTAATCTGGATTTCGCGAATTCGCAAACCGATCTGACGTTACTACGCTCGAACATAATGCATAAATATTAATATTTAACTTAATTGTTATCGGTGTTCACTGCAGAAATTTGCAATAGAAATATTAAACAGTTGTGATGAGAAAAGAAAAAGTTTACTGAGAACAACGTTTGTAATTAAGTTTCATCAATCTTTATACCACACACTTTGTCATGAAAATTGAGATCAATTGAGTTAAAAACATCGTTACAACATTCGTCAAATGGAGAGAGAGAGATTGACTCGTAAATGTTCTCGATATCGTGTATATACGTACACACGCCGCGAAATATCGGAACAGAACGGATTGTGTGAGTTTCTAAAATAGAATACGCGTTCAAAAGTTTACTCAAGTTGGGGTTTGAGCGCCACGTGCTGTGCTTCGCGGGGGCACCGAGTTGCGCCTCTCCCGCGGGTCATTTAAAGTTAATTCGTCGGAATGCATTTGTCAGGACTCGTGCGATCGTTAAAACGAGTACGTGTACTCGCGCGACGCTACGCGATGCTGCTTCTCCCGGATTTAAAAAAAAAAAAAAAAGCACGCCAGGTGCGCGATCGATTTGATAATGTCATAAGGCATAATTACTCCTAATGGCTTCCGCCGTGTCAATGCCCCCTTTTTGCGCGCCGGCTTCCTCGTGCGCTCTCGCGAACGTGAAAGTCGACGGAGAGGCAAAAAAATCGCTCGCCCGCGAAGACGAGATGCACAGTGCTCTCTTAAATCACAAAACGAACAGTCATTCGCTCGAAGAACGTTTAGAAAGAAGCTGATTAATTCTTTCAGCATTCGTTAAGTGCGCGCCGAAGCAGAAAAAAAAATTCCGCCGTTTTAGCAAATTCGCGAACACTTGAACGAACAAGGGCGTATTACTGCACATGTATTTTAGACACGAAACACGGAAACAATTCTTTCTTTACGTGCGAGCAAAGAAAACTTATAAGTGCTCTAATTTTATTACGTGACTTACATTTAACCAAAGAATTGGATTTTCTTACGTTGCTCAAAAATATCTTTGTTTCGATTAAGCTTTGCGTCGAGATCGGACAAGAAGCGTAAGTTCGTGGAATTTTACTCATGTTAAACGCGTATTCTGTGTCGTTTGAGATAGAAAACTGTAGAAACCACAGAATTAATTAAATAACTGGATTTAAAAAAAAAAAAAAAAAAAAACACATCACGCACAGAGCGCGATTATAACTACTGTACGCTTATCGAGCTACTTGCTATTGTTTTTTTTTTTTTCTCTCCTTGCACTCGTTACGGAATACTGATGTCATCGATCGTTGCACCGTGGTGGCACGCTCTATAATTTAGGTGTGTGTATACGTAAGCGCATAAGCACTGGTGCGTGCCCGACGTCATGCATTAATGGGAACCAGCAGCGAGTAAAGTGTGATAAAATCCAATTGATAGGACACGGACTAGTCTTATATACCGGTGTTGTGTACTACAAAAAATGAGTTTTCTCAGAGATACCGCTTATCTCTCTACAAATTGATGAAAAAGTTAAAAAAAAAAAAAATGACGTGTCAAAGATTTGTCGAAACATTTAAGTAGAAAGTCGATAAAGTAATGTCGCGTAGTTTGCTTACTGTATAATGACACAAATGAGCATTAAATGTCAAAAGTAATTTTTGCGGAAAACGTGTGTGTGTGTGAAAACATATATGTGCGCGATTAATGTAAAAATACATTTATGGACGTTAGTTTTTATTTTTTTTTCTTTTAAGGACCGTTATTTTGCTTGGATACGACATGACAATTCAAAACGAGATGTACGAAGACCTTTAATTGTTGACTTTATTGCGCGTATTCGCCGTGTTATAACACGGACTTCGGAGTCTCTCGCACGTCAGATCGGAAAGCACACGAGGTCCTTTCACTTTTCCTCTTCTGCATCAAGGGACAATGACTGTGACGCATTGTGACGTGACACTAGATTCTCTACTTAAATTACCATCATCGACACACGATCGACATTTAAGAGAGACATTTCAAAGCAATTACAGAAAAAAGATTTAAGTTACTTTTCTATCGAAAATCAAGTCAAATAGTTGACTGAGATGACACACGAACAAAAATTACGTGTATATCTTTTTTTTACACAGCGGTTACACTCACATTTATCTCATATATTCGCCATTAAATACGAAATTTCAAAACTTCGACCTCAGTACGTTCGGCACATTGGAAATTGCGCGATTGGAAGTTGGTCACGACGATATAAAACAAAGAGCGCGCGGTCTCTAAAATCCTCAACCGGCGTTGCGCGCGTCTGCGAGCGAACTGACTCTCCGCTACGTTACATTATCTCGGGAGTCTCGAGAACATGTGGGGCCTGCGAAAGAGCTTCGAGAATGCGAGAGTGTCGTTTCTGTAAGGAAAGCCCGATCGGGCGTGTACGTTACACACACAAACGCACTTTCCGTGGAATATGCGATAGCTTCGACACGTAACATCGCGTATGATGGAGATGCATTTTTATCACGATTGGATTAATGTATTGGAGTAGTTTCAGTTTCGTCGGTTAGAAATCGCATCGCTCTTTTGAGACAATTAAAATAAGTGTAAAAAATAAAAGCTTGAGAGCTAGATTTTATTAGTCAAAAAAATTGTCAATGGATTTAAGAAATGTTATTTTATCTAAAAACCAGTTTTTGTTTTATTATTATCTGATTTAAAAAAGAACGAATTTTGAGTTTATAAACTTTACTATTTTTTTAATTTTAAATTGACTTTCGCGTCATCACTTTTGAATCTTATGAATCCTTTGCATTAACCTATTTATAAATATTTTTAAAAAAGTCACTTTTTCGCATATTTTATGTGTGTTGCGTCTGCAAGAAATTTACGCGAAGCTATGTCAAAGCAGCTGAATACACACAAATGGTAACGCGTATAAAATTACGAATATGTAAAACCTCGTACATTTGTCGCTAAAGCAACAGAATTTTGTAAGATATATAGATCGGCATTTTTTTTTTAACCGAACTTGAATGTTTGCCGAAAAAAGAAAACACAACAACGGAATGTGTGGAATGTCCGCATAATATCTTACATTTGAAAAGATATATTGTTACATTAAAATCGATCTAACTGAATTAAAAACTACAAGTGCACGAGTCACAAACAATATAATTGTCGTAGACAAGCCAAAGGAATTCTATGTAAGATAACGGACGCGATTGTATTGATAGCAGCGTTGCATTATAGTATTACACTACACACACGCAGAATCCGTATACATACACAGATCCAACACACTTACACTGCGGTGTATACGTGCGCATTTGAGTCACTTCTGAATACTCGTCCGGCAATTCTTTGTCCCGTGTAAGTCGCTGCGGAAGCGCATTGTTTGCCCTGGTTACGCAGAAACATTACGAAAAGAAGAGATGCAACTTGTTAAGCGTACTACACACGTGCGCATATCGAGTTTCTAAACTTTAGTACATAAAGATAAGAATCTCTTCTTTTTTTTTTTTAATTTACTTTAAAGAATAGATCCGCGCATTTTTTCCGATAAGGATTATCTCGGAAGATATTTCTTGAAACATCTCAATTTTATTATCTATTCTTGTGTAAACGGTGTATACTTTTCGTGACTTTAAAATCGTGTTCTCGACCGTCTGCGGTGTCTCAAATCGCGCGTTGTGCCATCATCAAACAACTTTATTGTCTAGAATCAGGGCCCCTGCTTCCCCATCGCAACGTGCACAAACGTGAGTCATACTTATTAGTTGTGCAACGGGTGTCCTTACATTTTGTGGAAACTGATATATGTAAAATTATTGAATTTTTATACGTATATATATACAGCAAACACAAAGTAACAGTAACGTAACATTAATGTTATAATTTCCCACTCAACGATGTAACTGCAGTGTAACATGCCTTGTACGTAGCAGTTACATTGTTGAGTGAGAAATTATAACATTAATGTTACGCAACTGTTACTTTGTGTTTGCTGAGTATATATATTCAACAATGTAAGTGTAATATAACACATGTAAGTAATAGTTATATTATTAAGTGAAGAGAAGAGTCAGAAAATTCTAACTGCTGTAATGTTATGGTACTTGTGTTGTTTTAGTCTTAAAAAAATTTTTTTTTACCTGTCTTTACTATTGATGAAACATTTTCATGTTTTAAACATTTTTTGATATTCTTGTCAATTTTGCATTTTGAGAAACTATCAGAGCAAATCCGTTGTTTTTTTAATGATCTTTTCATTTCATATCCAGATTATTTACTTGTAGATTTTCTATTCCTTACTTTCTTAATTCTTCTCGTCCTTCGGAAATTTAATTACCTGTACAAATAACATATATTACTTCTTGTAGACAGGTAGAACAGGTAGTACTGAGTCGAAAAGTCCTTCAGGTATACAGCAAATTGAGCAATGAACTGTCTCTATCTCTTTATTCGCTCATTTTTGCGAATCTTTATAAATTAATAACTCTAATTATTGCGAAATTCGTAAAATGGTAAATAATTTTTCGACTCAATATAATTTTTATTTGCCTTTTCATACAGGATTATTACTAAACACATACTCTTTCTCTCTCTCTCTCTCTCTCTCTCTCTCTCTCTCTCTCTCTCTCTCTTTTTCTCTTTCTCTTTTTGTATAATAATTTATTATTGATACAAGTCAGAGTAATTTCTTAAAATTCACAACGCAAAAACTCAAAACAAACGCGCAGGCTCATTTAATTTGAGTAAAGTCCGGAGATCAAAAACACTATAAACAAGAAATTGCAATATAAATTAAAAGATTGTAGATTGCAATTGTGGACTAGCTTCTCGCACTTCACCGATGGATTGATAACTGAACTCCTTTATCCTCGCGTTAACTTATTTGCGTCTACTTTGTTCGTGGTTAAATCTCGCTAAGATCAGAGAGCTCGGCAAGTCAGTATCAAATCACGTGTCATATATTTATATATATGAAAAGCAGTTAAAACTGTTTACATCATGATGATATTATATACAGGTTCTATTAGCTGAAGAGAGAGAGAGAGAGAGAGAGAGAGAATAAAACCTGCCAAATAAGTGATGTCTAGAAATTTTCTCAATTTGAATTTCTTACACGTAAGGATTTTATCTAAATTATTCTTGTGTATTTTATTATAGAAACTATATTATTTTATTTATCAAAAATTTTCTAGTGTGTGTTCACTAAAAACTTTGTCGTAAAATTTTTCACAGTCTTTGTTAAGTCTAGCTTTTTTAGAGAGAGTTTTACACACATTACACGGAATATTATATTATTTCGGGCGTTTTTTATTGTCTTATATTTTTTTGTTATGCTCATAGATTTCAACGCTCGATGCCACAGCTTCTTCATACTAAATCCATATGTGTGTAAGCGTGTGAATGTATGTGTGTTATATTTTTTTTAATACAGAAACAGTAAACATTACTGCATTTGACAGTCTATATAAAGTGAGACGAAAAAATTATTTAAAAAAAGATGTTCTAAAACAATTTTATTTTATAAACAAAAGTTGGAAATAATAAAAATCTAAAAGCTGTTTTTGTCAATTAACTATTTACATATTAAAGAAATTAAAAATAAAAACGGAGAAATCGTTTTTTTTTTCAAATATTTGTCAAATTGACGAATGTGGTAAAACTCGATGTATATTTTACCGTAATCGTCTAGTCTAGTATATTAACTTCTTCTTCTTTACTTATATGGCGCACGTCCCTTTTCGGGAGGAGCAAAAGCCAATCTGAGACTAGTATTAAACTGTTATATGGATTAGGAATTTGCGTAGATTAGAATGTGATTTGATGTTATAACAGTTAGTAGGACCAGATTGGAGTGTGACCAATCAAAACTAAGTTCACTAAACTTGTGATTGGCTTTACTTTGGCTTGACTGTATATTTATTGATTTCATTATTTCATACATCAGACTTAGTTTCTCACGGAATTCTAAAAGATGGCAGCACAATAGTTGCAAAACAAAAGTGACAGCAAGATTCCTGTCTTGTTCTCAGCTGATCTTGATTTGACATTGAGATTACTGAAACAGACTGGTCACTACTGGCGTAACAGACAGTGTGAGTGTGAGTCTGCTGTGATCCATAACCGAACCACCGAACGTGAGATTATTAAAGTAATAACTAAAAAATAGTCACGTTTGACACAAGTATTTATAGGTATTGCAAACGTTAATTAATCATTTTGATATTTTTACTGATTTTTTCTGATACGTGATAACTTGTTTCTGATACTATTTAGATTTTTAACAAGTAACAATGTCCGCAATACAAATACAGTCTTTGAGTCAAGAGGACATTAGGAAATTAATTAATTCATTTGATACTGTATTAACCGATTGTGACGGTGAGTGAAAAAATCATATACGAATATGATTGTATGATAGTTTTGCAGATCTTTCTTTTAGGGGTACTATGGATGCACATGACACCATTGCCGTATTCGTCGGATGTTATAAATCTGCTTCGCAAGCTCGGGAAACAAGTTTTCTACGTGACTAACAATAGCACAAAGACTCGTGAAGAGTTGGCGGAAAAATGCAAAGCCTTGAAGTTTGAGGCAACTAAGGATGATATATTGTGCACTTCTAATTTGTCAGCTCGTTACCTTCAAAGTCTAGGTTTTAACAAGAAAGTTTATATTATTGGTACAGAAGGTAAAGATACAATAAGTGTGTTACATAATCATGTATTATAAAACATTTAATTCAAGTTCTATTCGATTCTATTTTACTACTTGTTTTTGCACAGCGATTGGGAAGGAATTGGAGCAAGTTAATATTTCACATTGTGGAATAGGACCAGATGTGATTGAGCAAACCAACCCGTATTCTGTTTTTGACAAGGATCCTGAAATAGGCGCGGTTATAGTCGGTTTTGATGAACATTTTAGCTATCCTAAGATGACAAAAGCAGCTACATATTTATATGATCCCAATGTACATTTTATCGGCACCAATATGGATGAACGATTTCCTGTTTCAGACAATGTCGTTATACCTGGTAAGACCAATGAGATAAATCTTATCTCCATGTAATCACGATATAGATATCTGTAAACGATATAGATAAATGATATCGATAAAAACGATATAAATATCTTAATTTTTATGCAGGTACAGGAAGTCTAGTCAGGTGCATAGAAAGCTGTTCAGAGAGAAAAGCTGTTGTTATGGGAAAACCGGATGAATATATGGCTAAAATGTTGATGAATCAATCAAATATTGATCCGAAACGCACGCTAATGATCGGTGATCGATGTAACACCGATATACTCTTCGGCTCTCGTTGGGGTTTCACGACTCTGTTAGTTTTGACGGGAGTAACTAGTCAGTCAGATCTTGAAAAATTGAAACAATCTGATCGTCAAGAAGAGCGCGATCTTATTCCAGATTATTATATAAATTCGCTCGGTGATTTATTACCATATTTAAAAGAAATAGAAACTGAAATGTTATAATTTTATGAAATTTAATTATACAAAGAAAGAAAGTATACTTGCGCCACAAAGTCATTTATAATTTAAGACAAGGTGATAATACATACTTTTCTAGAGCATGCTAATAAAAAAAAAAAAAGAGAAACAACCTAAATAGAGGCTTTACCTAATATGCACACGTGAATGTATATGCGTGTCCGTATAGACAATTAATACGATAATATTCTGTAAACATATTCTGGAAAGTCGCATCAATATAATTATATGTATTATTATTACGTAATTTATATGTAATCTTTCGTACTCTTGCTGTTCTCCCTTGTATAAAGTGTAAGAAGTGTAATTTGTATTGAGTCGAAGATACGTATTGTAATTTTACTGCACTTTGTATTCTAAAGTCTTTCTATTTTGAGAAAGAAGAAGCGATATACTATATCAGTCAATAAAAATAGACGGAAAATGTCTGGATGTAGGCAAGAGACACACACAAGTAAATATTTTCCAATTTTCAATCTTCCAACCCCATATTTATTTTTTGGCAATGCCTTTTATGTGAAAAAGTACACCTTTTTTCCGAGAAGGATGATATACGTTTCGGAAGGATGAGTAAGAGATGATGAGGAAAAAGGGAAAAAGAGAGACAGGGTAAATTGGAAGTGGAAAGGGAAAGATGTGTGAAAAGATTGTCATATAATACAATATATTATTTAAATATATATATGTATATATATATATATATATGATAATGGTGAACTTAATGGTAGAGAGAGATATGGATTCGTATAATTCTTACACACCTAGATCTTGTCGTAAACTCAACAATGAAATATATATATATATGTATATATTTATAACGCGTCATATCGTAATACAAAAGAAGCGCGATACGTGTATCCATTTCGTGTTGTTGTTTCTTTTACCGCATATATCTGTATACATTACTTCATACTTTCTATAAGTTTATCAGGATTTTTTTCGGATCTCTCTTTGCTAAATCTCCGCGAAGAAGAGAGAGTTTGGAGGTGCACTTGCATTTGCCTATACTTTTACAACAGACACATTCAAATATATTGATTTCGAAGAGATTTCAAGTCGTAAACTTTTTTTAACAACCAGTAACGGTTTCGATGCATAAATATTGTAACGACATACGCAAGTAACGATCGTTAATGGGAGGTAATATTACAAGAAATCCGTACGCTCTCTCATTATTGACACAAATCGGCAAGGATTTTCGCAAACTACATTCTCTCCATCAGATTTCTTGGAAAAGTTTGACACAATGTATAGAATTTCACGTGTGAATCACAATTTACAAAACGCTTCCGCTACAACAAAACGCAAACTCGCTCTGCGACATCGAGAAGATCAATATTAATAACAACAATTTACTTTTTTCTCTCATCTATTTCTCTTTTTTTTACACCTACTTGAATTATATATTGTAAATTTTTCGCGGACTGGGAAGAATTATCAATTGATGGAATAAAATCAACTTTACGTTGGAGCGAACAATTTTTATATATATATTGTATAACACTTTTCTATAATATTTTTGCATATTTTATTTTGTTGCATTCAAGAATATTGCCACAATATGAAAAAAATAACTTTTATATAATAAAAAAAGAAAAAGAAAAAAAAAAGATGTGCTCGTATAATCGCGCTTTATTGCCGTGTTACGCTATTGTTATGACGGAGATTAAATTTTTGTGTTTTGTTTATACACTTCCATGGACGATCAAACATCGATACGGCCTTAAAAGGTATATACGTATGTTATATGTACTTCGATATGTGCGTTTACTTAAATAGATTCATCGCGCTGCATATAATTTAAGAGTTTATATTTATTTATATATATAATCTTTTTCTCTCTATACAAACTTCTCTTTAAATGCACATTAAAAAAGATATGCGTTAAAATAACTCTGCCACGCGCAAGTTTTGTTTTGTTTTGTTTTGTTTTTTTTTTTTTATATGTTTTTAAGAGAAAAGTAATAAGTATCTGATCGTCTCGTTGCTTTTCTCTCGTTCTCAATTACTTAACAGACAATAGTAATTAATGATTAGTCTTGTAATTGGCACAAGATATCTCTCGTATTTTGCAAGCGATCGAATACAAGTTTAACAAGAGAATTTTCAGTTCCTCGTGATTTCAACAGTTGGGATAACGAAGAAAACGGATGACGAATGACAAACAACATGAGTATATTCGCATAAACGACCACGTCATTTAATGAAAACTGACGATTGTTGTATGTGTGCGTTTATATTTTAACGCCGTTTATATTAGAACGCTATATCTTACTACGAGACAAAGAAAAAATAACAAGCAAACAAACAACAAGAGGGAGAAAATACAATAAGATAAACATATATAATTTATACGAATAATTTAAATCAAATATCTCTGTTCATAAATTTGTTTCTAAATATAATTCCTATAATGCTCGCCCTAGATTTCTGATACAGAAAGAAGTCCGCATTTTATTATATAATACATGAATGAAAAGAGAGAGTGTTGTTCGCGTCGTGGAATGTCGCTGTGTGAACGCTACCGCGATTCTGATTGTCAGCAAGACAAAAATCGTACATCATTATTACTATATAGCTTCGCGAAATGGACGTGAAATGGAGAGGATGTATAGTATGCGTTCAGATATACTAGTAGAAGAATATGTTATGTGATATGCGTGTATGTGTGCGTGCTTTATATATATATACAGAATATCTCAGAAAATTAGAGAGCTAGTTTTCTCTCAATTGTAATTCGTTTAAGTCATCAACCAAATTTTTGCAAGTGTCAAATAAAAAATGTCTGAGACTCCGATCGATATTAAATCATACAACACGCTTTGATCGGAAATTAAAAAATGTAAATTACAATTTTAAGTAGTCAGAAAAAGATTTAAAAAAAAGTATAATTCTAATTAGTTCTTATTTTGGACATTTTTTATATTCCACACACATTGTAACGTGACGATTTTATTATTAATTTCATAATTTTATCACATAGAAATACAAACATGAAATAAAAAATAAAATCTTTTATACATGTGATTGAAAAAAAAAAACAAACAAACAAACAAACGATTACACGAGATTTCTGTGACATCCTGTATAAACATACGTGGCTTTTGACATAAATGCCACACGTTCAGAGAGATTAACAAATAAATACAGATATTATACATATACGCGTACGCGCGTCGGGCTGTACGCTCTATTTCTATGCCTATATCCACACCGACGCGCGCTATAAATTTAGTTCCGCATTTATGTCTCGCATTTAGCGCTCCAAGTGCAGTCATCTGAATTCTCAGTCTCGCATAACATTCCATATGCGAATTTTATTATAAGAGCCAAGTGTGAAACGGTCGCGTCCGGTGGAAAATGCGAGACTTAAACGCGGATCCATAAACTCTAACGAATCAATATCATCTTATAAAACAACTAAATGAAAACATTTGTACTTTAGCAGTATAGAGCAGTCATTTTTGTTGTAGTTAGTTTTTATCCTTAATATCATTATATCTTTGTTTATATATTTTATACATATTTTTTTACGATTAATTCTCCCGCCTCCCTTGGCACGCCGACATCGTCCTCGTTACTGTTATTCTTTCTGTCACCGATGTTTTTGTTAATAATGTGCATATGTAAGATTATCTCATATGTCGCACACTTTCTCTTAATTAAAAATGTTAAGTCTCAACAATATTCCAACTTGTTCAAATAAATTAAATAAGTGAAAAATTTTACATCAATAAAGTGTATATATTTTAATTGCAATTGAATTGCGGTGTGCAATTTAAGTTTTACTTTAAACTTCAAATAGTTTTTTAATACAATTATAAGGCTCTATATTAATTAGAAAAAGAATTTGTCAAAAAAAAAAAGGATTTATGGGAATTTAATTTCACTGAATCTCCGCAATCGAGAAAGTGAACGACGCTGTAATAAACTTTATATGCACATATATACAGTAGCGAGCAAGTGTGTAAATAGCAAAAACAAATACTTTTTACAAGTCAATTCATTTATGCACAAAAATAAAAACCTTTATTTGATCCTTTATTTCTTTGACAGAGAATATTTTGTATCAGTATGTAAGCAAATTTTAAATATTTATTTTCAGTAAGCAAAGTGAAAAGAATATGCCGCCAAATTGATAGCAATTGGATACTCAAGTGAACGTGTATGTATATTTATTCAAATGTATATCCCACACAGAATAAAAACTCCATTATACGTCTATTAGACATCAAAAGCTCCGTGCGATATATCTAACAGATGTCTAATGAAGGTTTTGTTCTGTGTGTGTATTCAAATCAAAGTGATGTTATTACTTTTAATGTATAAAACTTACTTATTAAAAAAAAGTGTTTGTAAGTTTTTTCTTTAGGAAAATATATTTTACAATACTGTAAAAAGTATAGCGTTCGCTATTTATACGTCGACCACTGCGTTTTAATGTACCAAAAAGAACAGATATGTATAATGTATGTACGTGAAAACAAGAGTGAGAAGAACAAAACAGGAAAGAGAGAGAAAGAGAGAGACACTGATAGTGAGTGAAAAAAAAAAAAAAAACGATCACTATGTAATCTTAGCAGCTGCGGGCGCGCCGAGAGAGAATACGTAGAAATATTTCGAAAACTGTCTGAATTCTCTTATTATTCTAACTTTTTTTTCACTTGACTTAAACAGCGTTCGTTGACGAAACAATATCGATATATAGATTGTAATCAATAATAAGTACACAATCAATGCAATAATATCTATATTAATACTAAAATTAAAAATGCAATAATAGTTATAATAATAATGATAGCAATAACGACAATAAACATATCGATAATATTGATAATAATAATGAAGGAGGAGCAGTAACATAATGTTTTCAGCTGCAATAAAATGTCATTAATAGTAACGATATTAATATATATATATATTTATGCCAACGTTCTTTATATAAATGTATATACAGATATTATAGCACCATGACCGAAATTTTAATCTCGAAATATATAAAATTAAATGAAGCAAGAGAAAACAATTATCGGAACAATTTGGAGATAAAAGGGAAAAAAGCAAGTTGTAAAGAAAAAACAAAATGAGCAAATCTTGCGCTTTCGGTCAGGACACGAGAGGCGAATAAAACACTGGGACTGTGGAAAAGAACAAATTCGTTCCTTCAATTTGTCTAACAAACATATATAACGTGTATAACAATAGAAAGAGTAAAAAGATTCTTTCATATAAACTGATAAAATTATCATGATCAGAACACACTGTGTGTGTTCTTTCAATATCATACCGGTCAATCGTCGCGTTTACGCTACGAGAAGTCGAAGAAATAAAATATTGACGATAAAATCAGATCGAAGAAATCTAAACACGTTCTGAAAAATGGAACATCTCATCGATTCGCGCATGAACAAGGATGCGAGAAGAAACATTTTTATCGGCGCGGTACAAAGATGACGAAGGACGATTGATCGGCTCCATTGCTAAAAGATAGATAAAGAGAGAGAGAGAGAGAGAAAGAAAGAGTGAGAGAAAGAGAGAGAGAGAGAGAGAAAGAGAGAGTAATTTTCTATCACATAATAATATAATATTACTATATTATTACACTATAATGTATTTGGCCGTTTAATTATATATTCCACCTCAACGCTTGCGAGAACACCTTTTTAATTCACAATTGTTATCTCGGCGAATTAATTTTCGCGCGCATGGGACTAGAAATTTTGAAAACTGCGATTGTGACGTAACGAGAAGAAAAATGTCGACCGTGAGATAGCAATATTAGTAATATTTATTTACTTACATGTTGCACGCGCTTTTAAAATTTGTACTGATACTACCGCACAGTGACACAAAAGTTGTTCTTCTAATCTGACAAATAATTCTCTTACTTTTCTTTTATTGTTTGTTATTATCGACTTTCTTCTTTTTCTTCCATTTCTTTTCTCCTTTACGTCACTGCGCTCAAATGTGTCTCTCCTTCACCGCATCTTATCTTCTTGCAATTTTAACAACAAAGATCTGCATTAATTCTCAGATTTCGGCCGAGCATGTTCATTTTTTTCCCCGAAATTTTGTCCAGTTTTGAAACTCGAAGTCGACATTTTTCTCATCCTGCACCTCTCCATGACAATCAGATATATAGAAAGCAGAAACAATGATATAACTATCAATATAAGCACCAAGTCACGCACGCTCAATTTACATTACAATTGATCACGAGAAACATTTCATTGCCGATTACGATGATCAGAATAAAAAAAGCGAGAGAGAACACTACCACGTGATCGTTGCGTTGTGATCGCCAATAAGTCCTACCTTGCGATATTCGCTTGACATTAACGCGTTAATTAACAGCTACTTCTTTTTGCAATATAGATTCAATAAAATGTTCTTTCGTAATATACATATATATATT
>NW_018020594.1:451228-492087 GCF_002006095.1 Pseudomyrmex gracilis
TATATATATATATATATATGTATATATATATATTTATATTAAACGGTGATATCTCCTCTTTGTCCAATATATTAATTAAGTATGATATGTTTATTCACAACTTGATGTGAGCGCTTAAAAAGAGTGAGAAAGAGCGAGAAAGAGATAGAGCGATAAAGATTGCAAATCTTTCCTTCCTTCCTTCCTTCATTCCTCTAATATCGCAAGGACAGCATCTTCGATTCCTCTTTCACCTTGAGTGATAGCGGATAATTAAGCCGGGTTAACGTCATTTACTTTTAAGTTTACGCCCGGCACGCAGATAATTCCAGTGATATCTATATTGATAAACTTCGTTTTTTTTTTTTTTTTAATTCTCTCTTAACCCATACTTCACGAATGAGTATTTCGATGCATTCGCACACATATACATACACATACGGCACACACACGCGTGTGTACTAACCCATACACGCTCGCATATATATATATATATATACACATATATATATATATATATATGATTATATATATCGTTATGTATTATTACGCTAGTCATTGTCAGAGAGTTATTAGTGTTTTAAAGTTTGAAAGAGCTGGTCGCGCGCTCGCGTCTCGAAATCGTTCCGCGTGGAACCGCGATTCTCAGGTAAAGATGTTTTTTGGACGTCAATGTGTGTGTACACACACACACATATATATATATATTTATTTACGTGAATGTGTGCGTTCCCGTGTGCCCCGGAACGTTTCGCTTGTAGATTTTCGTTACGAGCTGAGTACAGAGTTTTGTTACTTGTTTTGTGTGATATAATTTAAGGAACTTTGATCAGAACCGCGTTGAGTCCCGGTTTTTCTCGCGTGCTTCCACTTGAAACGGAATTCTGAAAAGCGCATCATCGCGACATTATTACATACACACATACACACATATGTATATCTACACATACGTATACATATATATATGTACGTCCGTATGTATATCGGGGGATATAATTTGCTATTCTACTTGTCGAGTAATAAAAATAGAGATTGCATAGATTGAGATTCGTAGCGAATGCACCTATAAGGAAATATACGTCCTATAAAGATTTTCTCTCTCCAGCCTTATAACGTGAAATTTATATGTATATATATATATATATATACATATACATACAAATATATATATATATACACACATAACTTCTTCGCGCTTACGTACAAATTTAATTGCATGCACAAGCACGCGGCTGCTACACGAGCGACGTGCTCAAATTGTACGTGCGCGTTTGTTTTATGCGGCCTTGAGTTAATCATCATTGTTTCAGCGTCGCGAAAAAAACAGAGATCGAAAAACCGCTGAAGCGGCAAGTTCAAAGTTCGACGTTGAAGATGCAAGAAAATAAATATCTTGTTGAAAAAATTAAACTAAAGCTCTTATGTAACATTTGCTTCTTAATCTTTTTTGTTTTGTTGTTTTGTTTTCTTGAAGCGCCATGGTAATGTTGGTCGGTTAGAGAAAATTCTTTACGTTTTTTTTTTTTTTTTTTTTGGAAAATATTTGTGTGACTTTTTCTTCTGCATATTTGCAGCATCGAAATCTGAACTTAGCGCGATCACACCGGCTCGAATTCCCGCGCGCGAACAGACACAAACGTGTGTTTGAGAACGCTTAGTACGGGGGAGAAACACCTTGTAATCTTAACTTTCTGATATGTCCGTTGAGTATAGTTTGGTGTTCCGATGCTACCATCTGGACGATTGCCATTTTTACTAAGAAGCCACTCGAACGAGTACAACGCGCTTTATATCTATCGTTTAAGTCTTAGACAATAGTCGAAGAAAAAGAAAACGACAAGATCTTGAGCACGAACGGACGTCCATGACTCGATTACGTTTTTTGTGCTTGTCTTATCGCGACTTTGTTGTGACGTCAGCAAAAAAAAAAACAACAGTCATCCGTCACTTGATCACGCAGTGGCAAAGCGATGCGTAAGATCGTTTTTTTTCTCGACAATTGAGTATTTTGTAAATGTACGCTCGCTCGGAAATACGTGTGATATATTGCTTGACGAACGGCACAAAGCCGTTTTCGCTGAATTTGAGCAAATTGCGTCTGCGAACTTTTTCTCTGAGCTCGCATTCGTCGAAGTTGCTATTGCTCGCGCCGCTTTTTCAAAAGGATTGATCTCTTCCTCTCCTCAAATTATCTTCCGTTGTTATTCGAAGTATCTTGAAATGAGATGTACTTTATATAAAGATCGCTGTCGAAAATTTAGATCGCTATTTTAATGTCACTCTGCTCAGATAATCGACACACTAGTGTGTGTGTGTGTGTGTGTCGCTATAATTTTTTCTTTTTTTAGATAATCTTTTGGACGAAAAATGATGTTTTATTTTTAGTTCCGCTGTTCTTTTTTTGAGCGATCAAGATACCTCGTGACAAATTAGCGAATCTTGTAGCTAACGATATATTAACGTTAACGTTATCATCGTCTTCTCATTCTTTTCTTTCGAATCTTGTTGAGCACAAGAGACGGTATTCGGATACCTTTCATTCTTCGTTCAGTTTCAGATCTCATAATCTCGTAACAGCTGTGTGTGTCGCTACCAATAAGTGAAAACGAACGATACTAGATATGCGGAGAGCGATCTCCGCGCGCTGGGCGACTCGATTTCTTCGTGGCACACCATTGCGATGTTGTGATGTCACATTATCTCGTTGTACCTTCAGAGGCTGCTGAACAAACATTTATACGCTACATTCAGGACCATAAAACTAGGTCATTCAAACAAAATTATATATAAATAATATCTCATTTAATCAAAATATCTTAAAATAGAAAAATAGAATACATTTGTATGAATAAAACCGGAACAAATGCTTTTTTTTCTCAGCAAAAAATAAAGGAAAAAAATATATAATAAAATCGTGAAATATAAATTTCGTTCTATATCATATTGATATTCGCGCATAAACACTCTTTTGAAGCGTTTACTTTACGTCCTGTCGTCAGTGATTATTAACCCAACTATGTAAACAGTACAGAGAATTCATTACGAAACTACTCTTTCATGTCGTATATTTCATATAGCGCTACCCGTTTCATCCTATTTCTGAAAGCGAATGCTTCAACAGCAAACGTAAACAAATATTTTTATTTCACAAAAAAAAACTAAAAGTTATTTTCTGTTTTTCTTTTTTTTTTTTTTACTTGTAAGTGTGCACGCGCGCGCATAAAAAATGTGCGGTTTAATTAATTAATTTTGTCAAAGGTTACCTCTTCATTGCAAGTCTTCCTCGCATTTAGGAATGTCGAAGATCTCGGCAAACAACGGCGGCAGTTTGAGCTTCGTCCAATTCCTGCGGAACCAATCGAGCAGACTGGCATGTCTAGCGCCCAGCGCTCTGAGTTCGGGTATCCTCTGCGAGATGTTGGCGATCGTGGTGACCGAACCGCTGGCACCTTCACCGGAAGGTCGCGCCGTCTGCACTCTCAACGCTTCTAGAACACGATCCTGCAGTCTCTGCACAGCCTTGACGTCGTTCAGGCCTGGTCGCTCGCTCAGCAACACCGCCGCCGAGAACAAGCCCAGCTCGGTGTCCGTCAGTTGGTGGGCGTTCAATGACGACGTAACTTGCATCAACGCGGACACGAAGTCGGGCTGTCAATCGCGAATAAAAGGAGAATCAATCATGTATACATGTATACGTGTAGCATTGTGATAAAAAGATAAAACCCGCTTATAAAACCAGTCAAGAACCGTTTTAAAGGTTGTTAAACTCTACACACATTTGTATCAAACAAATTAAAATTAGTAATAACTGTTGTTACAATACAAAAGTATTAATTTATTACATTAATTAATAACTTTAAAATAGAAATATATATTATATTGTTAATATTTTCCTATAATATATACATATATTTCTTGATATATATAAAAAAATAATAGTTAACAGATTTTTGACTACTTATAAGAGAAAAAGACATTTCCAGTCTTACCTCGTACATGAGTTCCAACTGCTGTCGAGTAAAATAGGTGCCGTCCTCAAAAGTCATCGAGTTATCGGTGGTCATCTTGGAAATGTGGCAAAGCCATACCTCGAAGAAACCGACTTTAATCAAGATTAGCTGGTCGTCTTGCGAGAGCTCGCAGAATCCGGGCATTCGTTTCGCAAATTCTACCACCCTCTGAACCGACGGTGTCACCCTTGTGGCGAACTGCTGCCACAACCAGATTCTCTGCGACTCAACAGTTTCCGCGGTCGAGGACGCCGCTTCTGGATCCTCTGGGCTGGCAGGCTGCGAAGAATTACTCGCCTAATCAGCAAGATTACAAACAGACCTGCGAGTTTGCTGCCACTTCCAGTGGAAAGTTATTGAACTCTAATGAATAATTAAGCAATCTCACTTTGTACTAAACAAAATTTATCAAAAAGAATCTGGTTTGTGTCTAAGAAAATATTTATCGAAAACAGCTAAAAAAATATTACAAAATAGTTTATATATTTTATATACCCCCAAACACTTTAAATTAAGAAATATAACATTTAATTAATATAAATATTCTTTATATCAACTGATTCAAGTTGAAAATAATTTAAGTAGTGACACAAATTAGTTCTGTCTTTCTTTTAATGGCTCACCGGTATTATCATGGGTTTTCTTGTGAGGCCTCTGGTAGATTCTTCCGTGAAGCCGCAGTGAGCGTGATGCGCCTGCGACACCTGATGAATCACGTCGTAAACGGCCAGCTGTTTCACGTCAGCGTCCGATTGATCTGCCTCGACCACCGTCGCGGATGGTACCCGCGTTGAGATCGCGTTCTGGCTCTGGGTGTTGTTGTTATTGTTGTTATTGTTGTTGTTATTGTTGTTGTTGTTGTTCTTGTTGTTGGCGTTGTTGTTGCCTGTGTCGGGTGTGTTCAGTTGCTGCATTTCCATGGTGGCCATCGTTGTCGTCGTCGTCGTAGTCGTCATGGTCGTCGCCATTGTGTCCTCGGAGCCGCGTTCTCTCGAGCGTTTCGGCACCCTGCCGTATCTCACGGCTGCAAAGAGACGCGTGAAATCGCTCAGAGGACCGCTCGGAATATATTACACTGCATGTTGACGTTCTTCTCTATTTATATAAGAATAATTACTAAAATAGCTGAAGAGATAAAGTTTTCTCTAAAATTAACTTGAATATTTACATTCATATATTTTAAGTAGATTTTTGGTTTTCATGGAGCTCCTAATTTATATATGTATATATTATATATAAACGCCGTAGAGCACGTCTCGAAATATTTTGCGTCAAAACTTGGAACATTTCTGTAACTTGAGTTCCCAGGATTCTAATGAAAGTCATCCCGTTGCGCTTCGGTAGATTATATCCGACGAAGCGAGTCGCGAGTCTACTCGAGAGCTTGTTACAATTTCGCTTGCGATACGTGACACGATGATGAAGCAGCACTTGCAGATCGTACGTACATCGGTATTGCGTTCTACAACTCTCACGTTTAATTATGTACGCCTGCCCTTTGGTTTACTTTGCTCTCTAGCCGTGGGCAGTAAGTAAATTTTGCATCCCCGACGGTCAGGAAGAGCTTTGCGATTTCGAAGGATTCTGTTTGAATTTCTAATAGTGACGTAAATTTGCAACCTGATTCTGATATGCGCGCGAGAAATCAATGTTACTCCGCAGTTATACTACAAACTGATAAATTATTGTGTGAGCTTTATCTAAGTATCTTTTTTTAGCTGTTATATATTGCTTTTAAGATTGTAGAAAAAGATTTGTTCTATTGTCGATTTATAAATTCCACGAAATATTTTATGACACGCGACGCAATAAAAGATAATAGTTAAATATGTTAGATTTACTTCTTTATTTATTTATCCAATATGATATTTGCTTATATTAGAACTTCGATATAAATTAAATTAAATATACGATAATATCGTGTTTGGCGTGTTTCCTCAATATTAATACATCCGAGAGAGTTTATCGATTTCGTTTAAAAAGCGGCTGAAAAAAAAATTCACCAAACGCAATACTCACAGTCTCTGGACATGCCGACGGCTAGGCACTTCTTGAATCTGCAGTACTGGCAACGGTTCCGATTTAATCTGATGACAAGACACTTGCCGTCTCTCAAGCACCTGTACTCTATCTGCTTCTGTATGCTCCTTCTGAAGAAGCCCTGAACAGGAAGTAAGGAAGCGCTATTAATAACGATCTCATAGACCGTCGCGGGGTTAATTATATCCCCCGCGCGTTATAAAATACGGCACTTCTGTGCCCTTCTTTGTAACGCTGGGAGTTCAGGAAAAGCGAGAAAGGTAACGGAAAAACGTGTTCATGAGAAAAGCGAGTTCTTTGTACGCACCATCGCATATTTTCCCTTTAAAAGAAAAATTCCTTCTCATTATACTTGTGTCGTAATTTGTCGTATATAATTTGCACGTAATTAATATCACTTTAAGTGACAACAATATAAAAAACAAGTTGTGTGCGAGTAAGTTCCACGCCGGATCATTTTTGTGTAATTTTCCATCTACGAGAGCCACGCGTTGTAGAATTTACAATATACATTTACACTATATATAATTTATGTGACACGAAACGAGCCGTGTTAAATTTTGTGAACAGAATAGGTAGTTGTCACATCTGGTTTTTTCCAAATTAATTTATGTATACTACGTCGATAAATTAAACTAAAAGGTATTAAAAAGTTTTTTAAAAATTCAGAATTTGGCAAGATATAAACTACACTCCGATGTAAAAATAACTGTTGTGCTATATATATATATATAATATATAATTTGTAGTTTATATATATTTATATGTGTGTATAAACTTGCATATATTTATAGTTTATATGTATATTCTGGAATACTCTTTTATAACTCGCGCGATTCTCGATAATTATAGAATAACCTGCTTTATTTTTTATACATTCGCTATTATATATATATATATATATTACATGTACGGAGCTGTCGGAACTGAAACGTCACAGTAACGAAAAGCTCAGACAAAAGTAACGAAATAACTCGGAAGTACGTAGATGAATTACGAGCGACCGCGGAAAGCATCGGTTTATTGGATTACTACCACAGATGCTAATACATAGGTGCTAATTGAGAGAAGGCATTCATAACGGCGTATAACAATGCTGACGCGCATCTAGCATTCGATATCCTGAAATTCCCGATGGGCCGACTATTCGGTAACTGTGTAACTGTCGATAATATTACTGGTAACCGATGCGATGGCGCACGCGGCCTCAGCTTGTTTCTAAAATCGATACGTCAACTCGCATCCGTTTCTGTTTGTCTTCGTCAGTCGCATAACGGAAAAGTAATCAGTCGTACGCGTACAACTCCATTCTGACAGATCAGAATTATAAAGCGAGATTATATACGCACAGGCTTTTGGAACGACGAACAGAGAAAGAATGACGCTAATTAGCAACAATTAATCGGCCGGGTATAGTTTAGTCGACTAAAAAGTAATAATAAATGTTTTTTTTTTTTTTTCGATAACATTTTTCGCGCAAACAAAATATTTCTAAGATGTGTGATCGCGCAATGACAAGTAATTAAAAACTCGAATGACACTGAACAACAATGATTGACGTTACGTGAGAAAATTTTGCGAGCAGCGAACAATTCGAATCAGTGGTGAAACCGCACATTGACCAAGTCAGTAGAAAAATGTCGTGCGTGTCAGACAAAATGCAACGGCGCGCCGCGTAGTAGTAATAACCCGTGCGTGGTCGGACATGTTATTCTCGTACGTGTGTATACACACCCGTACACTCTCGTGTACTACACAATAGAAACCCGTTTCATTGATTCTAATCGCAATTTACAGGGAAGCACATACAATTTATATTAATGTGTACACATACTCACAATATTATTGTGTGCTGTTATATACGCATATATATATATGATAGTTTATATTATATTATTACATGTAAAAAATATCTATTAAACAAAATATAAAATATCTATTGTATGTAATATTCTAAAACAACAACTCACAGTGAGTAAAATATTAAAAACGGGTCGAAGCGTATTCTTTTCATTGGAGGATTTTTGATAAATCGCGCTTTAAAAATACAAACAATGAGTAACAAAAGCCATTTTCCATTAGATTCAGACAAAATCACACAGCGCGCGCGCGCGTGCGTGTGTGTGCTCACGGCCAGTGAACGCGTCTGCGTGCATTAGCCCGCAGAACTCGCTGTTAGCGCGAATGCACCACTTCACCGTTAACTCTGGCCTTAGGGCTTCCGCGTTTGAAATCTCGCAATGCGTGCTGTGCAGCGCACACACACACACTGAGAGTTGGCGGCGAACGTGCGTCTCTCTCACGATAGATTTAAGACGCGCGCACCGATAAATATCCTGTCCCGTGAAGATCCGTTTCGCGGATTATTATAACGCAATCGTCATGCATCCTTGCGGATCGAAATAGTAAATATATTGTACTTCGCAAACGATGGAGGTCAAATCTATCGGCGAATATCCTGCTGAGCAGATATATCGGGTTTGCTTGGCGTGCGAATCGATTTTACACGAACACGCTGTTACTAATATCGTATCTTAATTTCGCGCGTGACAGGTTTCCTTCTGTCGCTTATCGTGACAGAAAGTTCTGTCCTGTGAAAATTGAAGGTTTCGATTATGTCTTTCGAAGTTGAAACGTCGATAATAATCAAAATTGAATCGCATCACACCGATCGCGTTATTCAGATTTAAATATAACTGTCAAATGATAGTTTTCTCAATCATCTGCGAGCAAATCGTTGATGTGAAACCGAAAATTGCGAACAAGATTGACACAAGTGGAGCAAATTTGTTACAGAAGAGATTTTGTTTTACGATAATTATATATAAAATTTAATGTTACATCATCTAAATGTGCAATTTGCGAGCTATAACGCGCGCCTCAAACCCGGAAGCAACCGGTTTCAACTTGAGTCTTCGTTCGTGAAAAGGATCCTCGATATACGATACCTACTTTGCAACCCTCGCAGCTGGTAACGCCGTAATGATAGCCGCTCGCCTTATCGCCGCAGACTTTGCAGGGAACGAAGCTCTTGGCGGGCGTCGTGCTGTTGGAATCAGCTGCCGCGTAATGTTGCTCTGTAAAAAAAAAACGAAAGAAAACATTAGCCGCTGTTATTAATCAATGCTCGTGCGCGAAGTTATTTTCTTTTTTCGAAAAAAATCAAATTTAAATGAATATGAAATATAACAAAATACTCTATTGAATGTTCGTGTTTACTTATTTTTACATATCTTGTACATATATAAACATTTGTATATGTAATATTGTTGAAAACGCGCCTTCAATTTACACAACTACACTAAAGATAGTTTTTTGTTTGTCGGTTCGACGACAGGGTTTAAATAAACGATTCGAGCTCCGGAGATTAAAATTGTACAATTTATTTAACAATTAAACCGAACGCGGACCGAATGTTCTCTTGTGAGTTCAAAGTTCCATCGTGAGACAAGCTGGTGTTCCGTTCGCTCCCGTGTGCTCGTATCATACAGTGAGGAACAATCGACAACGTGTCGCAGAGTCGTCACTTTCGGGTAACGATCTTTTGTTTGCGACCAATATGTTTAGACGCGTGTCTCCAGTCAATGGGGACGTGCGACACCCCAGGCATCTGTTTTTCCATCAATTCAAACTTATTTGTCTGCGAACGATCATTATAATAAATAACAATATATTGTATTCAAACGGAACTATATCAGTTTTGAGAACATTGGAGAAAAAAATAAAAATATCAAAAATACAATAATTTAAACTTTCTCAAACAAATATACATATTGCAGAATGCGTGTCAACACAGTTTTATATATTCAGAGAACTGAATATATAAAACTATATATATTTAATCCAAAATATGACGGAGATATTCATATATTTATAAAAATACACATGAAAAACACAATATTGTACCTGTTCAGTTTTTATATTTGCGACCCATAACGCTCCTTTAACCTTTTTAGAGGGTCAGCCTAGCCACTATAAGGATTATAAATCTGCACGATAACTTTATATAAGGACATATACATACGTTATATATGTTGTCTGTATATTTTTTGGGTGTCAAATATATGAGACTTCAAAAAAAGAATACCGGTTCTCTAAGGTTAATGCGTAAATAAAGGACTCGTAGAAGTTTTTCTGTTTCTCACAGCACTATATAGGTCACACAGCCGTCAGCAAAATGGCAGCATATTTCGTTCATATAGATGCTCGGCATTCATAATACACAACAACGAAGCTCGCTTTTCTCGTGGAAGGGAATAGACCGCTGCTGCGTTCGTTCGATCGTTCGGGCGGTTCACGCGTAACGGGAAGCTGGCGTCACCGTTACGAGAAGAGAGCAGAAGAAGCAGAAGAAGCAGAAGAAGCAGAAGAGGCAGAAGAAGCAGAAGAAGACGAAGAGGAAGACGAAGAAGACGAAGAAGACGAAGAAGAAGAAGAAGAAGAAGAAGGCGCAGCAGCAGCAGCAGTACCTAACTAGACAAAGTAATAGTAGGAGATGGGGAAAAAGGAAACAGTGTGGAACAGGGAAGAAATGAAAAAGGAGCGGCAAAAAAAAAGAGAACGAAACACGAATGCCGCTGGCAAAGGAAGAGAAGGGAAGCCCCGTATATAGGAGAGATCGTAGTTTGCGACGTTGTATGTACCGTTGCACTCATTCGCGAAATCCCTGCCAGAAGATGTCGTTGCCTGCGCCCGAAGAAGGCGAGACGAGAAAACGATGGAAGACAGAACTGGGTGATTCTGATCCGACAGCGACCGGCTTGTGTTTGCGCGCGATCTGATTTTATGACGGCCGTAGAAGAGAGACCGTCGGAACGGTACCGCGCGCTCGCTCGGTTCTTCCTCGCAGCGACCATCGCGAGGACAATCAGGAGAGAGCAAGCCCGTTACACCGCTCGTAACTCGCGCCTTATTGCGTCTTTACTATTTTTCCGACAACAATGTTGGAAAATTCGCCAACGTGCGAATTGCGCGCGTTTCGCAGAATTGTTTTTAATTTCTCGATATCGGTATAATTGTTTCTTTTTATTGTCAAATATTTTTGTTAATTTGTGTGCATCGATTAAGTTGCTGACGATAATAAATTGAAACGCGTCGCGCGCAAAACTTGCGACACGCACCGCACATTTAATAATCTTTAACAAGAATTTTTAATACAAATTAAGCAGATTTTGCTTCATTGTGTTACTTGCAGATCGTTTCCGATCCCAGATATAAACGTGCAAGCGCGAGAGAAAAAGTTTGCAACTAAAGAGTTTGGAAGTTGACGCTTTCATACAGAAGCTTTCATCTCTGATGCTACGTTAACTTTATTAGAGCGTGGAAAATATATAGGTAGATCGACGAAGTGCAATAGCACTTCGCTGATTAAATTTTTCTCTACATCACATTTCTTCCTTTATCACGCCGATCAATTTAACAATATCAAAGATACATGTGTAAGCACGCTGTTTTGTTACAAAAAAAGGATAAATTGGAAAAATTGATTGGCAACAATTGTAAGTTTGAAATTAAATTTTCGGAGTAAAAAACTCTGTCCAAGTTTATCTTTTCAATATATATATAAAAAAAAAAAAAAAATAGATTTCATATTCTATTATTGAAACGTGATTATCGATATCGTCGGAAAATAAGCTTCTCGAATTTAGTTTCTCGAAAACTACACAAAAACGTAATGGCTCTATTCGTTCTCTATATCAGTCGAATGATAACTCACAATCATCTTTTTTCTTTATTCAACAGTATCGAGATTATTTATCCGCCGATGTATAAAGCGGGCGGGGGGGCAGATTTCTATTTCACATAATCGCTGCAATTTGTATCTCCAAACGATATATAGATTCGCGACAACGTAACATTGCATCGCGTCCGGTCTCTTTCAAAACGACCAGACGCTATAATCCATCAGCCTGCTAATAAATCGATTACGCTATATCCGTGCGGGGCTGCTCTGCTTGCCTTTGTTCGGAAATCAACGGCGCGGCAAATGCACCGAAAGCGCTGCGCGTGTTCGAGTAAACGGCGCGATGCGACGCTAACGATGTTATCGCGCTTAACAATATCGCTAACCGATTGCAACCCGTTTCGGCAGTATATTTATCGCGGCGCGCAGTCCAGCTTCATAATAAACACAATTAAATCTGGATCGGCCATTTGTTCGACGAATAACAATTGTTTTGATACTTATATATATATCTGTCGACTGACAAACATGACGAAATGATCGTAACGGAAAAATTTACGAATCGGGGTTTTTTTTTCACAGTGGTGCTGTGTGAAATAACACTGTCGTTCGCGTAAATTGCGATCGCGATCGAGCTCGAGATGTAACTGTCGAGAGAGAAGCCGCGCGATGTCAGGTGTCAAATCTCAATTTACGCTGCGGAAACGCGGCGCAGTTTTGCTCTTCGTTATCGCAAGTGCGAATCTACGTGTATCTTTCTGAACAAGCCGATGGAGCACCCCATTGTCGGTGAGCACTGGCGCGTGTTGAACACGACGCCGGACGCTCCGGAAGAAAGCGGAATCCCGCTGCTTTCCCGAGAGAAAAACAGAAAACGCGCCAATTATTCGCCTTGCATATTTGGCCGAGCAGAACAATGCGATTTAACTTGATTTCCTTGACTTTGAGAAATGGACGAAAGTTCGCAAAGTCTTATATAAAAGGAAATCTGCTAATTATATAAATAACAATGTGTTTTGGCACAAGAAAAAATATTGTATCTGTTTTGTATATCAAATTTTGCTCGATCATACGCGAGCCGTTATATATATGCTTGTGACAAAATTAAAATACATACGGCATTATTGCCGTAAATGAGAGCGGTAATATCATTATGCTAAACCGCCCGGCTATTCGGCCTGACATCCGCGGGCGCGCGCGCGCGCTCGTAAGTTTTAATTGTTGCATTAATACGCGAACATACAATCCCCAAATTAGCGAGATACAATTTCCCGTCGCCTAAAATGATTTCGGCAGTCCGGTCCGATTGTGCCGTTAATTAATTAAATATCTCGTAACAAAGCGACACGATAATTAATTTGTCAATTTTATGTATCGACTCACTCGTGAAATCGCGCATCTCTCTCGCTGTATACGAGCTGATCAGAATCTAATTGGCCGAATTTTTTGACAATCGATCATTTTCATCACAATCGACTATTTTCCAATAGCTGTTCTAGTTTATTAGATTTTCTAGATGAACAAAAAACATGTGCGCGCGTCGTTATTACATTTTTGTCTAAATGTCTGATTTGATTTCATCATTATTCACAAAAGCTATCTATTTTTCAATATAACATCTAACGACATATCAATAACATTGAGCGAGGATGATACAAACGGACGATTACGACGTAACTCTTCCACGTCGCGACGAGTGGCGCGTGCAATTGCGAACGCGCGTTACTCGCGGCTGCACGGCCTCGACCTAGGCTGCAATTGCATGGCGCCCCTTGTTTACAAGGAAGCGCTGCGCGTCGCATACATTTGCGCCTGGGTCACAGCATTCGTATTCCAACTCGCGCGTCCAAGCGTCCGTCCGCGTTGTCGTGTCGAAGTGCAGTGTGCGAGTGTGCTTCTAGTGTCGATACGTGATGGCATCCCGACGCGGTGCACTGTGCCAGGGCGAGGCTCTCACCACGTAAGACAATGGGCTTTTAGCGAGCGAGAGATATACAATTCGCGTTGAGTGTAGCAACCATTTTGCCGGCACCAACCCGACAAAAATGCTAAAATATAATGGACGTTCGTATTAAGCCGAGTTTTTTTCTTTTTTTTATCTTGAAATTAAATGGAGCTGAAGTGGATTAAAAAATGTTAATACTTGAATTTAATTCTATGTAATTTTTGTAAATTGTTCTTATTTTATTTAGTATGAAAAGTTTGAACAAATAATCAAAAAGTATATATATATAGAACAAACTAACCCAACAAAGAGAAAATAAAACACCAGAGAATTTACAAGACTGGACCATTTTTATTACATCGAGAAAGAAAGAGAGAGAAAGAAAGAAAGAGGGAGGTTTGTCCGTCCTCACACATAGTTTGACGGTTATTCAATTTAATATCGTATATACGTGTGACGATATATTGCCTCCGCGTGGCATTCATATGTTATATCGGAATGTTCCGGAGTCCATATTACATTGCGCAATGGTGTTCGCCGATATTATCGCGCGAGTCATCATCCCCCGTGAACTTGAATCTCATTTTTATTGTTCCCGCGCGCACACAGAATCTCTCGTCGTGCGCGCGCGCGCGCTCGCGGCGCAATAAAGGATCTTGTATATCGCATAATAAAAGCTATTACGCGTGAGATAATATTAACGATCGCGCAATGCCGGAAATACTGCGCGACTAACGCAGGTACCGTTACGCGTACGAGATTAGTGCGCGGATACTGCTGTGTGTTCGGCTCTCTTGTAATTAGCGACAGCCGGTTGCAAATTTAGCTCGATGCGATTTGAATATTACTTATGCATTTACTGTTTGCGCGATATATATTAAAACATGCAATCACACATACACGTATACACCTACATATCGTATATGTTTCAACAAATATTTTTACATTTTTTTTCGAAAAATGTCTTAATTATATTTGTATAATAATTTTTTTTTTTAATTTCACAGTTAGTTGTAATGCAGATAATGCACACGAAAAGCGAAAAGACTTATTATATTATTTATTTAAATGCATAATAATGCGACATTTGTGCAAGTATGTTGTATAGATAAATCATATCTTAGAAAACGACTCCTGAGAGAACAATTTCTGCGACGGCTTGCCAGTCGCAACGCCAATATGTTCATACGTAGTTGGTACCAGCGTCGCTTTCGAATCCTCCTCGGTGGATCGATAACTTCGCTGCTCAATAAGAAATTGCGATTGTTAAAGGACGAGCTCTCGTAATCTCTCGAAGCCTCTCGTGTGTCCGGAAACACACGAAGGTGCCGCAACATCAGCATCACCTCTCTCTCGTGCATGCGCGCCTTCGCGCGCCCCAGACAAATAATTTATGGTCGCATTTATGCACTCGCGCTTTCCCAATGTACTTTCTACCGGCCGATCTGCGTCGCACAACGAGACGCCTGACATCTCTTTCTCTCTCTCTCTCTCTCTCTCTCTCTCTCTCTCTCTTTCTCTTTCTCTCTTTTCTCTATCTTTCTCTTTAGCCTTTCTCTCTCTCTCTCTCTCTCCCTCTGTATTTTATTCTCGACTTCTCTCTTCGTCTTTGTCTAGCTGCGGTCGTTATGCAATTCCAAAGATATACGGTCGCTTCGGGAATGTCTGCGGGCATCTGCGAGCTCGGAACCATTTCCCGAGTGGTCTACGTTACAGAAATTTCACATGAAAATGTATCTTGATTCGGATCTGTATCGAGATTACTGAGAAGCTCTTTCAGTTATGTCCTTGATAAATATGTCGCTAGTAAATATTTGAATAGAGATGTGAATATTCAGATTCGTCGAATGTGTGTGTGTGTGTGATTTAAAGCCGTTTTCTTATAATTCTTCATGTGGCACACGTGTACAATAAAATATAAAATATATATACATTAATATTGAAAATTAGCCGAGAATTATATTTTTATTTCATAAAAATTATCAGGATCGAAAGAACATCTCTTTATCAAACTGTATTTCAACATTTTCAAGACACAATTTTGCATTCCCGTGTAATGAATTCCGTTCTTCTACGGTTTTTTTTCTCGGATAGATGTTAATATAACCAGATACTTCATTTTTCTTCAGTCAGGTTTGGTTTTTCGCTACAAAGAAAAACACTGGAAATACAAAGTGCCGTGGGCGTCAAGATGTTTACAGTCGCAACTTTTTAACAAGGAAGTTCGGCGATTTCCCGGAGCTCGGTGAAAGAGAACATAAAGAGAAGAGGAAGACGAGAGAGAGAGAGAAAGATGGTGTTATCGATCAGGAAGACGTCTTACGACTTTTCGTGATTAGCGTGGGAGAGAATTACAGGGCTTCGAGCACAGGTGTGTTGCGCAACGCCGAACGCGGAAATGCGACGTCGATAAAAGCTGCTTATAAGCGAGAGAAACACGGCGGACGGTCCAGCGTCGCCAGACTCTCACTCGGAGACTCTCTCCCCTCTCTCCATATATCCGACGTGTTTCTCTCTCCGGCACGTTACAGAAATACACCGAGAAAATTATGTCACTAATGCGCTTGTGGGATATATATCTCTCTCTAGGCGTGGAAACGGCGCTTTCGTTGCACACGCGGAGATTATTTCTCATAGCAGGTATGGATTTGAATATATTCGCGTGTCCTGAATATAAAATTCTCGTCTTAAAACGAAGAAGTCCGAGAGAAAAAAGAAACTGAGTCGCGCTAATAGCTAATGCTAAATAACGTAAAAATTCACGTGCAATATGTTACAAGATCTAATATAACTGCGAATCGGGCGACTCAATGACAATTTATTCTTTTAAAAACGTGCGATTTTGCGTTGTTTGATAAATTAATTAAAAATCAAACCAATCTTTATAATTTTTTATCTTTCAAATAAACATTTGCTTCGTGCCGTATATCTATTGACGCGTTATTTCAGTCTTATATTTTTCCTTCTACTTCCACATTGTTATGCATACCGTATCGAGCGCACAGCGCCGGATTTCATAAGTATTTCCGCGCGAAAAAAAAAAAAAAAGAGAAAAAGAGCATTATATTCGCCTTATTAAAAGCATAGCACGCTCTTGAGTGCGAAACGGACGATAAAGATTTCATGCGTTCAAAATAAAATTATATTTAAAATTAAAATGTTATTCTCGGTGTTTTTTAAAACTTAATAGAGAGAGAGAGAAAAAAAAAAGAATATTTATAAGGTATTATCTATCTTTGGATCTCTTTGAAGTTTAATTCTCTATGTTCTGTTATAGAGATTTATAGTTGTAAAATTTAATAACTTTTCTTAAATATATTAAGACTTACAGAACTATATTAAATTATAACTAAGTTATACAATTATGTTTTTTCTATCATTTATAAGTTTAGAATAAAAATTAAATTTTGCAATAACGATCTTATATTTGCTATATTTTTAAGTTAGTATACGTAGGTATAATAATTTGCGATTGCTGTAATATAAGCCGACATATGAAAAAAAAAAAAAATTAAATAACCATGATAATTATAAGCAAAGTCGAGTTCGTCGAATTTTACGTACACGTGATCGAACTTATTCGCTTGTGTGAATATGGAATACGTGAGAAACAGATTACAAAAAACGTCAGGTTCACTACCGCGGGAGTTGTATCGCGAGAGGCGTAGTTCTTTATTTTTCACTTTCTTATTACGTCTAATTAATCGTTTAATTGCTAGTCCATAAATTAAGCAACACGGAATGCGCGGATCTTGTTCGTAAATCACTTCCGCGGAATGATCAATCTCGAGATTTTTGGAGATAGCGACAACGATGTTTCAGCAGTCGAGCAGACGAGTGCCAAGAAATTCGTTTAAAACGGATGTTCTCAGGTTGTAGAATGTCGCACACGCAGCAACGGGCGAGTGGCCGCTAATAGGCGTCGAATTCAATTAGTCGTCGTAATTTCATATTCGCACTTTGGAATATACCAGTGCGAAAATCCAAAGGCTCCGGAACGAGTTAAATTTCAGAGACGCGTACGGAGAGATCAACGAAGCTTTATTTATAATTCCTACCAGATTGCACTTCGGGAGAATTTCCGATGCGAAGTTTTACAAGCAAAAAACTGGCGTTTGCTGTCGCTCGCAAAACTGTCGCTATTGCATATTTCATATAAAAGCGGGCACAAGTTTTACCACTGCAATATTAAAAATTTTGTACTGAAATTGATAAAAAAAAAAAAACATTTTTTTTGGAATAAGTAAAATATACACAAAAAAACATAGCTAGTCATATGTGGTTTCGCACATGCGGTGCGCGTGACGTTTTTATCGTGACAATATAGAGAGGTAGACAAACTTCGATCAAATTAATTGTCTCATAACAATTTCAATTATGATTTTCAAGCAGAATGCTACAATAAATCAAAGTAACAGTTTCAATATCAAATATCCGAAATTTTGTGGCAACTTTTATATAGCCATTTACGTTGCATAATATAAGAGTCTCCGCATTAAGTTTCTTTCTGCCCGGAAATAACAACGAAAGTTTAGCAAACCGGTTATATACCGTGCGACTTTTAAAATTAACATCACATGTTTCTCCGCGATGTGCAAAAGAACGACAGGCACACAAACAAACAGACACACAGACACAAAACACACACACACATAGTTGCAGTATGTACAGGAAGCGCAGGTACAAACTGCGGTGTTCCTGTTTCTTCGCAGCTCCGAATGCGGCCGTATAATTTCGAGTTTTAATACGAGAATCGCGTTAATGTAAACACGCGAGATTGAAATCGAGCGAAGTACATTTGGAGCTAAATGCGCGCCAAGAACATCAGCTTACGCGTTTATATTACCAATGCAAATGGGATTGAGCACGGATTAATGCAACGCGGAGACAACTCACGGTATTAACGTCGCACCTCTTTCCTGTGGCGTTCCCGATATATATTTTTGTTTATTTAATGCATATATAGGTAGTAGAATATACATATATAAAATTCTTTGACTGAACAGAATCACAAAAGTTAAAATTAATTATTATTAAATATTTTTTGTGAAAACACTGGCATAAAATTGTATCGCCACATTTGCTTCTATTTTTCTTTAAAACGGTATTTAATATCAGGTTTTTTTTTAAATCTTGACATGTAATATTGGAAAAAGTGCTGTAACTAAAAAAATCCTTATAATTCATTTAAAAAATTCGTCATTTGATTTATCTCATTCATCGAGAAAAATTGTCACAGCAAAATAAAAAAACCATATACTTTTATGAATAATATATATATCTATATATATATATATACTTTTTTTTGCGTATTTATTACATTTCTGGTATTTCAGTAATTCCGCGAAAGAGAGAGATTTTAAAACAATATATGTGCTACAGAATATAATAAATAATAGATACCTTCATTTTCGTCGATCTCAAATCGGATCGCGGTAAGTAACCGAGAGGAAAAAGCCGCATCGAATAATCCGAACTAAATGCAGAATTAGAGAAGTACCTCCGTGCGGGGCGCGTGTTTTAACGCAGTCGGACGAGTTGCATGGACGCCAGGATTATCGATTTTATCGCATGCTGCAACTCGACGTTGCGGCGCAACGCGGCGCGCCGCGTTGCGATTTTATTTCTGCGCGCGATTTCGACGCTTTCACCGGTTACGATACACACACGCGCAGAGACATGTGTGTGTACACGTATTATATTATAGAAGTTCGCAAAATTCCGCTATTACGTAATATTATTTTATAAGAAACACGCGAATGACAGCGTAAGTCATTTCTCGCAATTGCTATTTCTGACGTGATAAAATCACAAAATCTCTCTAAATAATTAATTAAACTTTTATCCTAATAAATAATCTTTTGAAGAAAGAGAGAGAGAGAGAGAGAGAGAGAGAAGTCATTAATAAATAAATCTAACGATTAGAGTGAAAATATCCATTTTGTGAGAATATTGATTATCTAATGCCAAATGTCAAGTATCGTTGCTGAAAGCACTCTGTCAGTAAAATGTTTTGCATCTCTAGAAAAATTTCTCTCCGGAGGATAGAACTCTTCTTCTCGCGAACGCGCGTATATTCGACACTCCAGTCTCGTACAAAGTCAATTACTGGTTACTCGGTTACCGATTGGTATGTGTAGGTGTCTGCGAATATGTTCACAAACACACAACAACACACACACACACACACACATATGCGCGCGCGTGCACGGCCAGTCCCGTATCGTAATTCGCAATTTGCTCGAGCATTCACCTTCGAATTCCCGTTATTCACGTTCCGTGTCGTCGTCGTGCGCTCGGGAACCGAAGTGCCACTCGATGAAGAAGAAATGACTATCTCGATCAGAAAACATGACGAAAAAGTGACATCAGCCGTTATTACGTATTTTCTATGAAGATAAAAGTATCCGAGCATATTCTCTCTTTCTTTCTTTGTGCGAGCGCGTTTAAATAAAATAAAAAAAAAATATATTGCAGAACTAATTAAAATCAACTAATTAAAATTATGCAGATAATTACGATAACAATATAATATCAAGCAAACTGTTTTTGCCTCCGAAAATGAATTCTCTATTTTTAGTTGAGAGTCGATTTTTCACAAAGACGTTCAGAGAAGAGCGCACCGTCGAAGATCAATTAACGAAGAAGACTATCGGCACCCCGTGTCCGTTTCCTTTTCCTCCCGACGCTCACGATAAATCATTCTTAAATGACATACCCACGCTGCAGTTTGCAAACTGTTACCGGACCCGCGGCTTTTTGCATCGGCTCTGCGTGACACGTACATAATAGTTGCCGATTGCGGGTTGGTAATTAATTCTTACCGATGCGGCGCTTTGTACTCGCCGTTCGATAGGCGCACCGATATTTATCGCTGTCCGAATCATAATTAAACGCCGTCTCGAAAACGCGCGATTGCTCAATGCAAATCAACGGCACCGCCGTTTTCTATTCTTAGCTCGTATTACATTAGCGATATTAATCGTGGTAGATAATCGCAAATTAAATCACAATAATCGCGAGAAATTGATGTATCTCTGAAACGAATGTAATTCGCGCGTTCAACTGTCGCGGATAATCATACACACACATGTGTGAGAATGTTATTTAGACAAGTGTTATATAAATATTTAAACAATTATAATTGAATTACACAAGCAGTATAACAAATGTCCACAATATTAGTTGCTATTAAATTTTCGTTTTCGATATGTGCGCGGCAACGAAATCCCATATGATCAAACATAAGCGAATTATAACGGGACTTCTCTCAAAATTTCTCGCGTTGTTTGTATACATTACGTAAGGAAAGTTTTTTTTTGTTTCGTCTACCGAAGTTACTTTATACGAGGAAATCGATCACGCGATTACGCGGCCACAAAGAGAGACTTTCTACTCACGCGCTGTTCATAAAGTTCAGCACGCGGTGTTTTCACAATTCGTATAATTGCTCCACGTAATGTCGAATCCACGGTTACGTCTTCGCACGTTATAATTGGCTATTTCAAAAAAGTCGAAATAGTCAAAAATGCACAAAATGCCAAACCAAAATAAAATATAGCTTATATTTTTTTAGTTTTACAAATTTGTTAAGATTGTTGATCGAAGTTTTTTTTATTCTCCGTGCACATCGACGATACCACTCATGGACGTTTGTTTTCTACACCGTTATCTTCTCTTTCTCCCGAGCGCGTTGATCCCGCGAGAAAGACCGCAGTCGTGTAATTAACTCGTTATATCTACCCGACGTTACGTAACCCGTTCCGTCGCCTCGCTCGTGTCGCTCTTCTTGCTTTTTTTTTTTCAGCTTCCCGATTCCTTTTCCGAAGCTGTCGTCTCTCTGTTTTTCCCCGACGCGCTCGCCCCGCGTCTCGCCCGACGCTTCGAATCGATCGCAAAGTTTTCCCCGTACTCGTGCGAATAAGTTATTAGAGAGACTTTTTGAACAAGAAATATGTCTAGGTAGATTTCTAATTAATCTTCCATTAATTTTAACAAAAGAACGTAATTATTTTTTCCCGATAAAGTTCAAACTTGGTAGAGAGAAGAAAAGAATTAACCAAGAAAGAGAGAGAGAGAGACAAAAATAGAGAAATAGTGAAATTCCGCTTCTCATTTGACGATCGCACAACTCTGCACGTAATTCTAGAGTATGTGCACGTTCTCGTGCGGTGAGAAGAAGGTACCAAAAAGGATGCAGAACCAGTCCGTGAGACTATAAACGAGATCACTTCGATTTCCGGGTTTGATTCCCGCACCACACGTCGGCATTGTGAATACTTATTTTAAATGTCGCGATTTTTTGGCGAAAATTTGTGGAAAAGTTATTTTGAGTTTACCGCTAAATATCATCGAAACAAAAAAGAACAGCTAATTAAAAGATGCCGACATGAAAGAGCGATGATGAAACTATATCGAGTAAAGCAATTAGTTTCTTGAAACTCGGGAACTCGAAGAGAACAATTGCAATGATCGTCGTGCTAACTTCGAGAAAGCACACGTTCTTTCGAGAAGATGTTTAAATTAAATTATTGCTTGATTCTTTTGGGAATGGTTTTTGCGCGAAAATATACGATCTCCTCGAGTTGTTGTAAAATTGTTTTATCACGGAAGATCGCATTTAATCTCGCGCGTCATCTCATTTTAGGAATATAAAGCACTCGCCGGGAATTGGGCTAAGCGATGACGAGTTGAGCGTCTAAACGGCCGAAGAGTAAAAGGCTTTTGTCGCGTCGCGCACGCGAAACAAGAGACGGAGAGGAGGACACGAGCGGGCGACAACACGAGAGTGCCTCCCTCCGGGCACTCGTCGAGCCGGTATTCAAAGAGCCCTTTGCCCGTGGAAATACCGCGACGCAAAGTGCCGCGTGTTTACAAGAGTCCGCGCGCCATTAAGAGAGAGGAGCAGGGTCTCAGCGCGACGGGATGAAAAAGAGGAAAACTCTCGGAAAGTAAGGGGATTATCGCGCGTCACCTTGTTGTTGCATTTCCACTCTTTGATTTTCGTGAGAGCCTCCGTAGGCGCGCGCGCGCGCGCGCGCTTTACCCAACGCCGTCGTAGCCGGTTAATTAATTAATTTACCTTCAAACAAACAAAACAACGTGTCTTCCAAAACTTTTTCTTTGAGGAGTTTTACAAAGAAGTGTTATATTTTTTACTTTTCAATCATAATGATATGTAAAAATATTTAAGTAATGACTTATAAAAAAAACACGCATTATATACCATCACATATCACAACTCTTTATGGATATTATTTTACACACATATCAGGAAATAGTAATGTCTATAATTGTATATATTATATTATACAACGAGCATTACGAAAACGCAATTATCGTGACTTCGACGCGGTCACGAATTGGGAAGCGGCGGGCGAGCGGAATCAAGCGATCGGGATCATAATCGGGATCTATGGGAAAGATCATCATTCGATCGTGCGTCTTTTCCCGATTCGTGTTCGAAGTGGCCTTTGCCCGGAGCAAATCGCGAGAAGAGATCGCGCAGCATGTATCTTATAGTCGCGGCGGTGCAAAATGCCGCGCGCGAGTAACCGCGGGTGTCCGCGCGCGTTACAGCGCACACGTGTAACGAGCAAAGGCCTCGGCATCGTGTGCAACCGCGTTTGCAACGGATCCCGCTTGTCTATAACCTCTGCCATTTCCCATAGCCGGCCACACCCATGCGCTCTTGCGCGCTCGTCGGTGATTAACATTAGCGGGCGGCGTTTGCCGCGCGCAATCCGAACAAAGAGCAGATGCTTACGTGCACGTGCGCGCGTCCAACTTTACCGCAGTGCAAAGCTTTAAACCCGCACCTCTGTGTATTATCAGAATTGGGCGAATTAATAATCACCGCGAATTGAATAATTAAATTAGTGATTAGCCCTTTGTGGTCGCACGATCTCGGCAAGCGAGACCCAGGTATTAATTACGTGAGACAATTACTCGCTCTTGAAACATTCAAAGCGCGATTGTAATTAACCGTGTGTGTCCAAACAGCAGTTTTTCGAGTTCTTTATAAGTAATGAAGATTAAAATAGAAGATAAATTCTTGATGACGCGAGTGTCAAGCACCGATAAAATCAAAGTGCAAGAATACGCGTGTGACACAATTATAGCGCTGATTTTTTTATCCAAATATTATAGAACGATAGATAAATTTGACGAACTTAGAAAAAAAAAACAAATAAACATTTATTTGTAATTTCATAATTTTCTGTGAATATATATTTCGTATTCAGAAAGAAAGTTTTATAAGTGACAGAATTTATTTCGAGCACCTGACTGTACAAATATGTCTTTGCGGGATAGAAAAGGGAGGAAGAGAAGAGAGAATTAAAATGAGATTCGTCGCGCCGTCAGGTAAAATGGCGCTGTATAAATCTTAAATCGAATCGGATACGACACGAAGGATGCGGTGAAAGCAGGCGCGCAGGATGCCTCTCGGTGAGACGTGCTCTGAAATAACCGTCTAATAATGCAATGCGGAACAAGTTATTCTGGTAGCCGAGGCCCCTCACTGGGTTAAGCTAAGTGTTTGCCCGCCTTTTGCTTTGCTTCCTTTTGCCTTAGCAGCATAGATTGGGACAGGCCATGGATCACCACGTACGCTTGCAGACGACACGCGCACACACACACACACACGCATACACACTCGCATAGAGAGAGAGAGAGTGAGAGAGAAAAGAGAGACTCTAATCTGTCTCTGTACATGGATATAGTATGTGTGCGTGCGTGAGCGTGTGCGCGTTCGCAGAATGCGCGATGCGCCTGGCTCGCTAAACGAGAATTCGCAAAGCAAACACGGTCTTCTTCTTCCGTCCGCATGAGCAACGAGCATCCTTGCAAGCCGATATTCGATTTATCGTCAGTTGGGGAAGAAAATAATATTATTTAGTGAAACTTTGAGATTTTTATAAATACTTGAGATACTTCTGTGTATTTATATCTAAAAATTGAAGAGAAATTGAAAGAGTAACAAAATTAAAAGCCGCCAAATTAAATCACGAACGCCGATATAAATTTTAACTATTGATCATGTAAATTACAATATTAATAATAATAATAATGTTAGCTCGATATATTATCGACGTATAATACTTTTCTACATATCGAGTACATAGCATTCCATTTTTACTTCTCGCTCACGATAAAAATGTTACTTCGCAATATACCTAACCGAATCGATTGGATTTTTGCACAGAAAGATATTCTCGTTCTAAAAATATCAAAAACCTTCATCTTGTGTGATATCTCTCTTTTTGCATAATAGTCTCTACACATAAAGATACTTTTTTACACTAATATTTCTTTTCTTTATATCTCTTCTGTATTTTACACACAGAAAATAAAGAAAAATTTTTTTTTTTCCAAGTCAAAGTCTACAGTTTTTTCCACAAAATAAATTTTGCAATAATTCCTAAAACTTACTTTTTGTGAAAGACACATCCGTTCGTCTCGAGTTATATATCTGCGATATTTATAATTCTCTCTATATCATATCCTGTTTTACTCTCGAAAAAAAAACTCTAAATTACGAACGTATTGATTTTCTCGTGTTTGACGTGATTTTCTTTGACGATCTTTCACTCGTGCATACATTATGCGTGTTATACATATCGCATGTTCGTTTTCACGATCTCAACGAGCGAGCAAGAAAGAGAGAGAGAAAGAGGAAAGAGAGAAAGATGAGATGAGATGAGATGAGATGAAGAGAAAGAGGAGAAAGATGGCGAGCGATACAAGTCGAACAGAAAGGGACGAGGAAAAGATGATTGCAAACCGGGTGGACGGGGAACGAGGTAAGAAAGGAGGCGGATAATGTCTTCCGCGTTCGCGCAACCGCTTACGGGGTTTATACGAGTCGCTTGTGTATATGCACACGCGGCTTGCTGAAAGCCCACCGGTAACACTGTCTCGGCTTACGTAACCTTATTAAGGCTGCACTTCGTAGTGCGAGAGTAAGAGAGATATCTTCGAGCGCGATCGAACGACGACCGGACCGACGACGTGCGTCGACGCCGTCATCCGTCGCAATTTCTTTTCGGCGTTTAAATCAACTTGTGCTCTCGCCCGAGTCACATAATACTACTTCGGCAAACCAAATCTAGTGTATATTTCGTTGCATATACTGTTCCAGAAGCAAAAATAAGTCCGGTGTGTCTGATTCGACGGCGAATCAATTCAATTTTCGCAAATGGAAAGTTGAATGAAACCGTGAATTGAACTTTGGTAAAGCAAAGAAGAGACAATTTTGTATTTATTTTGCATCTATTTTGCACCTTTTTCTATTTATTGTGTATAATCTAAGTTTGTAGATTTTTACAAAGAGGTATTTTAAATATCTCTTTTTGATTTATTTTTTATTAAATACCCACGTCAAGTTTGGAACACACAGGGTTTTAAAAAAAGATAACAAGATCATTGTACATTAATCTGTTCGCTTAAAGATAAGTTTATAAATATATATATATATATATATTCGCGTGGCTCAAGATCTTGGGAGAGGGAAAGCTGCGAGAACACGTAACACCGGTGAGTCAAAAAAGAATCGCTAGTCAGGCTCAGATCTGTTATCACGTTGCCGGCGAGAACTGGTCCAGCAGAATGGAGTGCGTGTGTTGTAAAGCGCCTTTCCAGCGCCTTTCTATCGCCTTTCTCGCGCTGCGTTTTTCCGATTTGCTCTTCGCCTCTATACGCGATGGGAGAGCAACACCTTTTCGCGCAAACTTTGTTTGTTATCCTCCAGCGCGCAAAAATAGCGTCACACTCAATCTGCGGAAAATTCATAAATATCGATATTTCAATCTTTCGTTTTTTTACTTAAAACTGATAGTGGCAGTTCAAGAGCGGAAACCTATAGACGAAATTTTTCGAGTCTTGCGCGCTTTTATTGAATTCTAACTGCGCACATTTACAGGCACAGTAGTTTTTCTTACTGTTCTAAAAAAAATGTACATTCTCACAATTAATAACTTAAAAATGTTATTCACAAACATAAATATACATATATAAGCAAAGTGAAAAGGATACTTTCTCTAAACGCGTTCGCGTCTCACGTATCATCGATTTAAGATGATTACCGTCAGTAGAGTGCCGTAGTGGTGATAACTTCAAAGGAACCTCGTCGCGGAAAATGATCTATCAACAAATTGACGCAAATACGAGTCAAAAATCATACATATAAACTTTTAGCCTTGCGTAAGAAGCGGAAATCAAAACACGAATGAGTTTTAAAATATATTTTGCTTATTGCGTAACGTTATGTAATCACATATATATTTATCTTACAAAATCGCAACGTCTTACACTTGCAATTAGAAGCAGTTTTTACATAGAAACTGCTCGTATGTGACCATATTTTTAAGCCGTTTTAAAATAATACAACAGTGTTGCAAGTGCGATTTTGTCGCGCTTTGCAAAAAAAAAAAAAAAAAAAAAATAAAACTAGGAACTTCAACACAGCAGCTCTTTTGTAAAATTTGTTCTGCGAGTTTTTTCTTTTTCTCTTTCTGATTTTCACACATTAATACACTCGCTTAATTTTTATCGTTGTTCTTCATCGTCATCAAACAGTTAATAACGTGCTCGAAGAATTAATATACACACATTCGTCGAATAATTCTTTTCGAATCAATACATCCTGAATATGTCGTGTTTTTTATTATAACGGTGGTCCTCGTGGAAGTGAGTTCAATGTCTTCTTGATGAATCTTTCCCACCTACTGCTCTTTCTCACATCTTTTTCCCCCACTTCTGCCCCCCTTTTCGTGTTCCTCTTTCTGCTGGCCAATTGCGATCTCCGTATCATTTCGTCGCGCACTGATTACTTCTCTCAAGGAGATGTGCGCCGAAAACACTTGAATTTTTAAGAGGGAAATAATAAGATAATGACAAATGATATAGCGTCACGTATTAGAGTAGTCAATAACTTGATTATCGTGAGAAATTTTATCTTTCCATCTCATTCTCTCTCTTTCTCTCTCTCTCTCTCTTTCTCTTTCTAATTCTAAAATACTCGAGACAATTTTAATTACAAAGTCACAAATACGCACAATTGTCCGATAAATATGCACAATTAGCATTTTCTTGCTCTTTGTTTCCGTGAAACTTTAGCAACTAACTCTTTTAGCAGAAAAATACAAAACGATATCAAATTTTATTCGCTGTTTTGTTTAATAAAGAGAACGGTATCGCGCGAATCTACATCACCAAGTCCGTTTTTCTCACAAAAGAATGTCAAGTTAAGAACTTCAACGGGATATTTTCAATTTGCTACCAAACTTTTTTTTCTCTTTTGACCGACGCATTCTTTTAACTTTGTTCGACGCGAACAAAACTTCCGTCACAGATAACGATCGCACGGAAAGTGAATTTATTCAGAGGGACCGGGTAGGTGTGCGTGTGTACGCGTATAGGTAATAAAAAAAACAGGAGAGTCGGATCCCATGGTTGATAACTTCTAGTGTCTGACGCGACTTACACATTCATTGTGAGAACTTCAGTCCGCGTATTGTATAAAGAGAATAAATTCTCTCATGTTTTGAATCAAATATTTATTTTCTTGTACAATAAACAGTTTAAAATACTATAATATTTAATTAAACAGTCAGAATTTTTATCGAAGTGTATTTACATATAGATCCAATAAAAAATAAATCTTAAAATAAATATTTTTTGTTCTTTCGGGAAATCTGAAAGCGTGAGAATTAGAACATAAAAAAAGTTTCACACCGCAGTTACGATTTACGATCAATTTGTAAGAAAGTTCTAATTACGTCGTTTACGACAAAAAGTAAATAAATGCGAATGTCGTAGATAAGAGAAAGATACAAAATAGAGTGTATTAACAATACGCAACAAAACATATTTTCACGACTCGATAAAACATGCTTTTTCCACTATTTACTGAGAAAAAAAAAGAAACTATTAGAAAGTTACAAACAACACACATTGCGAAAAAATATTTCGCAAGTGACAAACTGCATCAATAATTGCTGATATTATTCCTCGGCAATTGCATTTGGCAATCGTTAATATCATTACATTTTGTTCAATTCTGCTTGAAGCAATTAATTATGTTTATCGGTTGTTGAATAATCAGACTTATTAATCGTCAATATGATTGTTCGGGTGATCATTGTAACGATTACATTTCGCTTAACTTTGTTTCCGCCACCGAATTAGTCGCTCGCGCTAAATTAATGATCATAAAAATTAATTAAATTAATAGATGTTTCGATTGTCCAATGGAGATCATTAATCTGCATTTCATTTCTTTGTTCGCGCCGCTTGCAGCGTCTCGTTAAGTCTATATGTATATCGCCGTTAGCTATTTCACATGCATGTAGATTTAAAAAGTAGACTCGAACAGCTGTTCGAAACTTAAAAGCAAGGTCGCAGTCTTATAACCGCACACACGGATACGTAATGGCCGACGCGTGTCTGTGCATCGAGCGCAGCGCGACTAATTTATCGGAGCTATTTCCCGAATAGAGATTTAATAAAAATACTATTTCACAAAGTTAACGACACGTAACACGACCCGCGAAAGATCAATTTTGTTTCAACGATTCCGATCACAAGTTTAGCAAGACAGAAAAAAAAAACTTTCTCTTTCTTTGTTCATTTAATAAAAAATTTTTAAGTAATTCTTGTCGAACTTATTATCGCATCACGAGCAGATTTGTGAAGCAGAACATTCCATCTTCCGATTTGTTTCTTTTTTGGATCAAAGTTTAAGTTTATTTCCACATCGGGCAAACAGTCTTGAGTTGTGCGAGCATATTTATTAGAGAGCATCGCCCATCGACCCACGCAACGAGCGCGCATTCGCTTCACGATCGTGTGTATGTGTGTTGCGATTATTCCCCCGCGTTCCTTACTCTCCTCAACATACACATGCACACAAAGAGGCATCGTTGTGTCACAAGCGCTTGACTATAGTTATGCAATTCACCAACTCGCATTTCATGGTCAAGGCTTACGTCCTTATCGCTAGTAGTGTAGGTATACGTGTGTACGTAAATGTATGCATGTATGTGCACGAACACGCGCGTTCTTGTCGATCCAACAAGTGTGATGATAAAGATTAGACAATCACCACGTGTTGCCGAATTCGCGTAGATTTATAAGACTGATGTACGAGCGAACTATCGAATAAAATGTCTCTTGTTTTAATTTTGTAGAATCGAACGATTAGAAACGATTAACCACGTAAGGTCCAACGGTAAGTTAAAATTATTTATTTGCGAGTAAGTTAAAATTATTTACTTGCGAGTATTTTAAACTACCGCGACAGAGTCTACATAGAAACTAGAGAACTATTGTAGATACGAATATAGAACTGCGATTAGAACTTGTTTTAAAAGAAGTGAAACAAGTTGAAGAATATACACGCAATATAATTCTCTCGATTTAATCTACTTAAATTTCAAGACAACAATAGAAAGTGAGTAAAACGCGATTTTAGAATTTTAAAAAAGAAAAGAAACATGACGCGAACTCATTGAAAATAAAGTCAAAATTCTCATAAAGATAATTTTAATATTTTCTAAAAGTGTTTAGTTTCACGCTTGTACACAGATATGGTAATCAAAACTTGGAAAATTATTAACAAACTTATTAAAACTCCAATTCAAACTTTTTTTTGCAATAATTCTTATATTTACTTAAACATCAATCTATGCAATCCTTTTGCATTCTTGGCATCTCACACAACATACGCAATATCGAAAAACTCGGTTTCGTGTTCTAAAAGATCGTTATCTGTATATTGTTTACCTGCATATTGTATATCTTCTCTCGAGCGCACGTGGACGATCGACGGTGGTACAGAAATCGCGCGCGAGAAGGAAAACGATAATAACGCGGAAAAGCGAGAGAGGCAGGAGAGTTGCCTGGCGGTGATTTAATGTAACCGAGTTGCAGGAAGTGAATATTATTAGCATTCGCTTACAGAAAGAGAGAAAGAGAGAGAGAGAGAGAGAGAGTGCTGTGCCTCATACGCACACATATGCAGATATATACGTACATACGTCTATCTATGTGTGAGTGTCTTGATCGTGTATCTCGCGTGTGTGTTTGTTGCGCGAGAGGCGCGCACCAATACAACACGTGGCTTGCACTTCGTAAGCACGCTGCGCCAACACGTGCGCAGGTAGACGTACGCAAGAAGAAAAATGTGCCTATGCTCGTATGCATGCGCGTATGTACACATGTAAAGGACAAACCTAGGGCGAGTACAAGAGTCAACGAGAAAGAACATACTCAGTATACGTAGGAATCGCGCCAAAATGATTTCACTGAAATACAATTGTTTGTGTGTGTAATATCTTAATTTTAAAATGTTTTTCCGGATAAAAACATTTTCCGACGTCTATTAGTTAATTTTAATTAATTACGTCGAACACATGATAAGAGATTTTCGATGTTTTATTTCTTTCACTCAAAATATCTGATTTGATCAGTTATATAAGATGATGATCAAGTTGCAGAGCCATTTTAGAGAACTCTATTGACAGGATTGCGTAGAAAGAATCAATAATCTCGATAGAACGATAACATCTTGGAGATATTTGCAGAACCCATCACTCTCGTCGCTTTGCTAAAATTCTGAATCACCGTCCTGAAACTCTGAATCATTCGAGCACTGATGTCTCGTTGTAAAAACATTTAAAAAAATAATAATTTCGTAATAATCTAATTTTTTCTCATGTTACTAATCGCTGTCTAGTCTTTTCTAATTTTCTCCTACTATCTTTTCGATGATTTGTTATACAATTCCGTCGTGATTTTATTGCAAAACTAAGAGGGGAAGCTTAGAAACGTGTCGAGGGCGGTGCCACTCGTCTATTATTGCACCCGTTTGCATTTCCGAACACACGCGAGGGAGCGCACAAACACCTCGGCGCACGCAAAATGACTGGTCCGTATTAATCTCGCTTAATTTCACTGCGTGATCGTTTTGCGCGAGCAACAAGCAATTTTGCTCAGCGAACAGGAAACTTCGGACACAGCTGTTATTTATTTAGTTATCATGGCTAATAAAAAGAGGTTCTTGCACTCCCGCAACAAGAAATCTTTATTCATTTTTAAGTCCTAATTGGCAATCAATTATCCCGTAATGGAATTACTTAGCTCTTTCGTTTTCCCTCTCGCTAGGAAAACCAGGATTAATTTCCAAAATCCACTGTGATATCGGGGGAAGAAAAAAAAACAAACTAAAATTGAGAACAATCGAACGATCGAAAGAGAAAAAAGTTCTCATTTCCCGAAGCAAGCGTGTGTCGATCGGCGGATAATAATTGAATTAACGGATTTTATCCGAGTTATATCTCAATTTAGTGCTTACTAAGTAAATATCGATATCGTTAGTAAGTGATTTGAGATTGTTTTTCTTCGCGGATTTTATTATGGACACGTTTCGTCAACCAAGAGAGACAATGCGACGTAGACCGCGAAGTAGACCCGCGATAGTTGTACAAACGCGTTCTCCTTCTCCAATCCGGGGGCGCTACAGGAAGTAAGTGCGATGCACTCAAATGCATGCAAGATGCAGCGAACAGAGAGCGGAATATCTAAGGAACATAGATGTGCGTGTACGTGTGTTGAGCGATTCGTTAAAATTTATCCACGGCGGATTGAATAATCCTTCGCGATGACGATCTCTTTCCGGTGAAAATCTCTTCGGAAGAGGATGAACGTCGACAACAGGAAAATTGAGAAAAAAAAAAGATAAATATATTGCTTTAAGGATAAGGATCGCCTGAAGGAGAGAGAGAATGTCTTTTGGACGTATTAATATTACCGTGCAACTCGTATGTACGCAGTTCGCTTATTCAACATTTACGCGCGATATTAGTTAGTCTAGGCAAAGCTAAAGGAATAAAGAGAGAGAGAGAGAGAGAGAGAATTTTAGTGGCAAGAGACTCGGGAAGAAAGTATGAAGAAACTACGAAGAACGAGATAAAGAAGGACAGTGAGAAAAGCCGTGAAGAAAGAGAGAAAGAGAGAGAGAGAGAAAGACATGAGAAATTCACTATACGCGATGGAAGCTACGCGCATGTTGGTGGTCGTGCTCGTGCACGAACGCTCGCGTTGGTAGCATCACTTCACCGATGATATACCCTACGGAGAGAGTTCATTGCTCTTGAGGTGCGAGAAAGAGAGAAAGAAGGAAAGAGAGAATATTGATAGAAAAGAGAGAAAGAGAGAGAGAGAGAGAGAGAGAGAGAGAGAGAGAGAGAGAGAGAGAGAGAGAGCGAGACGTTTGGAAAGAGCGAAAGAGACGGTTCTGCGGACGGGAGGGGGGCAAATGTCAAAAAGAGAGACGAAGAGAAAGGCGTTACTGTACGAAAAGGTGAGAAAGTTGAGGAGACGAGAAGTCGCAAAGACAACAAAGATGAAGAAGACGGTGTGAATGGAAAACGAGAAGAGAAAAGCGTGCTATAAGAAGAAGAGGAAGCAAAAGAAGAGGAGAACGCGACGAAGACAGTTCGAGTAGTATTTACGCGCAACGACTCTCAATAATTCACGCGCCGCGCGTGATTCTCGCGACGCGTCGAGACTTCGCTCGCGGAAACACTGAACGAAGTCGAAGACAAGCATTCTCATCGCATCTCCACTGAATTTTCGCTTTGACATAAAGACGAGGAAAGGAAAGACGAGACGCAGCGCGCGAAAAACGGAGAACTAAAACAATTCTCCGATCGATAGCCCGTCAAGTTGGTCGCCGCGCTTCACCTTGGCAAAGTTGGAAAATAGCCGACGCCATTATAATCGCACGTGAATCTGTCGGGGAACCGCTGAATATGTTATTCGCGAGGATCGATCGCGATTGAAAAGTTCTATGTTAGTTAATTGATTCTAATGACACTCTCTCTCTCTCTCTCTCTCTTCTCTCTCTCTCTCTCTCTCTAATTACCGTGGAATTGAATAATTGACGAAGTGTTTAATTAAACTGTGAAAATCAAATTAAACATAAGAGCATTCCATTTATCGTCAAATGAATTTTGTTTTCCTATCAACGCAATCGTGTGCGATTGCATTCGATCTCGAAAATTCGCTCCACGCGACTTTTCGGGAACTTCTTCGGAAGAAAATCTCGTCCATAGATTTTCTTAAGATGATCGCGAATAGAAATTGAGAAACATAATAAAAAAAAAAAACAAATGTGTGCGAATTCAAAAACTGACGACGATATCGCTGATCACGCGACACAGATCGTGCGTGTCGAATCGAAAAATCGGAAAATGCCGGAGCCGCGGATGGTACGACGGTGTACGTTTGCGCTTGTACCGGACACGTACCGGGTGCAATGTACCTGGATGAGTCACACGGTAACAGTGCGCGCGCGTACACACATCTTCACACGCACACGCTTATGTTCCACGCATGACCGTCACACATATGTGCATTTATACATACATTTACACATACGCTACACGCGCGTACATGTGTGCGCGTGTGTATGTTTCTCCTCCTTGTCTGACATCGGCGCGATCTTTCTGCACGTCTCGTGAGATGAAGCGAGATAACGAGAAGAAGACAAGAGGAGCAACTACATGCGTACGTACGAGTGCAAGTTGGAGAAAGAGAGGCAGAAAGAGAGAGACGGATGAGAACGTGAAGGGGAAAAACCGAGATGGTGAACGAACGCGTAGAGGAGGAAGAGAGAAGAGAATGAGAGAGAGAAAAAGAAAAAAAAAGAGAGACGGAGAGCGAAGATAAAAATCCAATCATTTCGACCGGTTTTGCATCGTGCCGACGAGGATAATGGAATACCGCGTTAGTTTTTGCCGGTGCACAGTATACTTCTTCGCGTTAATACCCGCGCGTTCTACTCCGGCTCCTCTCCTCGTGCGCTCATCAACTATATTATAACCGGAGTATGTATACGAAAAAAAAAAAAGAAGAAATTGTCGAATTTCTTTCTCTCTCTTTCTCGGAAAATTTTCTTTACAAAAATGATTTCGATAAAATAACGCGCACGCTGTTGGATTGCGTAATAAACTCGACGATATCTCTATAGCGTTACGTACGTGTAATTATATAATCATAATAATAATTATCATAATAATTTTTTGTTAATAATGGCAATATAACAGTAACATAAAGTGAATATTCTGACGTTTAAAACAAAAATTAATTATTCCTGCATTTGTCTTATAATCTCAATTATTTATCTTAAACATAAACGAGAGAAAAATCTTTATTTTCTCAGATTTGTGGTAAGAAAGGAGTTACCAGATTTTCACGTACGCAAATTTATATAAATTACGTAAATTCTTAGTGATTATTTGAATATATCAAGTAAAAAATGCTACAGTAATAATCTCGTCGTTTATAATTGTTTATTCCAAGGATGCATGAAAAAAGTACGAAATAAATTTAAGACTTCTAAAGAGATTCTGTTTTAAAAAAGTAGTTTACCGTATGTTTCGCTCGACAGAGCATTCAAACTGATTCGGACAGAACAGTCGGGGATCGACGATCAATGGAGAGGCCGAAGAACGAAAGAAAGAAAGAACGAACGAGAAAGGCGGCGGCGGCGGCGGCGGCGACGGCGGCACGTCGGATGACTTTTAAAACGGCATTGCGTAATCTTTCGGATTTAGTTTACTTTCGTCGCTATCGATGCCACGCACGTAGCGTGACCGTGGCACTGAACCAGCAGCGGCACGAACTTTCTCGTGGCCTTCGTTCCAGGAAGGCGATTTACGTGACACGCGAGAAACGTCAATGACTCTCGTCTACGATCATCGTCATCGATGCTTTCGCGCTCGCGATCGGCCAATAGTCGCGATTCTTATAACAAGTTCCGATTGAACCGCTTTCCTCAAATAAACCTATACTGTTTTCTTTCGAGAATTATAGTCACGTATACAGAAAATCATATATGTATATATGTTTTTTTAATACTACTCCAATATTCTTCATATCTTTAATTTTTCCTCATTTTTATTACAGAAGAAAGTTTTTTTATATAACACAAAAATCTTCATTAATTAACAATGTAAGCTCAAACTGTAAACAGAGCGTATTGCAATTAAAAACAAATTTTTGTCGTATGTTTGTCGCGAATCCGTCCGTAAGTTCTTCATTTTGCGTCCAATTAGCGAACACGCGTCACGTAATCGCGTCGTTTTGTTTTTTTCGTATATTCAAAATATTTGGTTTCCCCGCCTCTCTTTTTCTTTCTTTCTTTCTCTTTCTCTCCAAGGTGGCAAACACGAACAACGTAAGCTGCATTCCGTGTAAGAAAGTCGTACACCGGGGATATGGCATATTCTTGGCTTTTACGATTCGTATGGTCGATAAAATCGTGACTTGCAGCTCGAGACTTCGCGAGTCGATGTCGCGCGGCGGAGGGAAAAAAAAGAAAGAAAAGTGTCAATGAGCTTCGATTTTTTTTTTACTGTCAATCAAAAAAGCCTCTATTTTTGTTGCGGTGATATCCGGTCGCGTCTAGAAAGCAATCACGAATGGATTTTACGATGATCGCTCATACAAATTATACGCGTACACGTATATGCTATGACTACATAGTTCTTGCCGCCGAATTTTAACTGATATTCTACTCTCATCCACACACCCTTATTAGACTGTTTTGTGTACATAATTACTATATAATCTCGGCACGAAGTAATTTTTCTTTATTTTTAATGAATTTTGATTGTGACAAGTAATATCTTTAATATGTGCGATGTAAAAACAATTACTACGTAAAATTTTTCGACAATTACTACGTAAAATCTTTTGTGACAAAGTTTTCAAACTTGTTTTATTTCTTGGGTTTTTTTTTTTAATTAGAAAATTCGATCAACCATAATCTATTTTCGTAAATTCTTAAGTTCTGACGTTACAGACACTTTGTAAATAAATAAGAGTGTTTTTGAATTATATATAAAATCATCTTAAGATAACATTTGCTTTCTAATGTTAATTAAAACATTCAAATTTTTGCGAGTCAATATTATTATTATCTGTGCATCTCTCTGGGAGAATTTTAATTCGCAAGTATTTAAGATACATATGTATTTCTGTCTCGCAGTTTAAATCGCGATGAAACTTCGGCGACGCAAGAACTCGCGAAGTTAGAATTCACTTTGCACGATTACAGAATATTCCGAAATATATCTTCGACAAGTAAGACTCCGTTGTTTTGAACGACAATAATCGTTGCGTGCATGTAGCTCTCTTATTCCCGCGAGATTCGCACTTCTGTGAATCGAATTACTCTCTCGATAAACCTTGACCGCCTCGAGAGATTGAAATTCAAAGTTGGATTTTCGGTGACTGCCGAAATCAGATCGCTGTCGGATTCCCCCCGCTCGTGAATGTATAATATAAACGCGAACGGTCGCCAAAGCGACGATCCTTGTCCCTTTTCGGGATCACGCACCCCGAAATTGATCGCCCGAAAAGAGTCAAATCGTCGGGAGAATCCTTTTGCAATCACTTGTAAATTTCCGACAAAAGTTTCAGAAACATATACATTTTGCATGATTTATATATGTTTACAATATCAAAGTATTTAAAGACCTATAATATCACAAACAAGATATAACTAAAAGACATAACAAAAAATCATATCGAGAAATTGGACGAGGAAACGACTTGAAAAGCAGACACGGAGAATGAGAGAAGAGTATTTTGTTCGCACGCTTTCAATTCGCGAGTGAAATGTCAGTGCATGACTTCTTCTTACACGAAGAAATCGTCACGTGCACATTAAAGCATGATTCACAAGCATGAGAAATCAATTTTTGATTCGATTTTTTGAGAACACTGAATTTATCGAAATTCATACATTTCGCTTTCTGTTCGCTCCATAAAGGAAAGTAAATAATTTACAAATCGAAAGCGAAGTCTGTGTGAGTGTCGAAAATGAGTTTGTTGGCGGCGAACAACTCGAAGATCGTCAACGATTTGTGAATACCGCATTACGGGCGCGACCTTTTCAATTTGTATTCTAACCTTTACGAGAAGCGTTTATATAGCGTCGTATGTGTGTATGTGTGTGTGTGTGCTCGGGATGTAAAATAACGTTAAAAGATGGATACATCGAGCGTATAACGCACAACCGAGCTATAAATAGAGGTTCTCGTATAAAACGGCGAGGTGTATCAAAGTTACGTTAAGGGACGCCAAGTTTCTTCACGATGCTCTTACGGAAAATTAATTGCAATAATATACTTTCTTAAAAAAAAATTTCCTATCGTGATCGCTCTCTGTTTTTTTTTTTTTTTTCTATCTACACGTATATAAATATATATCTAAATAAATTATCTCTCCTTCTTGCGCACACATATAAACACATATAAAATAATCATCTCTTATTAATTATACCAACAAGCTTGCCTGTATATAAATAATTTCGTAATAAATGCAGTATTGGGTACATATTGTAAATACCTCATGAAACAATGTTTACGGATATACAACGGCTGCACGACATTACCATCTCATTAAGATGAGTATCGCATAAATCTCATCGCGCATTTTCATCGAGTAAATGAGGTACGGAAAAAAATCGCGATTGCGTGATGTGAAAAAAAGAAACTGAAACAAACCTTGCTTAATGACGATACCGGCGGAGGGCACTTGGACGATCGGCAGCGGCGGTGCGTTCGGATTATTAACACCGTTGGCGGCGGCGGCCGGACCGGCGGTGGTCGTAGCGGCGGGGATGGCGCCACCGGGTGTCCCGGGGGGTGGCGACGCGCTGGCGCTACCCACAGAACCGGGATCGCTGAAACCCTGGGTGCTGTTGTTCTCCTCCGGGCCGTCGAAGAAGCTCAGATTGAACTCACTGCCGGCGTCGAACGACACTTCCGGCAGTGTGTCAGGCGTCGGGGCGCTGCCCAAACCCGCGCTCAACGACTGGTCGAGTTTGAAAACGCTCATCGTACGTTGCTGCGCATCGGACGTTGTACGTGCGGGGACGACGATCACAGCGTCGGCGTCGCCGGCGGCGAACAGCCTGATACACGTCGCGCTTCCTGCCGATGCTCCGATTGCCGGCTGGGTTCAGCATCCGCGCGTGATCGCGCGCCCGCGCGCGCCACTCGATCCTCGGCTGTCACGATTGTCTTGCGAGGAGATTTCCTGGACGGACAAACTTACACTCTCGCGAGAGAGAAAACGCCGTGAAGAGATATACGCCCGATTGTCACGATTGTTCTTCACGGCAAGTTGGCAATGTCTTCTTCAAGATACGTGCGAGTTTTTCGAGAATAGTTTCTTAGGATTTGCGTCAGATCCGGTTTTGTGTTTATCAGTCAAACTTTTCTGGATGATACTAAAAATGGTTATCGCTTAATAAGCTCGACTGTTACTCTTGACGATTCACACCAAAACATCAAATCTTGCTTCTCTTTCGATTTCCTTTGTCGCTTGAACACAAACCGGTGAGACGGTATTTCGGTCGATAGATAGGCAGTATGTTTTATGTATCATACGTAAGGCGTTTTGCATGTGTGTGTGTGTGTGTGTGCGCGCGTGCGTGCGTGTGTATGTGTGTATGTTTGAAGAGACACTAATAAGAAGATTAAATAACACTTCGGTTGATCTACTCGCGTAAGTTGAACCGGCAGAACTCGCAGAGATACGTTGAGCGTCGTTGACGTAACAAATTTTAACATACAAGTGCATCTCTCTTTTGTATTTTTTCGAATTTTATCTTCCGTCTATTTGAGCAGAAAAAGCTACTTGAGAGAAATGATATTTTCTACATTTTTAATAAAGCAGTTGAGGTTGTACGTAACGATCAATTCCAACAAGAATAATAAATGTCCCTTCGTGGTTTCTATCGTCTTCTTCGTAACTTGGCGCGGTCCTTGAACCGCGAGTAACGTTTTCTCGCGGATATTACGTCTTTCCGTTTATCCTTCCCTGTCTCTTTCGCATTTGCATTTACACAGCGACTAATAATATTTAATTCGTACCGATGGCCGACGAGAGACGCGTCGTGCGCGATAAGGTACAAGTGAAAGATGTATATATATATATGTATATGTATATATATACTCTCACATGCGCAAGCGAGATTTTTCTTATAGGTAAACAGGATCTGTGCAGATAATTTGAGCGATGGAGATCAACGATACAATTGGCAAATTGAACGTGGCGATCGGAAGTCTAAACGAGACGCGAAAATATAATATTTGTTTAAAGTTTATGCGTGTGTTTTCACTCTCTTCATTGACTTCACTGTCTTCATTGACTTTGCACTTCGTCGATTACGATTTTCTTGCTGGTTTCTTCAGAAACTCGGCAACTGTTCGCTACCGCGTGAAAGTCGAAACAATTCGTAGTTTCGCAGCATTTCCATTTCAGCTGCTTCTGCTTCTGCTTCTTCTTCTTTTTCTTGGTGATTGCGATAAAGAAAACGTCGCCCGAAAATTCAACCCATTATTTTGAAGAATCACGATTCGAGAGTTTTTACAAAAACTCTTGTTTTCTTTTTCTTTTCTGAGAAAAAAACGTTTCTTCTTTTTTTCTTATATAACGCTCACTTCTTTTTATTCTTCTCTTTTTACGCCTTTTTTACAGGATAAGTTTTTTCCTGGCATCGCAAGCGCGAACCTGCCCGCCGATTTTCAGTACTTCGCACACCCGCCGACTTTTCACGTGAGCCATCTCGCTGAAAGATAAATCAAAACGAAAAGAAAATCAGAAAAAAACTAAAGACATAACAGGACGCACATACACGACGCGAAAACAGAAAAGAAAAATTAATCGCAATAAAGATAAGATAAATCCGCACATGCAAATACGATTTTTAAATTTTTTTATTGTGTGGCTCTCTCAAAAGTGATGAGAAACTCACTTCAATTCTGTACTTTTGTAGGGATTTATCATTTTCGCAGTAGTTTTATTATTTGAATTCTCTGTAATCTGTGTTCTCCATTTAATCTTCTTTCTAACTAAAACTTCCCCGTATTAATTACTTCAACTTTTTTGCTTGAAATTTTCAAATCTCATTCCATTCTCGTAAAGCGCGCGTTGTGCTTTATGTTAAATTAAAAAATAAAAATCTACAAGAATTTTTGTTAAAAAACAAAGGAAGTGAAATGGCCAATGAGAGCCTGGACACAGTTAACAGTGTGTATGTTTATTAAACAATCCTTGATACAAAAAGAACCTGACGTTTCGATCCCAGGTTGGGATCCTCTTCAGAAAAAAATCCTGTGTG
>NW_018020594.1:497107-502222 GCF_002006095.1 Pseudomyrmex gracilis
TCTTTTTGTATCAAGGATTGTTTAATAAACATACACACTGTTAACTGTGTCCAGGCTCTCATTGGCCATTTCACTTCCTTTGTTTTTTAACAAAATTGGAGCCTTTTTTACTTTTATTTTAAGAATTTTTGTCTCAAATGTCGTACAACGAAAAATTTCGGAACCTCTCGTTACACGCAAGAGCGCCGAAGAGCTTTAGGCAACTTCCCAAATGCTCCACCCTGTATGTACGTACTTACATCCTGACGTTTTCGCACGACCGAGCGGAAAGGAGACGACGAATCATTGGCGAATCGCGAGAGAAACAAGGAGGGGGCGGAGAGAAGAGGAAAAAAGGCCCCGAGAGCACGAGAGAAACACGAGGCGGAGAGTGAGAAAAAGTGAATGTCATTGCCGTAATCTTCGGACGTTGACTTCTTCCTGGCTCTCCGTCCCTCCTCTTCTTCCTCTTGGTCACAATCTTTCCTCCTCTCGCCCTACCATCCCCCCGCCATCGTCAACATCTACTCCTCTTCCTCCTCGTCGTTCTCTTTGTCCTCTCTCGCTCTCTCTCACCTGCGCTCCTCACCTGTTCTCTCTCTCTCGCTCGCTTCGTATCCTTTCCTTCTTTACTTCTCTACCGCACTCATCTTTTCTTTCCTCTCGCGTTCATCCTTTCCTCCCTCTCGCCCTCTTAACTCCCCGGCCGAGTCTGTTTTTCCGCCTTGCGAATTTCAAGTGTTTTGTGTGACAATTTGCGCGACTAGATATTCGCCTGCCGATATGCAGAATGCAGCGATCGAGTTGCAACGTTCGAACGAAGTAACCGGACGGCGCGAATGCAAAGTAATTTCACATCGATGAAAATTGTAAATTTTGTCATATATATAGAAAAAAAAAAAAAAACAAACAAACAAACAAATTCGCACGCGATTATTATTTATCGTTCCGTGAACATTATTGAAAATGGAATAGATTGAAGTGAACAAAATTACGCAATTTTTATATTACATAAACAAAACTTTTCTCTTACGGTTCCCGTAATAGATTACCTCGGAAGATTCGTTTTCATGTAACTGCGGCACGCAAATGATCGACTAGCGTGCTTTCGAAAGCAATATTCGCGTGTGTGTTTTCGCGGGCACAATCGCCCGATATTTATTCTTATTACAGAAATAAAAGAAGATTGTGCCGTTTTCGAAGAAAACAACTCATCTTTCTGTGTCTCTCGAAATGTCGAGATAGCTATTCGAGCCCTTGATAAAATTACGATCGGAAAAAAAAGCGAGAGAGCATATCTTCCCAATAACAAACACAATTCTCAGAATTAGCGCCGATAAAATTTACGTTTCTCCGATCCACTCCGATTTACTCCGATGTTTATGTTTGCACATAAAAAAACGATCGATAGCACGCGGGTAAGTAGAATGTAAGCTATTTTTGTCTTCTTGAATTAGGCAAATTTTACCGGCGCGGCGGCGGTGATTTCGCGGCCTCGCAGACGATCATTTGTCTCGCGCATCGTCCGCTCGGTTCCGCGTTCCATCCGCGTCGCAAGTCAGTGCGTTCACCTTTACGCTCGCGATCTTCCGCGCGCGCGCGCGCACACGCGAGAGGATTTCTCTGAGATCGAGCCGAGAGCCACGTGTTCGGCACGATCGCCGTCATCGAATCGATCCTCAGCGATCCGAGAACGCGAGCGCGCGGCATGCTTCGTATGAGAAACCGACAAACTCGATTTCCACATTCCGACATCTCGCGATTCGCGATTCTCTAACACGAAATAAAGAACATTCTAAAGTCGAGATAATTCCAGGATAGAAGCGCAAGAGATATAATTATCCGTTTCAATTTCGCAATAATCGGCAAAGCGATGTTGTTTTATCGCAACTATTGAAACACATCGTGGAAGTCACAACTTTTACTGCATGTTCGTCTTATTGCATCTATTTTATTAGTTATGCGTATATTTTAGATGTTAATTGTTCGTTACTTTATGTTGTTTATTTTTTAAGAGACCATTTATTATTATATATATATACGCGGTTTATCTCTATATATTTCGGAATTGCTTTACATACGATATTAACACTTTCTTCCAAACGTGTGGTTACCTCGAGGTGTCATCTTTCAGTTTTACATGCGCCGAGTGCGAATTTAAAAGAATTTGTCTACCTTTGCAAAGTGCGACTCGAAAGCAACAATTTTTTCAAAAATATTTGCACTCTTTTGAGGTTGTTCACACGGTCTCAACGGGATACATTTAACGCCATGCAAAGTAACTGTAATTTCATAATTTCCCGCCCGGCCCGCAATCGACACCTCGAAACAACGCGCGTACTCGCTCGCGCGCATCGCCAGACAATGAGATATGAATGAAAGCGCAATGAACTTTTGCAATTTCCTCGACGATTATCTCCCTGCCGTGCGTCGACGAATGACAAACGACACGCGAATAAATACTTCACACTTTGTGAATTTACCTGTGCGATATTCTTGAACATTCGCCGGCGTGCACTCTCTTTCTTTTCCCTTCTGACGAGAAGACCACCAACACCGCGCAAAGCGCAGTTTGGGATATATTTCGCACTCAAAGAATATAATCCAAGAAAAAGTCTCTATCTAAGATTTCGTTTCGACACCAAAACAGACTCATTCACTCATCACGAGTTTCTCGCGAGATCTCGATGTGAGATTTACACACTTTGAGAATCTCGAAGCACGATCATCACACTGTGCTTGGCAGATGCAACTGTGACTCGTCTGTAAGTCAAGTATTTCGTATATACAAATTTTATATTCAAGTCCCGCGGATGATACGTATAAGCACTCTCTCTCTCTTTCTCTCTAAATATCTCGTTTTCTGAAAAATCACACGAGTTGGCGATTACTCGCGACGCTGGCGTCTCGCGACGGTATTCGATCTCATCCGATATATCACCGGATATCACTCACTAGGGCGAGAAAAAACATCGCGAGATAGCGCGGATCGAAGCCGGCGTCTTGGTTACTGTCTCAAGGGATCATCAAAAAGAAATTATCCGCGCGACGACGAAGCGAAAAACGGCGTTTTTCAGGGAAAGGGAAAAGGGACGATTTCTTTCTCTCTTCTCTGCGAAATTTACAAGTCAGTTAAGTACAAACACCGAGTGCGGTCGGACGGAGCTGTTTTTCGCGAGAACGTGCGCGATCACGTGCGTGCGCGCGATCCGCCGAGCGTGCGGCGCGTCGAGCCGCTCGTTCTCGCGCGAGTGTCGGGAATGGGTTCTCCACCGCATGTTCCCGTGCTCCGTCCTCGTCGCTCGCACGCTCGGGCTTCTCTCTTTCTCGTTTGATGATCCCTTCCTACGTTCGTTGCGTCTTTCTCTCTTCATTTTTCTGTCTCGCTTGCTCGCATTTCTGTTTCCATCACGTTTCTCGTCTCCTTTTCTCTCTCTTTCTCTCTCTCTCTCTTTCCCTTAGGACGGCTCTTTCGTTCTCTCCCTAGTAAAGCCGCTTACGCGAGTAGAGCGCTCACCTGTGAGGTAAGTAAAATCGGCGTTCCGTCGTACGTATTACGACATTGCACGACTTGCTTCCACGAGGAAGGGATGTGAAGAGGGTAGGGGGTAAAGAGGGGAAGAGAGAGAAAGAGCGGGAGGTAGAGGCCTTTGGAAAGGCAGGGAAGTGACTGGAGGTGGCCGATGAGGGAGAAGGGGACACACCAGGAGGGTGAACGAGATGGTAGGGAGGGAGGGAGGGAGGGAGGGGGAGGGAAACGAGAAGAATTAAGCGAACGGATCGGAGGTGAGTTCCCGAAGATGGAAGGGGTTGCTGCAGCAGCGCAGCGGGGAGAAGAGAAGCGCGAGATATCGGGGAAAGCCGGAGGTGAGCTCCGACGTCGTCGTGGAGGATCGCGTTCGGTAGGGATAAAACGTGGACCGACCTGACGTGGTCGGTCGCTGCAGTTGCAGTGGGGGGTTAAATCGCGTAAGTGCTGGTGGGGGTCGCGCGCCGCGCGAGTGGACCAACTGGGTTCGCCAGCAACACGCGGTTCATTGACCGACAAGTGCTGGGAGAGCCGAACGTACGACGAACAACACACATACGCGAACGGGCTTTCTTTCTCTCCCTCTCTCTCTCTCTCTCTCTCTCTCTCTCTTTCTCTTTTTTTTCTTTTCTTTCTGGGCCCGCTACTAAAACAGAATTCGCATCGGCACTTCATCCGCTGGGTCTCTTAGAGACAAGCACGTCAAAGAGAAGGTAGTGAGAGTGTCCGTTGAGGGTGACAAAGGACGAATTAGTGATGCGCGCCTCGCTGAATCGTCTGGAGGAGCGCTCAATTGCTTAAGTAACTTCGACACGAAAAGACAAGAGAGATTATCATCAATAGACACCTGAAGGACGAGCTCGTATCGTTGGAGAGATTTCATAAGAGCTTTTAAAACACGTGACGGAGCGTCTTTTAAAAATAATGACACGATTCTATTAATAGTAATTATTTACAACGTGAAAGCGCGAGAGAGCGTGACTTTTAAATCAATAAAAAAACAAAAAAAAAAAACAACCATAAATCGAGAGATTTCTTGAACAATGAATCACTAGCTAAAACGTGCGCTAAAAGTTTGTCCGTTACACCTTCAACGGAACGGCATCGAGAATATAAAAACCAATGATTGCCATATCGTTAGTTGTAATCCCGTGTTCCGAACATGGTGAGCAGCGCATTGCTACTGATTGTGAACCACGGCGCGGCGCGGTTCGATGACTTATTTCCACGACCAGCGCAACGACTGCGCGTTTCCTGATCGAGAAAGAGAGTAGAGCCTTCGTCGGAGACGCGCGGCCGCGAGCGTTTACGAGAAAGGGATGAAGTCCGGCGTAACTAACTTCGCGCTGAGAGACTACCGTCATCATCGTCGTCGTCGTCGTCGTCGTCGTCGTCGTCGGTGTGGTCGCGCAATACGGCGCACACTTGTCGGGAAAGGAGATGCGCGGGCTTCGCGGTATGTATAATGAACCTGGGAAACCGGTTACATTCGCGCGCGCGCGTGAGCGCACGTACAGATCGATTCGCTCTTTCTCTCTCTCTCTCTCTCTCTCTCTCTCTCTCTCTCTCTCTCTCTCTCTCTCTCTCTCTCTCTCTCTTTTTCTCTC
>NW_018020594.1:502232-601203 GCF_002006095.1 Pseudomyrmex gracilis
TTTCTCTCTCCCTCTCTTTTTCTCGCTGTGTACTTGTGTGTTAACATTATGCGAGCCGCGCGCTGCATTTCCCCTCATCGAGCTTTCGCGCTGCTGCTGCTGCAGTTTATTCGCAAATATAAACCGTGCGCTCTCTCTTTACCTCTCTTTTACTCTGTTGCCTTTTCTCATTTTCTCTCTCTTTCTTCGAGTTTCGAGTAAAAGATTAGTATTATTATTTGCAAAGTTAATAGTAATTATATTGATGGAGAGAGAGATTTCAGTTTATATTTTATAACCGAGACAAATCGGAGTTGTTTTGATCTTAAAAGAGAATGTACAAGAGAGCGTATTACTTTGTTACTCAAAAAATGTTAATACAAGTACTAAAACTTATGAATAATTTTTGACAAAATTTTATGAAAAATAAGATCTTTAATTTCTGACGAGCAAAATCTTTGTTAGTTTTGTTTCTTTTTGTGTTCTCGGAATTTACTAAGTAACGAGAGAAGCTAGACAAGAAGATGAAAATTGTGTAATACAGAAAAAATATATCAATTGTAAAACAATTATTACGAAATAGTAACTATAATAAGTAGATGTTCAGTCAGCGCTTCGCTCCATTGTGCGCTCTTTCACGTACGTTCTTTCACGTCCGACTGCAAGATCTCTCTCTGTGGAAGGTGAAAGTTATGATGACATAATCGGTATTGGATCAACTCGATGTAATCAACACGTGGAAAAAACCGCGTAAACACAGTATTTCGTGCGATAAAATTAATTGCTAACATTAATAACGAAAAGTCGAAAAAACTTTCGCAAACGTCCGTACTTATCGGATGCAAAATTGGAGAGAAGAGTTTAATAGACTAATCTATATAGTAATCTGCGCAGTGTATCTCTTAATTAAAGGAAACGCGGAACACACACACACACACACATAAATCGTGGAAAAGCTCGATCGTGGTGCGACGGCTAGACGCCTCCTCATTCAGCGCTATACTGTTATAAGTTTATAGTCATAATTATAGAGTGTCGGCTCTTATGCAATGTGATAATAATATATCGTCATCTCCGCGACCTACATAATGAGATATTCTTATAACGTAAATGCGTCCTTAACCCTTTCATTGCTGAGAAACGCGACTCGATTTATGGTTGTAAATGTAATCAAAGCATCAAACTGATGGCGAATTTTATTTTTTTCTCCATTGTTACATAGTTTATTTTTTGTCACTTGTTGAATCCTTGTTTTTGTTATATGTGTACATATATACAACATTGTGTGTATATATATATATATATATGTATATGTATTTAACAACAATATATATTTTATTTGACGGATTATTATTTTATATCAGATACTCTCTTAAGATACTTCTACATCGAATAAAGAGACTACCATGTTTGACCTATCCCATAAAAGAGCCGAGAAACACATTGACCTTCCAACATAAACGGAACTCCCGACGGCTAATTGACTATCAACTAGAGAATTTCTCGGATACTCCAGAAATTCTCCCCGAACGGCCAATTACCTATTAGGACGCCCGTCTTATACCGATCACCAGTGACCAGAAAGCCAATTTTGGGAACGCATTTGATTTCACGGTTTCTCAAACGTTCGAGGGATGAACGCGGAGTATAAAAAGAAAGCAAAAGAAAAAGAAAGATAGACAGAAAATAAGAGAGAAAGAGAGAGAAACAGAGAGGGAAGGGGAAAAAAGAGAATAAACAAAAAAATGTCAGCTTTAATCAAAGCGAAGCGAGCGAGAGGGACTTCCGGTTGCCTAGATCTTCCGGCGCGCAGTAAACTGTTCCGGCGCGATGTGAAGCCATGGGAGAAGAGAGGTGAAAGGGGAGGGGTACACAGTATGTAGTAAAGGGTTTGTAGCACGCAGAGGGTGGTGGTTGTGGATTTGCACGACGAGAGAGAAGCAGCGGGGGCTGAAACGGGGGATAGGGGGTCTGAAGAAAACACATAATAGGGTGGGGCGCTTTGCTGCCGCTTTTGAATCGATCCAACGCCACAGCTACAGCTGGAACCTCATCCCCTCGCGCCTGACAGCGGTGCTCATTCTCTGCCCCTTTCTCTTCCTTTCTTTCTCTCTCGTTCTCTTTCTATTTCTCTATTTCTTTCTCTCTCTTTCTGTCTTCTCTTTTTCTCTGTCATTCTGTTTATCGTCACGCGAGCACTCTTATACGTTGCCTACTTCCTAATGACGGATTCTCGCAATAATTGGGCGCGGTACGTGAACTTTTTCTCCCCGATAAAAATATTCACGGAGTTTGGTTACTCGCCGCAAAAGTTTTGTAACTTTAGAACAAAAATTAAGTGAAAAAAAGAATGTTTTGCTTTACATCTCTTCCCTTAAGCTTTTATCTTCGCGCGCGTTATAGCTTGTACAATATATCTCCATTAAACTATTAAAATTCTTTTCAGTTTTGCATCTTTCTCGTAATAATCCTCTAGCTTTTGAGGTAACTTTCTTCTTCTATTTACGTTCTTGCGCTTCTACGAGCACGACCGGTAGAAGTGCATCTCCGAAACGTCGTAATAAAAGTAAAGTAGGTCTAGTTCGCAGGAATGGGAATGGTTACTTTGCATTGAGTAAGAATTCTCGCAGAATATTTTGAATGAAATCTATGTACGTATATATGTACGTATGCGCATGCAATGTGCGGAATTTGACTGACAATGAATTAAGCACGCTCCTCTAATCTAGTTGTATGCGAAGAGAAGACCGGTTTCATATGACATCGATTAAAAGAAATTGCATCTCTCTGTGCTCTTCCCTCGTATTTTTCAAATTAAATTACATGAAATGCGCAATATATATGTATATAATATCCCAATCTCTCTATTAAAAGTTATAAAAAGTTTTCTAACTCACAAAAAAGAAACATTATTTCTTCAAGTATCTTTTTTATGTTATTTTAAATAACATTTTCGCAAATATATTCAAACATCAGGCCGAGAGCACTTCGAATATGTGCAGCTTGTAATTATTTTCAAGAACTCACCGTTGTTGTTGCGTACAATGGAACCAGGACTGGTAGCCTCCAGAGGACTGCTCGGCTCGTCCTTCAAAGGACTCATTGGCTCTCCCTTCACGCTAAAATGAAGAGACATCTATTATGTATCTGGACGAAAGACGCGAGGCGATATTACACGGAAAGTAGTTCAAGTTCGAAAGGACAATCGGCATTATTCTCGCTGTAGCTCCATTTGACGCTCGATACCGCCGGGGCACAAGCCTTGGAACGGTGCAATAAAAGGTTGACCCAGTTTTGCTTACAATTCCCACACCAGATCCGGTTTTACGAAAAATTAATCAAGCCGAAAAATGAGCGGCGAAGAGCTAGAAAAATTGGCGATTTTTACATGCATCTGTCTCTTTGCGAACAATTCGCGCGATTAACGGTCGCTGTTTATTACGATATCGCGTCATCTGTGCAAGAAATCTTTACAGTTCTCGATGTGTTCTATACTTTTCCACGGTAAATTTTGAAATTTAACATTGGTGTTCAAATCGTTTTATAATTTAGACTATTAATTGATACCGATTTCACAGTCAAAAGGGGAAAAAAGAATGGTTGATATCATTTGTGATACTCATGTGTCGGCCGCTATTCCTAGTATCGTCGATAATTATCTTCTTTGGATAGATAGAATAAAGTGGGTCAACCGAAAATACCCCCGCGTATAGATATCCGATCATACGCGTCAGATTTTGTCTTTATAGCGTGATTTCGTGTCTTCGATCAAGCAAAGAAACGTCATAAATTTGTGACAAAAAAATATTTAAAAAAATTAATATATTATAAATAGAAGTACAGCAAAAAATGTAGATCAATCTTTTGTCAAGAAATAGAAATTCTGAAATAATTTTTTTAATGCAATCTGTTTTTGAAAGAAAAAACTATTTCATCAAATGCAACTTTGTATAAACTTTGTATGTGTCCGACACGATTCTTCAAATCTCATTATACGTTACGAATTATGTATAAGAGTTATATTAATTCATGCGACATGGAAAAGTACTTCGATAAAATTATGATGAAAAAATAAAAAAAACCACGTAGAAAAAAAAGAAACTTCATCTCCTGAATACAGCAAAAGTAGATGTTTGTTCTCTGCAATACTTTTTTTTCTTTCTTATTTACAAATGTTTTATGAAAAGACAAGTTTATTTTTTTACTGAAAAAGATTCATTATTAAATGCGGCAATTTTTAAACCAATACTGAAATAATTAATATCAAAATTATCATTGGATTATTATTTGAATTAAATTAATAGAACGAAATTATATTCTGAATACATATAAATTTTAATTAAAATCAATAAATCACTTTGAAATGGAATAGGTTAATTTTGGGGAAAGCTCCTACTTGCAGAGAGAAAGTGAGAGAAAGACACACATACACACAAACACACATACACACGCAAAATGTATTAAAAGATTGAAAAACTGTACTAAACGATTTACATTTTAACAATTTATGTGCGGACGAAAGGTGCCAGGAGAGACATTTGCGTATTTACTCGCAATTACAGAATAATCCGCCCATTCCGCATCACCATGCGCGCTGAATTAATTAGTATTGATTATTCGATACCATTGAGCCTGTATATAGCTAGCCGCTTTATTCATTTACCAAGCAACTGCGGTACAAAACGACATCAAGCAATCTGTATGTAAAATACAATAAAACACTATACTTATTGCAACATCATATACTTAGAAGCAACTATAAAAAAACGATATAAAAGTCACTTATTCTTTATTAATATCTCGGGTAAAAAATTACTAAGAACCCTTCGATTAATTTTTTAGGTCGATATAATTGTAAAACAAAAAAATTGAGCTTAAAACCTATAATTTTTTATGTTATTTCTGATGATTCTTTGCAGATTGAATGTTCGTTACGTTGGATTATGTTATTAACCTCCATTATTAATAAAAAAAAAAAATATTTTTTTTTACGTATTTATATCAAAATTTAAAAATTTCGCAAAATTGTAGCTTCAAAATTCAGAGACGTGTCACGGTGATCTGGCTCTCACGTCCCAAGAAGTCGACAGAATGGATTTAAAACTTTTTTCAACTGCAAAATTCTGCAAATTTATCCGGCTTTTGGATCGGTTGCTTTTCGCTATACTTGTCATGAAACATGGATGCTAGCCTCTAGGAGATCGAATATTCGCCACGGTGCGGCCCCGAATGGCTCGTTGTGCGCTTCGCTACTTGCATTTTTAAATCAACAGAATGGAGGAGCGAGCGCGCGGACTGGACGCTAGAGCGAGAGACGGCTGCACTTAATGCGTGCATTATTAATTGACGCCCGCGCGTATATACACCTGCGAATATGCGAACTTGTGCGAGACCCTTTACAGCCCTGCTGCCGAATCACAATATCACGCGCGCACAAACGCAAAATATTGTATCTTCTGAAGATATCACATTGTTCACAAGCGCATCGTCGCACTGTACTTTGAAAGCGCCACAATTGGTCCAACATGAGCTCGAACAGCAATTGTTTTCCTTGCAAATGTTGAAAACATTGTATGGAAATGTTTTACGACACTATCTTTTTAAACTTAGCACTTTTTGACAGTATTAACATAAATTTGTGTGCGAGTGATAAGAGATGTGAAAAAATTGCGTGCGAGAAATTCAAATCTAGTATGTATCTATTCAAATGAAGTACATTTCACGCGTATACACACACATAACTTTAGATTTTAGGCAGTGCGCACGGATATCTAATCGGCGAAGTAAGTTATAATGGCAAGTACGACTATAGTAGCGATCACATGATCAACTAATATCATGCTCACTATGGTCACAAAGAAAAAGAAAGTAATGTACGTTATAATGTTATATTACACGTGTTTGTAAAGTGTTTTTTTTTTTTTTTTTTTTTATAGTTCAGTTTTTCTATCGCGGGAAGAAAGAAAAACAAGGTCAAATTCTAGGAAACGCTGTGTACTCGTACAGTGCGTGTGCGCGTAAAAATTAGGTTTGTCTTTTCTCTACACTCTTGTAGTTTTTCTTTCTCTCTTTCTTTCTTTTTCTTTCTTGACTGCTCGACGCTATAACGAGGAAAATAAACTTCTTTTTATTGCGCGTACATCGTATAAATCTCTCCCGACACGAATTTAATTTTTAATATAATATATTGAAGCTCACCTCCGACGATCACACATAAAATAAAACGCAGTGTTTTGAAATCTACCGATAATAATTGAACCAATCCAAGCCTATCGAAATGATGATTTTGCGTTCCGCGAGTTGTAAGATCTCTCACCTGATGAACGTGAAATCCGCAGAAGGGCTCGACGGTCTCGGCGAGGAGCTCGCGGTGGACGCTGAATTTGTTTCCTCCACGTCCATCATCGTTCATTGCCGATGACGACCAGCACCACCACTACTACCAACACCACTACCGCGCTGCGATATTTCGCGATATCTCGCGAGAGAGGGAAGATTGATAAGAAAGAGGAGCACCGCGACGATTACGATTCGCGATGTTGACGACTTGCGAGCGGATCGGCAGGGTTTTATGACGGTAACAACAACGATAACGACAATGACCATCAATAGCTGCGTTCGGCCGATGTTATCTCGAACAGTCGATTTCCACGCGGGACAAAGAAACAGAAATCATAAAATCAAGGAAGCTTGAGCCGTGTGTGATTAGGGGAATCTGGGGTTGGTTTAATGCCCGGCGTCCGCGAGCGCGGGCTTACGGGTAACAACTGGCGAACGTCCTACCACCCTCATCGCTTCCATGCGGCGCGGGGCGCCGTGACGCCTGGCGAACCTGCGCCCCCGACACCTGCCGTGCAGGCACACAAACGTTGCGCAAGCGTCGCCGAGCGTCGCGGCGCTCCCGAAATCGAACATTGACGACGCCGAGGAACGTGAATTCCACATGCGGAATCCTTGAAACGGAATGGGAACGAGAAACGATAACAATGTGTGCCAATACTTGATTTTACTTTAACTTTTGAACTGTAAATAATTAACTTCTTCTAGAGAGCATAAATTAATTTTAAATTAATTTCAAATTCAATAAAATATCGACTTCTTGGGTTTTTCAGGATTTTGAATCTGTCTTTTATTTTTTTCTTTTTTGAGAAATTTATTTTAATACATAATGTTTATAATTGTATGTAATTATATTGTATTACATAGTATATATATTATTATTATTGTATTACATATGAAGACCACAAGAGAAGAAAGAACTTGATAAGTCAATCTTTTTGATTGTGTTTTTGATGTTATTTGATAGTTAAAATGGAGTTTTAATTATCCAAAAAGAACGAGAAAGGAAAATTCTTGATAGATTCTGAGATATTTAAATTTTATAAACCATTTTTATAAAACGTGTAACAGAAATACATACACGTTTCAAACTTTAAAATCGTTCTCTTCTAAAATTACGAAAATGTGACTTATCAAGTACTTCCCTTGTAGTCTTCATATTATATTTACCTTATTTTGTCTCCCCGTTTGAATCAAGTGCAGTGCTAGATTTACTTTTGGTGTTTTCCGAATAATGGTAGTATCTTCCAAAAGTTTCTCCCACCAATAATGGAAATATTAGAGTAGCGTCAGCGCATACCTGAAATATAAAATAACAGCGTTGCTTGATAATTTTAAATAACTGCTGTTCTGTGTGCATGGAAGAGATATTGTCGCGAGTTACTTTAACAGGTGCGGCGTCTTTCCGAATTTTTCCCCAGGAAATTGCTTCTTCAGGTCGAGCACCGCTGTCGCTGCCGTCAAATTCTGACGAAGTATTGATGAAAACAGCGTAATCTGCACCGTTTCTCTGTTTGTAAAATATAATATCATTGTGTGTGCAATATAACTCACATAATATGCTGAAAAATCACTTTACCATGAGGTTAGCGTTGCAAATGTGATGCTTTATCACACCACTTCCGACGATTATTATGCCACTCTTCAGTGCCTTCATAGCTATTCTATTCAATCTCTTCAAATCTAAAAAATTTGAAAATCAAACATAAATAAAATTATAAGACAACAAAATGTGTATTAAAACATTAAAACTAACCCGCAACTATATCTAGTACAAGTCCTGGATTTTTGTACGAATGAAAGAACATCATGTCACCAAGGCTGCCATCAGTTAAGGCTGGACAAAATACTGGAATCTTATTTTTCGCAGCCCAGTAGTAAATTGAATCTTCGTGATTGATTTCCTCACCTAATCTCGTTATCATTTTAGATGGTGTCCACAAAGTTCCCTAAGTTTAACCATAAAAATATAACTCTATATAAAACTATAACTCTATGTAATAACTATATAACTCTATCTAAAACTTTATATATAAATTTGTATTTTGTGTATAAACAGTATTCTTTATCAAAAATTTACATACTTTCTCCTTCTGTTCGGTAACCATTGTGTCTAATTTTGGCATCACCCAATCTTCAAACAAACAATAATTATCATTTGGCACTATTAAATTTCCTGTCCTATTAAGTCCATTTTCCCTGAGTTGTCTGTCATTTACATAGAAACTTCCAATGTATGTGGGTGCCATACATTTTATGAAATCTTCCTCTATTCCACCAGCTGTAGTAACAATGCAATCTACCTAAGAATGTTATATTTAGCATCAAAAAATACTTACAAAAAAGATCTGCTAAATAAAACTATCAAATGTATAAACGTACAAATTTATGTTGCACAAGAAATCGTATAATTTCTCTCACACCACTGGATACCATGTTTGATGTATATCCTAGAAATATTGTACATTGAGACTTTCGTTGTATAAATTCATCATCTTCTACTGTGTCTATTTGATCTTCTGCAAGAGGTATATGCCTTTGTTGTAGCATTTTATTTATTTCTTCGACTGCTAGTGCAAAATTTGTTGCTTGAAAGCCACAATGTAACATATTTTTAAATAATTCATGATAATCAAGTCCTTTATTGAAATCGTAACCTAGAAATATATACCTTTATTATCATTATTGTTTCTATAATAATAATAGTAATACTTGTACTAATAAACTAATTATTATTATACCCTAACCTACTAATTAATTATCGTATTATAAAATATATTGAAAAATTACCCTTTACTGTTACTGTACCAGCTGGAAGAGAAGTACTAGGCGTCAAGACAGCAGATTTTGCCAATTCTTGTGCCTTATCAGGTATATTTTCTTCTTTTTTATCATCCATAACAATATTTCTTGTAACCTAACCTTCAAAACTTATATATGTATATGATATGTATACATAGGTATATTCAATAATTGGCTGGGTTCAGCCAGAGAGAAAACTGATGATAGCAGAGAGAAGCCTGAAGGCCGAAGCACAGACATTTGCATAACGCATAAGACTAGATCCTCATGCAGACACCGGCGCTTTGACACCGAGCGTTGATTGGTGGAAAGCGGATGGTAAGGATAAAGGCAACCCTAATTTACCATCCGCTTTTCACTAATCAACGCTCGGTGTCAAATCACCAGTGTCTGCATGAGAATTCAGCCTAAGACATAAGAAAATCAACCAATCAAAGCTTTCTAGAATAAAAATGGAAGGCTGAATTGGTTGATGTTCTTATGTCTTATGCGTTATGCGTTATGCGTTATGCAAAAGTCTGTACTTCGGCCTTCTCTCTGTTATCAGTCTTCTCTCTGGCTGAACCCAGCCAATGATTGAACATATATGTACATATATAAGTTTTGAAGGTTAGGTTACAAGAAATATTGTTGTTATGAATGATAAAAAAGAAGAAAATATACCTGATAAAGCACAAGAATTGGCGAAATCTGCTGTCTTGACGCCTAGTACTTCTCTTCCAGCTGGTACAGCAACAATAAAGGGTAATTTACCGCTCGTTATTAGTAAAGTATAAATTAAACAAATCAAATCAACGCTCGCAATAACAAATAATAAATAAGATAATAAGGTCAATCGAGCTAAAATACTTAGGTGTTAACAAAAAATTTTTTTAATATAACAAATAATTAATTCAAAAAACAAACGTTTCGGCCCTGACTTGAGCCTTCTTCAGTGTGAGAAAAAATATAAATAAATATAAAAAAATATACAAAGTGAGTTTACATAATAATAATGATCAACGCAATAAATACATAAGAAAAGATGTTAATCAAGAAGGAAATAATGTAGTTTTTTAGTCTCACTCGGAATGCAGATCATCCTTGAAAATGTCAGTTTGTAAATTGTTGATGAGTGTAACAAGTTTATGTTGAAAATTTGAAAGTCAAACACTGAAAATGTAAATAAAGTAATAAAGTATAATATTAGTATACGTCGTATATAAATTGTTACGCAGTTCAGTCCTCAATGTTTTTGTAAACACGTTGTTATTGTAACTTGTATTCGCTCGTGAAGAATAATCGTTAGATTCTCTTTCTCTTGCGTTTTATTATATTTAAAGATATGGATACTACGTTAGCGAAAATTATTATTCACTGAGAAGTCAAGTCAACCATGTAAGTATTGGCATGTTCAGACATTTTCATTGATTTTCAGTAAGAGAAATAAAAAGACAGATGTACGCATTATTATATATAAATTATTTTTAGTTACATATTTACACGCGAATATACATATATGTACATGTATATTATCTTTATTTCACTCTTTATATCGCTAATTATAGTAAGATTTATATTAAGATTTTCCTATGAATATTTATACACATTTCATAAATTGTAAGACATTGTTCTGTCTTATTAATCTAAGCAAGATAAAAATAAGACTACATTAAGTGCATCAAGTTTTAAAAGTAGTTTTACTTTTGTAAAATATATCGAGATGATACTTATCGTATTTTGGGTCTTTTAAAACAACATATTTCCAATGTATAATTTCACCAATTAAAGCGAGAAAACTAAGAAAATAACCGATCAGGAGAGCAATGAGAGCCCCGTACAGTTTGCGCAAGTTTACTAAAGCTTTTTCTGACTCAAGTTTTTGTTGAAATTCATTGATCTTCGACTCTTCCATAACGTCGCTCAACCACTTGCGCACCAAACCGATTTCTGTCAACCGTCTTATCTGAAACAAAATAATTAATATTCTTTAATGATTGAACTTTTTGATCTGACAGATAAGAGATTGCATTTTTTGTCAACATGCCTTGTAGATATCTTATTTCTTGTTTTCATTATTTAAAAAAAAAACAAAATACACGTACCCATAAATCCACATGTGGTTTCAGCGGAGAATTCTTTTCCAACCCTAATGCGATCGGCATATGAACAAAACATTCTTCCATAATGTGCAGATTGTACTTCATTGGCGACTCAGTGTTTTTCTTGCTCTTGTTCCGATGACCATTTCCATTCTCGAAAATCCGTTTTCCGCGAATGTGTCGCAATAAATACGAGCTTTCGTAATAGCAGAACGTCCCGTTTTCCACCTGATTAACGGCATCTTCCTCGTTTTCCGTCAACTCGAACTTGTTTCCGATCTCCTGACTTTGCGGATCCGAAGAAGTGAGAAAAAACTCCTTGCTCTTTTCGTTCCATCCTCCCACCGCCAGCGACGATCTTGTTAGCTGAGCCAAAGTATCGATGGTTACCCTGAAATAAATGAAACAAATATAAAAGTCCACGGACAGCAAACTGCTAGATTTTAAATCGTATAGAAAAACTTTTCCGACAACACACACACACACACACATCTTTCTCTTTTTTTCTATTCTTCAATTAAATTCACATCCTATTTATCACTATACACAGTACTTGGCGACAGGATGCGAGAGGGTGGCCGTCATGCTGGCGCGATAAGTGACCGACGCCAAAATGCTGTAGATCCACCACCAGCCAATAAAAATTCTTACTGCCCAGGCATTTGGCAAACGTGGCAAAGAGACTTGAAGCAACATGCTGTACATGTACAATATGCTGTTCTGAAACTCGGTAAACAGGTACAGACTGTTCGTACTGTCATTTGTTTCATCGCGCTTTAAACACGTAAGCGAGCTTATGTGCTTCAGATAAAACAATGCGAAAATGTGGATGGCTCCACCGCCTATTAACAGAGTACAAAGAAGTGCGATCCATGTGTTCAGTCTGAAAACGCGAAAAAAATGGAACTTTGGAAAGTGTAAGTTATAATTTCATCACATAATTTCAAACACACAATCGATGTTTTTAGTGTTCTATATATTTTTATAAACCGCGTAATAATAATCTGAAAATATCAATATACGTATGTATGCCACACGTACCTGAAGGGTAGTATCAGTAATTTCCACGAATTATCCGTCAATGATTCCGGCGTTAGGAAAGTTAGACATTCCGTGTTGTATGGTGTGGATAGGTCGAGATAATTCAGATTATGTATCGTGTAATGCAGATCTCCAAGGAAGAAATCGGCATTTCCGGCGATCGCTTCGCCGAGAAGACCCGTGTAACTGTCGTTATCCCCTACTTTACCCCATTTCTCGCTCGCAATGTCAGAGGGCATGTAGTAATTTGGTTTGAAGTTCATCGCCTTTGCTATGACTCGTAGTAACTGGAACAATAAATCAACCTCAATCACGATTTCTGAATTATAATAATTTTTCGTCTCACTCGACGAGTATCACGTGATTGTGTCTTTAATAATTATTCATTATTAATTATTTAATTGCACACATAATTCTTCTGTTTTTCTCTATGTGTGACTTTAAATACATACTTCGAATTCGATACCTAAAGCTCTGCTAGAATTTGTGTTGCTATGTTGATAGTAATCTCGCGACGCCTCCGTCACGGCCGGTATGTGTTCGAATACCGCAACTCTGCAAAAAAAAGTTTCTAGAATCAATATTGAGAGATTATTAATTATGTTTTTCACGGATTTCAAATTGTCTGCAAAATACTAAAAAATCAAGAATGAAGTTCGAATTAAACGCATTTATAATCCGCAAATTTTTTTTTTATCTCTTTCTCTTTGAAATTATAGAAAACTGCACATTTATATACAGAAATTTTAATTTTTGTATGATTTTGTTCTCAAATTTTTCATCGTTTACAACAAAGTAAGCACATAACGTACTAACCGCAAAGCGCTGCCGTGAAGATTGTTGGTTTTCGATACGTAATGATCATTGCCGTAACGCAATTTACCGTTTTGCCACGTATCGATGTATCTGATTGTTGTAAGATCTTTCGTCCGCGACGGATAATAGACGGTATTGAGATCGATTTTTTCGTAGATCAGCTGTTCGCCCGAACGATACTTGTACGTATCGTATTGTCGTACGAACATCACATTAACGATTCGATTCCAGATGTAATGCAATTCGGGTCGAAACAACCGATTATCGTACAGAAGTAAAAAGTAACCACGTGTGTTGATCAGACGTTCCCTGTGACGGTATATAATCAGAAATATTACTTACAATATTTGTATTATAGTATTATTACAAAGACACATTTAATGTAAAGAGTTGCATAAAACAAATATAAAATTGTCGTGTGTGTTTGATAGAATTATTGTGCGGAGAGATAAGAATTGATAAATAATTGTTATAAGATTTCTATTGCGTTATACCATTTTTTTTTGTTACTTTTTTGCTCACCTTTCGACATACTGCAAAAAGCGTGATGTTAGCAGTCCGTTAGCTATCAATATAATATAGACATCACAGCTCGCTGCTTTCATATGCTGAAGTATTTTCGCTATTATCTTTCTCGGTTGTACAAAATCCTCATTATCGCGTAATGCGATCTGTGAATACAAGTAATATATTATACTTTAGATTTAATTAAAAAATGCACAATATCTAAATATATAAATAATATAAGATACTAAAAATATTTGATATAAACTAAAAAAAGAGGACTTTTTTCTCATTGTGCGTATGGTAGTATGTGGAAAGCCATATATGATCCACAAAAAAACTTGAAACGTGATCAAGACGTAATAACCAGCAAGCAAATACGATCACATGCCAGTAATATGTTAGCAAATATGCTTGAACTGTTTTATTAGTGGAATGAATCTTAATTAAATTCTAAAGGTCATATATTATACATCGTGACCTTTAAGAATTTAGTTAAGATTCAGTTTACGAGAAAGAAAGAAAAATAAAGATAAAACCGAAAAGTTTCAAATTAATATACATGTGAAAATATTAATATATTAATATTTTAATTTTTCTGTATAGTATAATTTTTTATGTGTATATTTTCATGCAGAAATAACAAAAGTAAGTAACTACATACGTTGATCTATATTATATAACTATATCAAATGTAACTATATCAAACGTTGATTTATATTATATAACTATATCAATTGTCAGTTAATTTTATTTAATATCTTTATGTCTACATTATCGTGCATAAGAATATGCTTTACATATATTCAGTTTCTTTGTATCGTGTATATTAATTATACATGATACAAAGTATAAAATATGTACGATAGGATAGGTCAATATCTACAGTCCCGCTACTCACAACCGTAACTTAAATGATGTATTCCTGAGACGATTTTGAGACAAAACTTCTAATATCATATTGTCGGGGCTATAATAGTTTTTGAATTATAAGCGTTTAAAAGTGACCTATTGGATGGCTTATATCTCGCGCGTTCAGATACAGCGCACTGTGCGCGATACTGTGTTCTTATATCTTGATAATTAGATAATGAAACAGAAATTATCTCAAAACATTTTGTCATTAAATCATATTTTAATACATATAATTAATATACAGTTTGTATGTGAAGAAAAAACAATTTTATCAAATTCTTGCAAATTTTTAATTATAACGTTTTTGACAAGCTGTCAAAGTTATGGTATGAAACTAGTAGCGCTAGCGTATTGATTGATTGTTCTCGCTTGTAGTAAAGTTGCTGCAATCAATAATTTTTTATATACTCGAGAAATTGATTGATTTTTTTTCTATTTATGTGACAGTTATTTAATTTATTACAATAGGAAATATTTTTGTAAATTTAAATTAATAACAAACAACAAGTCTTAAGAATTAATTTGTAATAAATTAAATACCTGTCATAAATAAAAAAATAATTTCAATTTCTCGAGTATATCAACAATTATTGATTGCAGCGACTTTACTACAAGCGAGAACAATCAATCAATACGCTAGCGCTACTAGTTTCATACTATAACTTTGACAGTTTGTCAAAAACGTTATAATTAAAAATTTGCAAGAATTTGATAAAATTGTTTTTTCTTCACATACAAACTGTATTAATTATATGTATTAAAATATGATTTAATGACAAAATGTTTTGAGATAATTTCTGTTTTATTATCTAATTATCAAGATATAAGAACACAGTATCGCGCACAGTGCGCTGTATCTGAACGCGCGAGATATAAGCCATCCAATAGGTCACTTTTAAACGCTTATAATTCAAAAACTATTATAGCCTCGACAATATGATATTAGAAGTTTCGTCTCAGGAATATGTCATTTAAGTTACGGTTGTGAGTAGCGGGACACCCTGTATATTTAGATCGTCTAAAGTTAAGATTTTTTTATCTTAAAATGAATATTAAACTTAAGCATAAGATTGGACTGTAATTGATTGGTGCAGTTATATATCTTTCTTCGGATTGAAAGATCGGACTATATGAGAATACCGGTCATATATATGTGCAAATTATTATTTACGTTATATGAGAGAGAAGCCGATATTCCTGAATTTATATGCACATCAAGTAGTCTGCGATAAGCGTAATCTGTAACATAAGTCATACAACTGCTGCGAGTGGCGAGTTCTTCCACGACTCGTTCGATGAGCGATTTCAGATTGTTAATTTTACTATCGCACTGCTGCATTTGTTTGAAATTTATCCTGCAATTGTACAAAGACATTTCTTTGGTAATTGTTATTATTCTATTCAAATCTTGCAAATGCGTTTGGAGATTTATATTTCGTATATTTTCGTATATTTTGTTTGCTAAAAACACCTTGTATATTTTATGTTTGCCAAAACAGCTTGCTCTATACATTTCTTATAATATTATAATGGATAACTTCAAATTAATTGTAGTTAACTCAAAAAAAAAACAAAAAAAACAACTGTCACTTTTAAATTACCTGGCATGAGTACATTGTAAAGTTAAGATAAAAACTAACAACGTCACTCTGGGGCGCATGTCGGAATATTTATCTGCAATTTATTCAACGGGTTCGAATAATGTTTTGCTCGTATATCGATGTATTGATTTCTCGAAGCCGTTTAATTTTCTCTTTTGTAGCGATATTTAATATTTAACGATCTCGTTTGTAGTAGACCTACATTTCTATACAAATCTTCATTACGTGTTCATTAGACGTCACATGTAGTTACTGACGTTTAATGGACGTTACGTGTGTACGGTAATTGTCTCATCTATATAATATGATAATTGTTGATAATTGTTGATTAATCTTGCATACATCGAAAATTTTTGAATGCTATTACTTGATCGAATGATGCGTTGAAGATTTCAATGTGTATTTATAAATTTATGTTTGTGTGGCACAAGATATTTGTTGCGCAAGAATTATTTTTGCAAATACACAAGTAATAAAATAAACAAGAGTTTATCAAAAATTTAAGATTTTATTTTTTTTAATCTCGGAAAGCAGTTTAAGTCATTTTTATTTTTGGTTCGAATTAAAATTTCTCATATCTTTTAAAATTTAATTTTTATTTATCAGTTATTTTCAATGATTTATGATAAATTTGATTGATACGCGATTAATATATAATCGGTCAAAGTGACAGAAAACAACTTAAATGAAAAAAAACCTGAGATATGCTAAGTTACGTGCGATCTGCAGGCGTGCGGTTTGTGTTCTTTTATATATCGAAGCTTTATCTGTTTTATACAGTCTATCAGAATACTCGTTCAGGCGCGTTACGAATACTCTACCTACCTACTACGTAGTGCGACGTAATCAAGTCGTTTTAGTAGATATTCTACATCTTTCGAACTCGTGTATGTATTGTGATGTTGGAATTTATTTCAGTGATTATTATAAAACAAAAATAAGTATACGTGCACACAAGAAAGTGATAGAAAAGTTTTATGTTAAAAGTTGATATTTATAGTTCAATTACTTTTTTTTAGCTTTAATTTCTAAAAATAAATTATTGCTTGAGTTCTGAAGTGAGAGCAAAATTAATGCAATATGAACTTTAATTAGTGCGTATCAATGATGTCACTACACAAATGTGTTCGACTTATTTATTAATAAATTCAACAGTGTCTTTTTAATAGAGACAGCTTGAAAAATATTCCACATATCAGAGGAGAATAATTTTAATTAGTTTAGTTGTTAATTCATTAATTTAGTTAGTTTAGTAATCAACAAGTTATTACAATCATTTATAAATAGTTGTCGGTAAAAACATAAATAAAACATGAAGAAAAGAGAAAGTCAATATAGGCGTGAACATTGAAGTTTGTCCCCTGTAAAGTACAAAATTGCTTGTCACGCCGTCTGCTTTGCTCTATCTTTAGTGACGCCTAGAGACAAATATCTCAATTATAAAACAATAGATTTGTTTCATAAAGCCCATTCTACATTAAACGTAAGATGCAATCGCAAATAGCAGGTCTCGTGGAATTGACCAATCACGTTGGTCAATTGGCTGATTTAATCAATGCGATTAGTCAATTCTATTCGAGATTTACTTGAGTTTGCGTCTTGCGCTTAATATAGAACAGGCTTAATGTATACTGGAAAAAAAGAAAAGAAGAAGACATATAGTTGATGTGTTTTTTATGTTTGTGCAATTCATACTGTATAATAAATAAACTACAATGGGTGCGGTCAAAGTCTCATTGCAAATGTTTTGATGCATCGTTTTATCTTTATTCTTCGTTAAATGTTGAATAAAGATAGACAGATGCTTCGAAACAAGCGCAGTGAAACTTTGACCGAACTCAATATGATTACATAAAAGAAAAATTTTATATAATTCAAAGTGCAAAAAGAAATTGTTAAAAATGTAATGATAAAAAAAGAAGAATGATTAAACATCGATGTTTGAGCACTGATAACTTATCTACACACTTGAATTCTGTAAATCAAGATCAACTCGTATTTTATATATTCAATTTTCTTCTATTTTTACACATATCATTGTTGTATAAATACTTTCATCAGAAATACGAGTAATCACATTTGCTATAAAAGTTATATCAAGTGGATATTAGTGGAATAGCTGTGATGAAAGGAGACTTTGCGAGTTTGAATTGTGCGGAAATTTGCTGTGTCACAAATATGGCCGATATTCAAAGTCCGTTCTGATATTTAAGATATATTTATCTTAAAATGGTGCATCTTATTGAGATACAGATTTGACATTTGACACGAGATTACACTTGTGCAAAAAATATGAGCAACGCAAAAAATCTTGTGCTTTTTACGCGTCCTATTAGTTATTGTGATGAGTAACGTTGCTACTTGTTAAATCGGACTTGACCTCTTGAAAAACTTTTGTATACAAAAATCTAAAGTTTACGTTACATACATATGGTATAGATTTTCGTATTGAAAAGTATTCAAAAAGACTCAGGTATCGAGAAGCCTTAATAATGGCAAATTTGGTTCGTAGATGTTATTTACGTGCAATGTACAATTTCAGTTTGACAAGAGGTAAACACGCGATGCCTAACATCAATAATTTGATAAAAGATTTGCCCCATGGACCACTGGATGCTTATAGAAAACAAGCAACATTCAACTGGAAATCGCTCAAACTAACTTTAGAAGGAGAAGATGGTGTGGAGGCTCAGGTATTACAATCAAGATATATATATATATATATAGGACATGTATTTACATTTAAAAGTACACCAAAGAGAACAGTAATTTAAAGTATTTTGGTGTATGAATATTTAGAACAGAATATGGAGAATTATTGAAACCCATCCGGCATTTCAAAGAACAAAAAGATCACTTACCTTGGATGAAGCTCGAAGACGCTGCAATGCTCAAATGCGAGTAATTGCGGAGAATGACTTATTTGTAATTATAATTTATATGTATAATAATTGCCTGATTGTATTTCATATATTCTGTAATTGTTGTAAAAGATATATTCAAACTCATTACATCTAATTTTTGGTTTTTTATATAATTTATACATATTTATATACTAATGTTTGTTTAATTTTTATAGCAATTTTCAAATAGACATAGTATTTATCTCCATCAGTGTTGTTTATCTGCAGCAATAAAATTTGGTATTTCTCGTGGCATGGTACCAAGTGCTTTAATGACACTGGGCACTGAACAGCATCAGCCTTTTTTACAAGAAATTATTGATGGAAATGTATGTACGAAACAATATATTGTAACACATATGAGATCATTATTATAATATATACACACATATAAATATATAATATTGTATTTAGTACACTTGCTGCTTTGCTCTGACTGAAATCTCTCACGGGACTAATACAAGAGGCATGCAAACCACAGCAACATATGATGTAGCAACAAAAAGTTTTATTCTTCATACACCCAGCTTTGAAGCTGCAAAGTGTTGGGTAGGTAATTTAGGTAAGTTGAATTTTTTCAGTGCTTGTAATGAATAAGAGATGTATTATTATTATTAATGTAATATGTATTTAGGAAAATCTTCCACACATGCAATTGTATATGCTCAACTAATTACACCGGATAGAACAAACCATGGTTTACATCCTTTCATTGTGCCAATTCGTGATCCAGAAACTCACTTACCTTATCCCCGTGTTACCGTGGGCGATATGGGTGAGAAAATAGGACTCAATGGAATAGATAATGGATTTGTAATATTCGACAATTATCCTATACCGCGTATATGCTTGTTAAATCGTACAGCTGATGTCAGCGAAAGCGGACAGTATATACTTGCTGTAAAAAATGAACGAAAAAGATTTGGTGAGCACATTAGCATTAGCAGATTCAACAATAATAAATTTATTCTATTAGTATCTTATTTGTATTGTTATAGGAGCATCTCTGGGAGCATTGTCGGCAGGTCGTGTCACTATTACTGGACTGTGTACGCAGTGTTTGTTACTTGCGTTGACGATTGCTATACGTTATTGTGCGGTAAGGAAACAGTTTGGTCCTACTCCGGATAATGAATTGCCTGTTATTGAATATCAAACACAGGTGAGTATCTTAGTACGATTTTTATTTCGATATTCGAAGAAAACATATAACAATTATTTCTCAATTTGTCTTGTGTGTGTCTCAGCAATGGCGAATCATTCCTCACTTAGCTACATTATATACAATGAAAATATTTTCAAGTAACTTCTTAAACATATTAGTGGAATTTAATCTCGAACGTCTTTCGGGAAGAAACGATGACTGGATTGTCGATCTAGGAGTAGAAATGCATGCTTTATCTTCTGCAGCGAAACCTCTGTGCTCCTGGCTTGCTCGTGATGCCATTCAGGATTGCAGAGAATCTTGCGGTGGTCACGGATATTTGAAAAGTACGTGTAGATAGTATTACACACATTTATGTGATGTACATGTGTTACATGTATACATACATAAAAATAATTTTTTTAATAGTATATAAAAAATATTTTTTAATAAAACAATTACACATTAATAATTCAATTTATCTTATTAGTGTCGCGCTTGGGTGACTTAAGAGCTGAAAACGATGCAAACTGTACGTACGAGGGTGAAAACAATGTACTCATTCAGCAAACAAGTAATTGGTTATTGACTCAATGGGCTAATGTAATTAATGGACAATCTGTGCAATCTCCACTTCATACTATAGATTTTATTGGCGCAAAAGAAATATTTAATATGAGATTTAATCAAACTACAGTAGAAGATACAATGAGGGTTGAAAGTATGAAAAAAAAACAAACTTTTACTATAACAAGATATATATTAAAATTTATGAGTTCAATATTTGCGGGTTTACATGTCATTAATATTCTATTTTTTCATTTATAGATCTGCTAGAAGCTTTCAAGTGGCTAGTTTGCTATTATTTAAAAAAGACATACGAACGTGTAAAAAATCTCAAAGCAAGTGGAATGACTGATTTTGATGCAAGAAATAATTCTCAATCGTTTTTGGCGCGAACCCTGTCTCTCGTATATGCAGAAGTAAATACATACATAATATTGTTGCGTTCTTGTCCGATTCGTTTTTTTCAAAATATATATATATATCGCGGTTAATAAAATAAATACTTTATTTGCCACAGAACAAAACCTAATGCAATCTTCGCATTTTTCTTTCATTTGATCGCTTCAATTTGTTTCTTCACTCCGTTCATGGGAAACATCGCAATATACAAAGGCGACCGCAACACTACTTTAAAAATTATTTTGTTTTTAATGAAAAAATTACGTTTTTAAGAATTTTATTTTTAATGAAATGCACGTTTTTGTATAATATTCTTTCTGTGTAACCAATCACATTCTATCGTAACTCTGTCACAGAACACAAACTAATATTAATTTCTTGGTCTTCTTCTAGCACGTGTTGATAGCAGAGTTTGTTAAAACACTAAAAGATCCGAAATGGAAAGCAAATGAACGAGAAGTGTTAACTAAATTGTGTTCTCTATTCGCGGCTGTAACATTAGAGAAAAGAATGGGAGATTTGTACGCGGGTGGTTATGCTTCGCCTAATTCTAACATAGATGGCTTTCTGCGAGAAGGAATCATAACATTATGCAAAGAATTAGCCAGTGATGCGGTTGCGTTGATTGATGTTTTGGCACCACCGGACTTTGTTGTTAATTCTCCTCTCGGAATGTCCGATGGCCAGGTATTTTGCTTCTAATTATTTTATGTTGAATTTATGATCAAAAGAGATAAATATAGATGTGTAAAATTATAATTTCTTATCTAGGTGTACAAGCACATGAAAGAATGGATATTCGAGAACAAAGAGAATTTTGAACGTCCATCGTGGTGGAGGGAAATTCGCCCAAAATTGTAAACATCACAAATTATAAGATCAACTCACAAGATCGATTCTATCGAAATCACTTCTATTCCTTTTTATCTATGGACTTGGCGATATCTTCGAAATGTAGAATCTAAACTCATTGGTATTTTTACAAGGTTGGTTTAAATAATAATAATAGAATATTTTAATAATATATATCGTGATAATATTGTTGTTTTATATGGGTCGGTTATTTCTTTACTTTTTGCGAGAGAAGACAAAAAATAAAGCTGTACGTCGCAAGAATCTTACACTGTCAGTTTGTTATGTGATCAATAATTATTTCTTTAATATCAAATTAATATTTTTAACATAAGATCGATAAAAAATATATATTTTTTATATATTATAATCTAAAGAAGAATTGTTATACCTATATATATATATATATATCACAAAACATTTTATTACATAAATAACATAGACATAAAATCAAGACGGAGCGCCGCGACTCCGAAACGCCGAAAGTCGAACGCGAAGCGACGCGATCGGAAACTCGATCGATCGATTCGCTCCGTGGTGCGGGTGAGTGCGCGCGCTCGCTCGAACAAACCGTTATGTTAACCGCGACACGTGAATTACATCACGATACGCGTCGATCGATAAATGTGTGCAAACAAATGTCACAAATCGAATCGCATTTATACGACTAGATATACATTTAGTTCAAATATTACAACTTGTCCTCAATGTGCGAATTGAATACATTTGTTTCGAGCGGTTCGTATGATTCATCGGAGTCGTCGTCGTCATCATCGTCGCCGTCGTCGTCACCGTTGATCAAAGCGAGTCCGCAGGATTCGAGAGTTTTTTTGATCCAACGGCGATACGGATAGACCTTGGTTGAAAACAATTCACCTCGCGGATTCGTGGAACAATCCGATGCCGATGTACCTGAAATCAAGGCGGCCAATTCTGGTTTTCCGTTCGAACGACGGTACACAACAAGACCGCCGGAGTCTCCGTTGCACGGTAACGATCCGTTGTTATGAATACAAAGAATTCGTTCGTCGTCTATGTCGCACTCGTCAGACGGAACACCGAACGTATACGTGTGCATGAGTCGATTCGATTTCTTTTCATCGGTAACCCCACCCCAACTTATAACAGTTAGATTCGCGTTGTCGTAATTGCGTTCCTTCGTGGGTAGTTTTATCGCTTCTATCTTGGCATCGAATTCCATCTCGTCCTCCGTAACCAATAATCCGATATCATTTATGAGACCCGAACGCTTCTTGTGTTCTTTAAACGATTCGATGTCGTATAAAATTCCGCTTTTGTACTTGACCGGACCCACGCGAACGAACACTTCCTCGGGATCTTCTATGTGACGCAAGCAACGCCCAGCTGTGAGTACAGCGCGGTTCGATATTATAACTCCTGTGCAAAACGGTCGCTTTGATTCACCCGCGACAATAGCAGCAACGTACGGAAACTCTCCGGATTTAGCGGTAGTTCCGTTGATGATAAAGAACGGTGGTTTGATCTCGTTCAGAGGAGATATAGGTGCGTTCGATGTTGCAACCGAATCGGTCGATTGCTTTGTTACCGGTGCAACAGTTCGACGATAGTTGCTCTTCAAAAGCGACATCGCCGTTGACGAGTGAACATCCAGCGCGTACTTCCCGAATGCTGAAACGAGTCGATTTGGTGCGACTAACGGTTTCGTTGGTAAAGATTCAGCCTGTTTGATCGCGATTTGAATCTGATTCAATTGTTTAGCATCGAACATACGAACTGTCCATACGGCGTCGTCGTTTACGACACACGGCGAATTGTTCTCGTTGAACAATCCTCCGACTAGGTCACCGTTTTTGTTCAAGAGCATGTCACCGAGCCGAAAGTGACACGGACCGACGTGACCCTCGTTCTCGATACAATTGTACCATCGCGATTCGCATTTGCCGAAATACATCGTGGTTTTTTGAGCTTTATTGCGCAACCACGACAGTACGACGGCCTCGTCGCCGACGCGCCATAGAGTGGACAGGTTCGCAATCGGCAAACTAGATCCAACGTCCACGGGTTCGTTCAATATACCGAGTGTATAATCGTACAAAATGTCGCCTTCTATCAACACGGTTTCGATCACGCGATATCGCTTCGAAGTTTTCACATCGTTCGACCCGACGAAAACGTCGCCGCCGAAGATCAAATTCGGATATACGGTTAAAACAACTCTATCGGAGATCAGAGCGGCTCCGCCGTATCGTCCTTCGATCGCGACGAAGAAAGGATATTCTCCGCTGCGCAATTCACGCGGCATGGGTTGTTTTCCCCATTCGTCGAATACCGGTTCCTGTAACATGAGAAAAAAACGCACGTTGGACAAATTGCGAATTGAAACAATTTACGGCGCGAGGTGAAGAAGTAAGAACCTAAATTAATCTTCTTTAATTGAAAAGGATTCGAACTTTCGCGGCTCTTATTTTTTCACTTCGCGCCGTATATTTTTTTTCAAATTTGCGCGCGTTGCTACGAAGCGCAAATTTGAAAAAATCGATGTACAAACTATACGTAAACTGCAATACCTTTGTTGCGTAAGACGAGAATCTGGCATCGTGCTTGTTGATCGCTTCAATTTTCAACAACACGGAACACAAAGTCAGAGCGACGCACAAGGCGCACGTTCCCGAAGCGATTCGAGTCATATGTGCGAACTCGTATATTTGTGACGTTGTATCAAACTTGTGTTTTTTGTAGTCGCACTATATATCCAATATCGTTTTGTTGCGCGCCGCTAACCTTCTGACAAACAATGCGACAATTGAATAAATTATTACGAACAACTCGATCGAATTACGCAAAGTGTTTTTTTACGTACCTGTCTCTCGTGTACCGCAAATTCACAGACGCGTGCACTTATCTAAGGTACGTGCGAAAGATCGTTCCAATTTATACAAGTTGCATTATCTGCATCGCTCATCGAAAAATGTTTCGTTAATCGTATCGAATGATAAGGAAAAATTCGGAAAAATCGATCGGATAATAAGGAAAAAAGAGGATCAATGATAACAATGTACATGCGACAAAAAAACTCTTTATTATCACTGTTGACAGCTTGTTTTTTTACGATTAGACGCGATTAGCGCTTCGTTATCTCCGCGTTTCGACGTACGGACGACTCGTTTCGGATTCTCGTCCGCTCTTCGAATTCGCAACCCGATCCCGCGATTCCCGTCGCGTCGAGAGCGATACATCGCTCCGCGTTTTCGCGGAAACCAAAACGATCGATCGATACAAACGACGCTTCTCAGTCGCGCTTCGTCTTGATGTTACGTCTATGATAAATAATATATTTTGTTATTGCTATATATATGTACTATTGAATATAAAAAAACTGTTTTATTACTAAAAACGTTTATTATACTAAAAACAACTTTTATACATCTACTTCTCTATAAGATTCTCGATAGATACAAAATAATGTCCGAGAAACGATTTTTTATAATGTGGTTTTGCAATTAGGAATATAAAAAAAAAAAAAAAAATTATAAACGATGAACAATTATAATTCTGTATGTAGTTGTGTTCTTTCTTTATGACTTAAAATACTATCTGTATCTGCAAACCATTCGTCATATATATCTACAGGATCGATATTCCAAAATCCGTGAAATGATATGGGTTCTTGAGACGCTAAATAAGGATAAGCGTAATCTAGGGGACGTGCCTAAAATGATCAAATTTGAGTTAATACGTATCACGTAATTGAGTGTGCATGCGCGCGCACATACGGTTTTTTGAATACGATCTGAATATGTAACAACACTCTGTAAAGGTAGAAAACTCATTTATGAATTAGGAAAAATATACCTGATGAAACAGCGGAGAATGCACAGGTTTAATTCCAAGTATCTTCAGACAATTTCCAAAAAGATACATATCGTCGGGAGTAGTCGCTTCTGGACAAGAACATACTTTTACTATTCGATGAACCAAAGAAGCTGATAAAGCAACTCCCCCACCACTAGTTAAATATTCAAATCCATTATCCAAATCCCATATACGAAAGCCATAACGTTCGCCAATCGCAACTGGACGGTCGGAATTGTAACATGTGAGCAAACGTAATAAACGCACCGGACTGTAACACAATATTGTGAAGTATATTGTTGTAATCTTGAACGCAAATATGGAACTGCTTGATAACTTTAATTCTATTTTATGTTTACCTTAATATGGTGTCATCGTCGCTGATGACAAGCCATTTAAAACGATTTGTTTTTAATATATGGTCAGCTTTTTGTAAGATAGAATAAGTTTTCAAGCAATGTCCCGTGGTTGTGTTTGGTACGACATATGCTTCTGGTAAATTTCTGTCTGCATAAAATCAATTCAGCAACATGAAAATTGAACATACATTGAAGCACATTTAACGCCATTAATCATACCTGCCACGTCACTGAAATATCCAATATTTATCAAGTTTTTTGCCCAAGTGTTTTTAATCACTGGAATTCTGTTTGTATGATATTTGGCACATGTCTTGACAGCAAAATATGTATGCTCTGGAAGTATGGTAAAATTCTGTAAAAATTGTAAAAAAATTTATAACAATTTATTTTTAATAAAGATAATTATTCTTAAATAATTTATTAAGGCTCCTAGATACTACTTTAATGGATTTTATCAACTTGTGTTCTTAAATAGTAGCGGAAACACAAAATCTAATTTATCTTGTTGTAAACTGCGTGATAAAATAAATTTGTGATTTCTCACTTTTGACATTATAATACAATATGATTCAAGTAATTACTCTAGGAACCTTCAAATAGTAATTATATATTTTTGTATAACAGTTTTTGTAAAATACATACGCAAGCCTCCAAGTATCGGACATATGTAGCACAATTAAGAGTAGATACAATACATAGCTTGGACTCATGAGTTAATTTTGTATTCGAACTGTCTAAAACAAATTTTGCAAATTCCCATGCCATATCAATAGAAAACTCATTTTTTAGTTTATAGCTTTCAATATGTTTTATTAATCTGAAAAATATTCAATTAAATTTTATATAGTGATTATTTAATCTAGAAATTAAATGTTCCATATACCTCTGCATTAACACAGAAGTCATGGCAAATCCAGAAGCAAGAAGCGGATATTTAAATGTCTTCTTTATTGCAAAGTGATGAATAATGCTAGGTTCTTGATCAAAAAGTGTCTGTCCAATCCACAGATTCTGTATAAAAACAAATTATTTAGAAAAATTTAAAAATGATCTTTTAAATATAAAATTATTAAGTTCTAGATTAAAATATATTGTGTCTTTTACCTGAGATGAGTTGTAATTGCCAAGAACATTCAATAGTTTCTCTAATTGGACCATAGTATTTTCCAAACAAAAGAAGAACCATTTTATTTCAGAAGCTGTAACTTGTTTTATATATTTTAAAAATGGAGTAATCATCCAAGAACCTTGAATGAAGAAATCTCTATGAGTTAAGAAAATTTTTGGTGATTCCTAAAATAAAGCAAAATATATACAATAAGTATATATTTACAACTTGGTAATGATTATACAAGTATGTTATAACACTATATTATTCTCAATAAAAATATGCATAAAAAACTAATTAATTGTGATATAGTATTTATATGTCAGTTTTTATTTATAAAACATACTTTATCAAAACTAATAGCTTGCTCTTTGATGTGAGTCTCCAAAGATGTAGCAAGAGCTTCATTATAAGGTTCTTCTTGGCTCAATACTACTATTACTATTTCTTTAGATTCTAAAAACATAGTTACAGTCTTTTTATATTTAATTATTTAAAAAAAATGATAAGAAATATATAAAAGTACGTGTAAATTTTAGAAATACCTATTTCATCCGTACTTGCAGTCACAATTAATAATGTGTAAATGAGAAGAGCAAAGTTCATCGCTAATCCCATTTCTATCAAATTGTGTGCTTAGCGCAAAACTAAAAAATAAATAAAAATTTATGTATATTTATTATAACTTTTTGAATAACACACATTTTAATAACACACATTTTTTAATAACACATTTGAATAAAAAACTTCTTTATTTCAAAAATAAAAATTGTTAAAGATTCTTTTTATTTCGAAAACTTCATTATTAAAAAAAAAATTATAATTGAATGCATTTCGTTCATTGACAATTATATCCAAATGTTATTTATTTCTTCTACATATTTCCGCACTTTTCAGTCAATTATGTATACCAAATCTTTAATCAGATCAGAAATAATGTTATAAATGTTATGTCCACGAAAACAGATAAAATGTGATCATCGCTTTAGCACTCATGTCCGATGTTGAATGTGCAAATATTTATACATGTGTCAAGAGCCGAGAGAGAGAAATCAAATTTGTGTTCACAAAAGAAATGTTAAATTTGTTGCATATAAATGTTGCGTTAAAAACTGCATCAGTAAAATTGAACAAAATAAATATCAATTTATTGCAACAAGAAAAGAAAAAAATTATTATTTGCTACCAACTTATACTTCTTTATTTATATAGTTATGTGTACTATCACTTTTACTTCGAGTATCCTAACCTTGCAAATATTGCCGAAGCTTTGGCGCCAACATTTCGTTGATATGTTGTTGGTTGGTTTGTTGTCGCAGCGCAGAACGCAGTGCGTTAAATTGAACACTTTTGAACATTGCTTGTATGTAATACACAATAATATTTCAACACATATGCAGTAAGGTATGTACTTGAAACTTTTTGAAAGAAAGAAAAGAATTATTTGAGTTGCTCAAACTTGTAATTTAGCTGTTATCTGTTTAATGTTGAATCAAAACTAATAATAATAAGGCAAACTTTTATATACATATGTACACACACTATCAGTTATGATTTATATATTGTAAAAAAAAACCGATTACATACAAGTAAATACTAATAATTCAATTCTCTTTTGAACTTTAGATAAAGCTAGTGACAGAATTCCCGATTGTCGCCCCTGACGTTTATGCACTTATTCACAGCTTATCAGTCGTCATGAGTGTTGTATGTCAGAAACATAGAAGACTGAAGTTACTAAAGTTAACATAACCTCAATTTCATCTGTTTTCTTTTGTGTATTATACACACTTGTAAAAAATCTGTGTCCTTACTTATGTTATTCATTGCAGATGCATATGTGGTTTTGGTTTGATGTAAATCTAGGCAGTTTTCTCTTCCCAGGATATAATGTAACCACATTATGGGGTCTTGTAGCAACATGTTTAGGCCTAGCAGCTCTTGCTGTGTTATATGAGGGCATGAAGGTCAACCATATTTATTTACAACAGATTACAATTACTTCTGTACCTAGAACAAACTCATCTTCCTCCGAAAACTTGTCTCTTTTATCCAAAATGACACCAAAAAAATTTAGGAGTTACACAAGATGGTACTTGATATTTCTTTTTATCTTTTCAAGTGATAAACATAATCTGTTCAAGTGTTACTTAAGATACATATGTATATTTATTATTTCAGAAAGTGAAAAAGAAAGGAAAACATATGTTTAGTAATTTTAAAATAAACTGTGCTATTAATATTTAATTTTTGACATGTAGTAGTGCTAGTATTTGTTTTATCTCTTAATTGTCAAAAACTTAAATTCTCCAAAACAATGTTTTTCTTTTTTAGAACAGCAATTAATAAATTTGTTTATTTGACCAAATATTTTATGTATTTGCAGTAGAAGTTGCTTTAAATGGACATTGGAAGTGTTGCACTGGTCTCTTCATACTACACTTGGTTATATTCTAATGCTGGCAGTTATGACATACAATGCATATATCACTATTGCTATTGTAATTGGAGGATGTTTAGGATACTGGATATTTGGTCTTACTCTGGTGCAATTGAACATGCAACGATTTCGTCACAAACCAGAAGTGGAATGTGATAAAAACTGTGATGGTAAGTTTAAACATCTTCAAAAAGACAACTATTCTAAGTTTATTATTGTAATTGCTTACAGATATTTCTACAAACCAACAGAGACGTGCATCAATTGTTTCTGTTGTTGCAGAACAATTAGTCACTGAGGCAACCATTGAATTTCACTCACAAAACAATGCCTAAGGTTACCAAATACAGCAAAAAGTCTGATATTATCTAGAATAATTGTTGCTGTTATTGTGACACTGTCACATTATATATTTACATATTTATATACATTTTTATATCGATATTTTATTTTAATCAACACAAACTAAGATGTGTAGAAAAATTACATTTTTGTAGTTAAGTGATTGCAATTTATAAATAATATATTTATGTACATATATATACATTTGTAGATCAGAGATAAAAAATATATTTTTAAATATTCGTTATATATACAATAAATTCATTACACAACAAATTCAATATATGCTTATTTAAAAAAATATTGCAAACATGATCAGACTCAATCAAATTATGTGAAAAATATAGTAACACAAATTGATGGAAAGTGTTTAATTTCCAGCAATCTTTCTTACAATGTTATGATTCATAATAAAAATCAGCAATAATTTTATTAAAAAATGTAATTACCTCAAAGTTCTTGTGACAAAATAAAAATGTCATTCATAAAATGTACAAAATTCAATATATAGCTCAAAAAATTATTTCCTCTTCTATGTCATATAGGTTGTCAACATCCTGTTCTACACCATCAAGTAAGAGTCCGTAACATGGACTTTTAATATTCGTAAAATGTTGATATGGATTTTTTAGATCAATAGATTTGCCACATAACCAGCAGAAGTAAGAATAGCAATGTCCACATGTCATTTTGTTGCAACCATCGATTTTGCTAATAGAAGAGTGACATTTTGGGCAACTCTTTGTATTTTCCTGAATAAATGTTAATAATTTTATAAATATAATTAAAAAATATGTATAACATAATACATAAAATATATGTAAGTATAATAATTGGATCTTTAAGTTTTTTATCATCTAACATGTCATTTTGTCGATATCTGTATAAAAAATACATGTATTTGTGATACATACTTGAAGATATTCAGTTGTAAGATGTTTTTGAACCATTTGTATTTGACGTTTGCCATATTTTCGCTCTAACTGTATTCTCTCATTATCATCACTATTTTTGTATTCGTTAATAAGCTTTTTAACATCTTCTGATCCCAATTCGCAAGGCTCAGTACCATGATATATCTATAGTAATATGCAACATATTATTTTATATTTGTTTAAATAACATCTACAATGACGTAATATTTTATTTTTATTACCTTACAGCAATATATGCAAAAGCAATATTTGCAATTAGGACATATCGGTGCGGGATCACCTGGAGTTCTAATAATTGGATATTGACATGAAATTTTTGGACAATATATTATATCATCCATAGTATCCAATGCTATTCGCAACAGAAGTTCTTCATATCGTTGAAACATGTTGGGACAGAGATTCTTAATGTCATCGGTATTTATTTTGTTATCGCAACCTATTGTCGGGCACATTATATTCGTAACGTTACACTCAATTTTACTACATATGTGTTGTTGCATACAATTTTTGCAATAAATATGTCCGCAATTTTTTAGTTCCACACACTTTTCTCCCTTATATTCGTCGTAACATATGTAGCAAGTATAACACGTCTTATTGAAGTGCACTTTATGTTGTTCCTGATTATAACTCATTAACAATGTTTCAGGATTTATGAATAGAGCTCCGTTTATAGCTCTAAAATCGGAGAGACGAGTTAAGCTCGATGTGACAGTGTCGTTTGGTGATTTGTAAAGTATATACATGAAGGAAACATCTAAGAATTCTTGTATGCCAAGAAACTCAAGAAAATCATTTCGTAGAAACTCTGCCCATAAGAAAAGAATTTCACTGCCCTGATTATCTTGCCATATTTCATCAAGTTTTTGACAGACAAAAGATATCTCCCAAGGAGGCAACCAGACAATACTAATGCGAAAATTTGGTGGCTTTTTAGATGGATATGTGTCTGGAAGACAAACGTAGAGCCTGATTGGTGGCAGATGCTCAATAAATATTTTATCACAGGAAACATCAGTGGAACAGCAGTTATTGACTTTTACTTCCAGTTTCTTAGGAAAGCTATAAAATACATTAAATGTGCATTTTATCTGTTCGCCTCTTGAGCAAAAAAACTCAGTTTCATGGTAAATACTAGAAAGAGCAGTCATTTCTTCTTCTTGTCGTTCATGATCACTTATAATTGAATGAGACATCTCAACTGAGAAATATTTTCAAAAAAATCCTGTTGAAAAAAATATCAATTTTATTATTTGTTCTTTTTTTCTGTTAAATATCTATTTTTAATTGAAAAAAAGATATGTATCATTTCTCTTAACCCCAATTTCTTTATATCTCTCAAAAGCTATTTTCTAGGTAAAGAAATACAAAAAGATATACTTTATCTAAAAGATAGTTATTGAGAACTTATCAAAGATGAAGAAATTGGGCATTAATTCAGCTAATTTATATTTTATAATTTTTATGATTGATATTTAAAAATCTATCCATGTACACGTAAATAAATAAATAAATATATATATATATAATTGTTAAAAAATATAAATAATGAAGAATTGAGCTCATTAAAAGTTCATTATTAAAACCAAGCTAAATTAATAAGGAATGTTATACATAGAAAAGTACCAAAAAAGACTACACAGATATGATAACAAACAGGAAAACAAATTCCAAGAAGATAAAAACAATTCAATGTATATACACAAATATGTCTTTAAATGTTAAGGCATTATTGAATTTTAATATGAGTACAAGCATAACGTATTTTGTACAAATTAATGAAAAAAGAGCATTATTTTGCGTATTTACCAAAATTGTGAAAATATATTTAGTATCATCAATATTACTGGACATTTTTCTTTTTTCAAATTTACCAACTTTTGTAAGACGTTTATTTTTTATATTTGCTTTCACAATCAAATACTCTGACACAAATTAGTTGACTTTATAACGGTTAACAGAATCATTACAAACTGATACAAACTAACATTGATCAGATACAGACCTCTTACAGCAGAGCTCCGCTTTTTTCAAATCAGCGGGATCCACTCGCATTTCTCACACTTCTCCTTTATTTCCCCTACTTTTTTGCCAAACTTTAATGAGGAGTACAGAACGATACTTTCACTCGCAAGCAGTATTAGTGAGAATAGTTACACCAGCTTGTATACATCATAATAGTAAACTGCTACAGTAACATTGAGCAACATCCATGGGCCTTCATGGCCGATGTTCATAGTCCAATCTTTATTTTAAGGTCTATTTAAAAAAACACAGAGTCGCAGGTCTCGTGAAGTTGACAACACGTTAGTCGATTTGCTGATTTGACCAATGTGATTGGTCAATTCTGTAAGATCCGATTTAAAAAATCACATGCAGACCGTTAAATCGAAACGGAAAAGATTTATGGTGGAAGGTCAACCGAATGCAAATAAACGAGCGATTCCAATTTTAGCAATCCGGGAATCACGGAACAAAATTACTCTGACTGATTAATTTTTTCTCATAACTCTTTTTCGTTAAAAGCGAAATGAAAATGAGTTGTGGTGGGAAAGCAACCAATCAGAGTAATTCCATTTAAATACGTAATCGCTTCGTGCATGCACGCGTGATCACAGCGCATGCTCGTATTCCACCGCGTGCAGCAAAAGGATTTTCTAACCTAACCTAACCTAACCTATGAGATTAGCAACCTTAATGCCTGGTTATTCGCTTCGCGGTACAGACCGACACTTCTTTCTTTTTATTTAAGCAAAATTGCGTTAATTGATCCTAAATTTATCACTATTGGGCGTAGTTAGTGTTCTCGAATTAATTACTTAAGATCGGACTATAAATAATCGGTTTATAAGTGCAAATTGGAGTCATATAAAAACATGACGTCTGATGTGTTTGTGGCGGGAAAAATTATTGCGTGCAATTTTTGCACTCATGATAAAATTAAATTAACTTGACACTGTTAATTGTTTACTTTTTATATATAAACAGCGTTCTTTTCAACATTTGTGTGCTATTTCTTGTAATGCGATCTTTTGGTTTTTTTAATTAAGTTATAATTAACTTGCAATAAAGATTTAAGTTTGAAGCGCAGAGGTGGAAAGATGATATTTGGAAAATATTTTCACGAAATTAGTTTCCAATATTTGCACAGCGCAAATATTTGGCAGTTATATAATAAACATCTGCTATGTTGATTTGAAACGTTCTTAATATTATTTCGAATGTAAAGATACTACAGAAGACTGATCTTTGAGAAGTGTAATGTTCCATATTTGATATCTGTGTTGTAATATGCTCTTTGACACTTAAAAAAGATAAAAAAAAAAGTTACTGTTTCATACTTCTCGTACGATTGCATAATTGGTGAGTCTCAATGTTTTCTCAACTAAGGAGAATGACGCACAACGGACTTTTAGGTTGCTCTACTGTAGCTGGCGGATCTTATGAGGTAAGTTTATTTATAAAAAAAAAATTTGCAACAAATACATAAATTGTACGAATCGGTTCTCCCAGTATTTAACTATGTGAAAGAAATAATGGAACTAGAAATTATTGTGTAGTTTCCATTATTTAAGAAAATTATAATTATTTACAAAGTTTATTATTTATTTTTTAATATATAATTGCGATATTTCTGTACTTATGTTATTGTGTTTTTCATATAACAATGTACTTTTTTGTAGGAAGCCTTAAAAACCTTGTGTCTTACTATGCAAAGCAACACTGCGTATCTGAGATCTGTAGAAAATAAAAATGATGTGGAGAAATTAAAGGCAACAGAAAAATATTTGTTTCGGTAAAAAGAAGTTATAAAAAATAGTATATATATTTTTAAAAATACATACATATATATAAAGATTTAAGTAAAAACATACTTTATTGTAATATTTATGTAATGTTTTTTTATATAATATTTATATATGCTTTTATGTATATATGTTGCATTTAAATTATAATGGTATTATTAAAATTCCTTGTGTTTTGGAATTTATTACTGTAGAGCTGGTATTACTATGGAACAACTGGATAATTTGTCTGTCATCCATGTGTCCGGCACAAAAGGCAAGGGTTCGACATGCGCATTCACAGAGAATATTTTGCGACACCACGGCTTTAGCACAGGATTCTTTAGTTCGCCTCACCTAGTTTCAGTACGAGAACGTATTCGACTAAATGGTGAACCAATCAGTCAATCACACTTTACTCATTTCTTCTGGAATGTCTATAGAAACTTGGAACAAAAGCGAGAATATGAATCTGACATGCCGACATTCTTTATGTTTTTGACGATCCTTATGTTTCACGTATTCTTAGAAGCAAAAGTCGATGTGGCAATTGTTGAAGTCGGAATTGGCGGTGAATTAGATAGTACCAATATTATACGGAATCCGGTCTGTGTCGGTGTGACGAGCTTAGGTCTGGATCACACCGACTTGCTAGGTAATACACTTGAGGAGATTGCTTATCAGAAGTCAGGGATTTTCAAACCACACGCTGCAGTCTTTACGGTGCCGCAATCAGAATCTGCAATGCGTGTTCTACAAAAACGCGCCGTTGAAAGACAATGCAACAGTTTCCAAATAGTTCCTGTGATACAGGAGTGCGAGTGGAACGATGCTTTCTCGTCGATTAGACCTAACGTCAGTGATGCACAACGAGAGAATGCTTCATTGTCAATCAACATGGCATTTGAGTGGATAAAATCACGCAGCAACGGACAGTTGCCCTTTTTTATAAACAATAATATTACTGATTTTTGCAGCACTAAGAATGATTTACGTCAGATTATTTCTTTAAGTAAAGTTACGACAGCGTTAGCAAATTGCAAGTGGCCGGGTCGCACGCAGATTCTCAAGACTAGCACGGCTGACTTCTTCGTGGACGGTGCTCATACTGTTGAAAGTATGATTAATTGTATATCGTGGTTCCAAAGAACCAGCCGTAAAGCTTGTAGAAAGATTCTAATATTCAATACTAGCGGAAATCGCAATTCTTTGGAATTATTAACACTGTTGAAACCTTTAGACTTTGATAGAGTTTATTTTGTTCCAAATTGTGCCGGGATTTTTAGCGTGGAAGATTTGAATCTAATAAATTACGAAAAACTAATCGATGAACAGAAGACAAAGTGTAAAAAACATTGCGAATTCTGGGGCGAAGACTCAGTGCTGAAAAACAGCGTTGCCGAAGTGCTTTTTGATATCAAAAGATATGCGTTGTCGCAGATGGCCAGTGACGACAAAGTAGAAATACTTGTAACAGGATCTTTACATCTGGTTGGCGCGTTGTTCACTGTATTGGATCCTGATTTGACAATGACTTGTAAGTTTTAATACAATATATAATATATATGTTACATTTTAATATATTATATTATATATATTTATAATTTTATTAGAAACTTTAAAACTCCATATATATAGAAAAAAAATTATAAATTATATATAGAAATTAAAAATTATATATATATATATATATAGAAAAAATATTAAGAGAGAGATGTGATAAGTTAGTTTATTTTTTTACTTGAAACATTTGCAAGTCTTTACACATAAAAAAATACTTGTGTGTGTTAAAAAACATCTATTTTTATTATATAAATTGTAATTTAGAAAAATATGAATCTCTTAAGTCTTGTTCTTCTCTTTCCCTAATATATTGTCTGAAAAAAACAAGCTTTTAGAATATTATCTGGAAAAATAAATAATTAAAAAAAACTAAGGTAAACTAAGGTAAAAGTAAGAAATATATATAACTCTATTTGTTAAATCTATATAAGTCGGAAGTAACTTTACTGTGAGCAATACAAAATAATTAATATGAGAGATGGGGAGTGTGAGAAGAGATTAAAATAAGAGTTGGTTTTTTTTAGAAATCGTAAAACTATATTTTATATATATAATACATTTAATAATGATAACAATGATACAAGAACAATGTACGCATCATATTGTGACGTAGTTTTTCAGAGCGACGCTTCGCACGCGATGATTACATGTTTGTAATTATCTTTGTTTTTTTATTATGTTTGTACTTGGATAAAAATCGATTGCTCGCAATACGGTTGTACCCGATTGTAAAGTTATATATTTGCGAGAAAATATGAATTTGTGCTGAAATTGGGCGAGTTACGTAGCGTATAATATAATTTGCGTACAATATAACGCAAGTGATACATGATGATACCTAACCAAGTACTTAAAACATCTTTGGATGGTATTCTAACTCGGATTCCGCTTCGGTGTCAGAGAGACTAAGTGAAACGCCAGTTCTTCGTCTCAAACGATTCTCTTCAGGACTCTGAAGTCAAAAGTCAAAATGTATCATAATGTATTATAAATTAACTTGCGAAGAAACGTTCAGTGAATTTTTACTATTTTGTACTTATACACATTTATACAAGATAGGTAAGCAAAATATATTGTGATTTGACAATCTAATTTATAGTGACACATTACTTAAAAAAACGCAATAATGAAGCAGAAGATGGACTGCAAAACTTTACCTGATCTAAAATACCGGCAGTAGGTTCGGACGCGTATCCTACTTCCTGTGCATCTTCTTCTAGATCCGCTTCGTACTCTTCCAGCTCGTCCGAGTCCGAATCTAAGTCGAGATCAATGTATTTGTTACCGCGCGAAACTTTACACACCATCTGCGCGAGATCGGTGAAAGTGTACGAAGAGGGTGACTGTTGATTAGCGGCTTGATGCTTTGCTCGCATAGCTCTGGCATTCTCTCGATCCGCGTTGAATCGAGGCAGAACTCCTGCTTTTGACTGATCTTCGAAATACGTTTTTCCTAAAAAAAAATGTATACATGATGAATGTATATATGATGTATATATGATTTGTCTTTATTAGATCTTTACATTTAATTAAATTATATTTGTGTTGCTAAATAGAATTTTTTAAATTTAACACGAACACAAACGCATAAATTTTTCTTACCATGTTGATATCCTACGTCTTTGATCTCGTCAAAATTGGCAAATTGTAGAGTCTTGTATTTATCAATAGGTGGCCTGATGTATTCGCAGTAATCCGAATTCTTCACCTCCTCCAACTGACGCACGCAGCTCACGTAGGCCAATCTGGATTGAATATCCGGCAAATTTGGCACTTTTACAGGTGTAGCAAATGGATTCCATCGTTTCCATAGTAACCACCAACCAGATAGCGAGTCTCCGTAATTTGTTAAATCAGTATCGTCCTGTGATCCAACGTCGATGGCCAAAATGTGATGTGCTCCTTGCCGCAACATTTCGTCAGCTTGAAAAAAAAAAACAGAAAATGTGTAAATAAAAAAGTAAATAAAAAAAGAAAGACTTTTATCTGTTGTTTATAAAATATTCGTATACTTATATATACGAATATACTTTTGTGTATAAAGACGTATATATTAGTGTTTTTTTTTATATAACTTTTATAATTATATTATTATCTTATATATAGTTAATACTTTGAGTGTACACATATAAATTATATGAGCTTCGGTTAGGATTAACGTGAACAATAGGAAATACCTGGTACATTATTAACATAACACCCGTCGACCAAAAGATGCCCATCAATGGGATCGCAAATCGGTGGAAAGACACCCGCAATAGTCATACTGCTTCGTACGTATCTCCATAGTAAACCTAAATTGACTTAGCTATTCAGAATTTGACGAGAGCATCTTTTTATCAACGGGAGTGAGCTTGATGTTTTTACTAACTTCATATCTCTGATAATGACCGTATAAGTTTTGATTTCGTGCGAAACTATATATGAATTGATATAGAATTTAGTGCGAGAGAGAGAGAGAAAGATTTTCGTTCAAATATCAAACTAACTTTCTAATTTAAATTTGCCATAAGCAATGTCAGAAGTATTCATTCTTTTAGCATTGTGTGTGCCATTTGTGTATATATATATATATATATATATGTATGTATATACACACGTGTGTGTGTATGTGTGTATACCCAATTTTACTACTTGAATCACGTACTATACTGAAGTTGTATTCAATTATTTTTCTCTAATTTTTAAATTAAAATTTATGTGCGTGTGTGTGCGAAATCAACACGGTATTTATCTGTGAAATTACCTGGAAGGTTATTGACGTACCCGCCATCGAGCAGGAGATGGCCATCAACAGGGTCACACATGGGTGGCATATAACCAGACAATGACATCGAGGCTCGAATGTACCGCCACAGCGATCCTAAACACGACGAATGATTTTCTTTATCTTTGCATTTACATTAACCAAAGCACTTCCTGTATTCTTAGGTTACATTTTTATATTGTAATGATCGAGTTTTTTCTATATACATGTATTTCAATTAATTGAAAAATTAATTGACTATTAAATAGTTTTTATAATTAAAATGTGTGTATGTACATATGCTTAATTTTGCATATACATGTGTTATACATAAAATAGATCTTGAATATGATGTCAACTAAAACTTAATATTTAAATGTTTATGGTTTTCTCTAGTTTGCATTTAAATTGAAATATGATGTGAATCTCGTGTAAATTGATAAAAAAAAAAAAAAAAAAAAAAAACAAACAAAGAAATACTACTTGCTGAGAGTGAAACAATATTACACAAGTGTTTTCAAATTACAATTTAACGATAAGCATACAGGAAGCATATAACATCTAGTTTTTAATGTGTACATTTGCTTTACGAGTAAAACTTAAAAATATGCCTCGAATTGTTCGGTTTTTTTCTTTAAAAGCGACATTAAACGGAGAGTACGTCAACAATGGATTATCCAAAAAGCTCACTCCCGCTTTTTAAAAGCTTGTACTATTAATAATTGTAATTGATAACGCTAAGATGCATACAACTCTACATGAAAGAACAACTTTACATGCCACTACAAAGCTATGATGATGAATTGATAAATGAGATATAGATCTATATATCTATATACTTTCGTTTTTAATGAATGGCATCCGATTGCCGAGACAAATAGTTTTGGACACTATCGTAGAAGTATTTCTACAAAAATGTCAAAGCTTCCAGTTATACTTCCAAAAAATCTTATTGCACTTTTATCATTTTTTACATTAAAAAATTCGAATTCTAAGTTCATTATACTTGTAATGATCTCAAAAAATGAAAATATCAATTAAATAAAATATCAATAGAAAGAAAATTAGTTAAACGAAACTGGAAGAGTTACGGAATCTATCAAAAAAAATATATATTTCAATTTAATACAGACCGTGTCTATGCGTGCGCATGCAAGAGTCCGTGATGTCTGTGGTTATAGTGAAATATGGGAGCCACAGGTCTTCTATGTACGTATCGCCGAAAGTTTGTTGTATCGTTTTATTAAAATCTTTGCCAGAGAACATTGAAGTCATCGGATAAGTCAAATCCAAAATCTGTCGCCACCATTGCGTCATTTTCTATCATTGAAAATTAAAACAATTAAGAAAAACTCCGTCAAATACGCAATTGATGGTATAAAGAATTACATATAATTCGTCGATCTCACCTTGGACCATTCCCTAGCCTTCTGTGTAGTAGTGGTGATGTTCTTCTCCATACACCACAACGCGCCCATAAAGGCGCCAATGCTGACGCCTCCAACCATATCTATAGGTATACCTGCCTCAATGATGGCCTTAAGCATGCCGACGTGAGCAGCGCCTCTCGCACCGCCACCGCCCAATACGAGGCCGACCGAAGTTCCGGTTAACCATCGTGCAAGTCTACTAAAATCGCTGTGTACGTTTGGCTCGGACATGAGCACTTTGGAGTACAACTCGTTCTGCAACACATAATGATCAGACATAAGTAAATATCTCTGTTGTTTTCATTTATCATGAATAATAACAAAAAGATTTATGTTGGATAAGTAGATTTTTTGAATAATAAAAAAAAACATTTTCTCAATTACAATTCTATATTGCGATCTTCTTGTGAACATTCGTTTCGGACATTGAATGTGATGATGGCTAGACACCCATGATCTCATATTCAGCCACTGAACGGTATTTGTAGGTCGCTGGCCATTCTGTTCCTTGTGCAGCAACACGAGTTCTTTCTGTGTTCGCATTACTAGACGTTCTATTTCGCGTTCCGTTCGACCAATCGACGGCGGTCGGTCGCCCAGGCCTACGATGAGAATACAATCAGCCTGCCTCACGCATCGCTGAGTCCATAACGTGTAACTCGAATCACACTGATACAAAGAAATTCTATGCTGATCTTCCTGTTGTGCCAGCCAAGAAGTCAGCCGGTATTCATTCGCAGGCTCCATAATGGTTGTTCCTAAAGTCTGTGTAGAAAAGAACATCTCTTATTTCTTGTTAAATTATATCAAGAAAATAATATCAACAATAATCAAGACGCAACAGCGCGATTGCAACACATTTACATACTTTTCTTACAACTTCCGAAGTTAAACGTAGACAAGAACCGATAGCGCATAAAGAATGATATAATTCGTAAGTAAAGGCAGTCAGTGGTACGTCATCCGACACGGGCACTATAGCAACAGTTGAGAAATTCACTTGTGCGGGTCTGGCATCAACTGTTGCTGCGGCTCGTCTGCAAAATAAGTTAAGAACAAATGTTTTTTAAAAGTTCACACAATGCACATAAAATTAATATCAAAACTACATTGAGACTTACTGAGTGTCATTGCTGCCGTTTTTCGTATGCGGCTGCTGCCAGGTGCCAAGTATGCGATGACCGAGAAGGTTTATCAGTCTTGTAACAACAATCGGATACCTGAGTTTGATCACATTGAATAAACCTTCCGGCAATTTTGCCAGTTCAGAATCCCGAACTGCCATAACCGTTGTCGATCTCGGAGTCTGTGTTACCATTTCTACAATTCCTACCAAGTCACCTTTTCCGTATTCTGCAACCGGCTCCTTCTTACCGTTTTTGTAAGTAATCACCGATCGTAATCGTCCGCTTAACACGATAAACGTCGAGTCTGACTCATCTCCTTGTCTGTAAACAGCTCTTCCGCTTTCAAGGAACAACCAGTCAAGAGCAAAATCCACCTAATTTCCCAAAAAAGTAATAAATTCAATCAAATATTCTTAGTACTATTTTAATTTTTTCTTTTTTGTTCAGACAAATTCGTACCTGTCTCACAAATGGACTCAGTCTGCGAACGACAGTATGTGCCACATGCAAAACAACCGTAGGTTGATCTCGCATGATAGCAAAGAACGTCGATTTACTGAGTAACGCTATGCGACTTGGATGTTTTGCTCGGATTGTATAAAAAGATGGCTCGCCGGTTAACACCGCTAAACCACCAACAATTTCACCTTGATGAGCGCTAAACATATGCACTTCTTGACCTGCGTCCCGGCTTTCCGATACTTTTTGGCTTACTATCAGCGAGCCCGAAAGCACGTATACAAGTGCGACGTCCTAACACATCATATATTTATGATAAAAGATAAACATCATTATTTAATATTCACTCATTTTTCTCTAATATGTTTATATTTTAGGTGTAAGAAATATAATAAAAACCTTGTGAGATTCTTCCTTCATCAGATAAGTACCAGCTGGCACTTCTCTAATTTGGACTTTGTCTTTGAGCACCGTCTCATCCTCTATGCCGAGTTCACGAACAAACGCATCAGTAGCTATCTGTATAAGTTGCGCCTCATCCATTTGCTGTTGCTGTGCTATTTCGATGGTTTGACGCTTTTTGCTAGAATAAGTACTTCCCGAATGAGAGACTTCTTGATGTGATCCGTGCGCAGACTGAGATGCTGTTGTGGGAGATGAAGTTGGCCAGTGAGAATCACATTCCGGCACCATATCCGCCGAATTCTGATTTGATGGTAAGCTCTGATTCTTCCACTCGACATTGCCCTTTCCTCTGCTCCATGAATTAAGTTAATGTTTAAAGAAATAAGTTTTGATAAAAGATTTTTTACGAAACAACTAAGTGTTTATATTAATCAAAACAGAAATACAATAATTTATTCAAATTCTTACCGTCGACTTGTCGACTTGTCTATAGGCACAGGTTGAGAACTGCCTGAATTAGGTGTGTCGCGATGCGAAACGTCGTTTGAATCGTGCGTTTCTGCGCCAGGCATGTTCTCAGGATTTTGCAAAGTAAAATTGTCTCTAGTTCTCGATCTTACTGGCGAGCCGGAAAACGGACTCTGCTTCTTCTTGTGTGATCCCTGATTGACTAATTCCGCGGAAAGACCGAGATATTGATGCAAAGCTGTAAATGTAACTCTCTGCAAGCGTACCATAATGACCTGGATAACTCGAACAAAAGCGTCAGGATAATCTTGAAACACCTGCAATCATACGTACCATTTTTATGTTTACACGAGATAAAGAGAATCATAAAATAATTCAGAGAAACTGATATAAAATATAAACAACGTAACGTACTTCTTGAAACGCGCTCATCGGTAACTTCACTACAATAGAATCTTCTACAGCTCTTGCTGATACAGTCTTGTATGTACTCGTATGCCCGGTAAGTACATCAGTAAAGCTAAGAAGACTGGTAACCGATTCGCCTGTTTTTACTATCTTTAACGATATCTGAGAGCCATCGGGTCCAGTGATATATACATTGACTAAACCTTGTTGCACTATAAACAAATTCTCATCAGGGTCCCCGATTTTGAACAACGTACTACCAGCAGGTAAATTCATGATTTCCGTGTATTTGCATAATTTTAGGAATACAGGTTTTTCGAAATGGCCAAATACTCTAATGCTTTGCAGCATATATAAAGCATCTGGTGGCACTCTCTCGCCAGGTCCTAAATCTTCTTCCAGATATTCAGCAGGTGGTTCCAATACCTTCGAAGTAAATAATTACGTCATAATAATAATAATGTCAGCAAAAATTATATTATTTTCACTTAATTATTACACATACCTTTAATTGTTGCGGCGCAGTTTCTTTTTTAAGTTGCAATAGACGGCGAGCGAATCTCATGACCGCTCTCCTCTTTTTTCCTTGTCCAGTGGCATGAACTTGGCCACCAATGGATTTTACTTTGCGCAACATCTTTCTTCCATAAAAGAGTACTTTGTCTCTCTTTCTGAACCTTGGCTTTCCAGTGCCCACTCCAACAAATTCCTTTACTTCTGGTAAAAATTCTTTGTTCTTCCATTTTCGTAGCACAATGATTGAAACTACTAGTAGAGCAAGTAGTAGAGATGTAGCAATTATAAAAATTGTCCGTGATGTCTGATATTCCTCTATAAATCTTCCAATCCATCTTGAGAATATATATGATCCCAAGCTTTCATTGACCTTATTAAATAATTCTACCACCTGTATTTCACATATTTTATCATTATTTTTTGTTTCTTTATAAGTATATTTAATTTTCTTAAATACATAATTTACATATTATTTCATATTAGAGTTTATTGTTTTTATGAGCAAGTCAAATATAAAAAATACTAAAATATATATGTATATATATACAGATATATACATATATATATAAACAAATATATACACATATAAACACATTTCAATTCTTATTACAGTTTTGTCACAATTTTATTATTGTAAATAAATTATTGAAACATTGTATTTCTTTAAAGTAAATAAATATTGTGAGAAGCACCCGAATTACAAAATTTAAATAATAACAATATAACTACTTTGATCAAAACATATCTCATTTTTTCATAAGATACATAAAATAACTGACGTAGTTAAATTTGTTTCAAAATTTATATATCATGAATATAATATTAATACATTTTTTTCTCTTTTAAATACATATATATTCCAAAGAAGTACAGACTATGTAATAAACAAGTTTGATAGTGGCACTTGATGAACATGTCACGTTCCTGATCTCTACAAGTTTTAATTTTAACAGCAAGTTTTTCTTAATTAATAAAATTACTATATATAACTAGATATATACAGCATGCCACGCGCTTCTTTTCAAAAAAAAAAAACATCTTTGTGATATTAATCAAGAGAAATATGACAAAACAAAAAAGATTGACAGTAAATACAACCTCCATAGTGGGCATTCATGTCTCTTTGTTAAGAATCCGAGGCGGAATGTACAGCGATCAGATCACAGTTGCATACGACGTCATCAAGCGCGTAAACATGGAAATGTTGATTAAGAATACAAAAAAGATCATTTATCTAACGCAAGTAACGACCTTTGATACTTCGCTCGAGTCACCCAGCGCCATTTTGTGACAACGAAAATCGATATACATATATAACTCAAAATACTTTCAGTGCAGCAAACAACTGTAGAATACAATTATTACAATTGTAGAAAAATCCTCAGTGTATCTTTAACCTTGTACTTATTTTATTCTAAAATGCTAATTTTATGAGGAGGCGTTCAAATTCGATACTGCGTTCATTGTTTGTACATTAGACATACACATGATATATTTTAATGATTTCTTTTTAATTAACAAAAATCCATTTAAAAATATCACGAAGATAAACGGAAAACGGGCTTGATTTGAAAACAGCGATTGTTTCGAGAGCAAAAATACACAAACTACTGTAATTATTGTATATAAAAATATACCATCCACATTTTAATTACAATTTAAATTTCGCGCGGCGAAATGTTATTTGTGCTCGCTGCCACCAATAGAAATGCGTCACGGAAATTCAGCCGGGTTTTCACGACGATCATTTCGGCCTTGGCAGTTATGCACGCTTCTTAATTGTCACGTGACCGTGTTTTAGTTCGCTCGAATTGGTAAGATGTGAGCAGAGGTCTCTGACGATGGTCGGGCATTCGCCGCGAGAGGGGGAGCTCCGTGCGCCCTTGATACCAACTGTGGTAACGACAGCGGGCAGTCGGTGGTTACGAGAGCGACATGTTGGAGTCATCTGTGTGACTGTGCGCGTGGCGGGTGTTCTTGGACGCGCGAGTTCCGTGCGTTTTTTGCGGGTGCGTACGGACACGACACGGACCGTGGTGCGGCCGTAGGTGTGCGAGGTGAAACGAAACGTGGACGTCGTCGTCGCTACATGTGAAGTGTCGCTGGGATAATTATCAACGCCCGCTGGTTTACCCGGCCCAGCAAACATGAGCTGGGGCACGGAGCTCTGGGTGAGTCTCGCTTGCTTGCTCCCACCCTTTCTCTCTTTCTCTCTTCTTTCTTTTTCTCTCTTTTTTCTCTCTCTCTCTCTTTTTCTCTCTCCTTTCTCTCGCTCTTTTGTGGCGTACGTTCGTCCTTGTCACTTCTCTCCCGTTTCTTCCCCGCGCGGCGCCGCGCCGCGGGCGCTCTGTCTTTCGGCTCGTCCGCGATCTCCTTTTCCACCTTGCAACCGTCGCCGAAAAGTGCGTTGCCGCCCGTTTGTCGGGAGGAAAGCATCGCGTAGATCTCGACCCGATCTCGTTGCACATGAACGGATTTAACGTTAAACGCGTTCGCACGTCCAGCTGCCATTCCCCGTATTTTATTATACAGCAAACGTCGTCTTCGCGATTCTCTTCGTGCGCGGATGAGAAGCGCAAGTTTTTGCAACCGAATGTACAACGCCGGACGCCGCGCGTTTTGTCGTACGTACGATTTTGCGCATATTCCGGATAATCTTTTTCCCTCTCGGCATCTGCATTCAGGTAGTCGGGATCGTGTATGCGTGACGTTTCTCTCTCCTTCTCTCTGTTTCTGTGTCTCTCTCTTTCTCTCTCTCTCTCTCTCTCTCTCTCTCTCTCTCTTGCCAGGCCACATACCTACTTCTCGGCTTCGCGAGAGGCCCGTTCACGCTGATGGCCGCTCTTGCTCGTTCCATTCATTCTCTCGCAAAAGTTCTTCCTGCGTTCCGTTGGTCACGCACAAACAACATTGCTGTTCGCGTTTGAGCGTACTTTTTCCAGCTCCCTCGGCCGAGATACACCCCCGTGAAACTTTCACGTCGTGAAACAATATGTCTCGCGTTTCCACCAAGACCATAAAATGCACCGGCATAGAGCGCAGAGTAGATTTTAATTGTACGCATTCCTCGATGACTGTGTTGGCTGTCGGGAAAAATTACACGAAACGTTATTTCGTCATCGTCATCCGCGTGACAAATTTTAATACCGAGTGCATGTGCACGCACGTCTTAGACATTTCGAGATAAGTGACTTCGAAATTCTCGTTGTACTGTTTCTTCGTTACGCACGTCTATTTCGCGTGTGTTGTCTATACGCACAATATGGTTGAAAAATAACACGTTCTACTTGATGTTTTACACGCACACATTCCGTGTTGTGTTGGTTACATAGATCGCGTCTTGTCACAATAACTAAACAAGAGTTGATAGCTTGACGTTTTTTCGCGTTGCCGAGAAATCGTCATTCTTATCTTGTGTGTCCGGAATGGACACACACGCGACTTCTTCCGAACGACAAAACGTGATTCATTTTCGAGATATACTCGGAATCCTCTGAAAATAGTATTCACTTGGTTTATTTTGACAACAAAAATGTAATTTTAAATCAGAAAAAGTTTTGCCGGACAGATTCTATATCACATATATAATCGTTGTTTGTATATCTCAAGTAATTTCCTTTTGTCATTACCGACAAATTGATTGCAAATGACTCGCTCATGACTCTTGAGATTCACAATTATAGGAATTTCTTACGTCGCTTGATCACATGAAATTCGGTTGATTGCGTATAACTAGGTAGATTGCGAGTGTTTTCTGCACGGCCAATAGTTATCAGCCTCTTCAGTATCACCTATCTATCCATTTATCTATCTCGGAGTCTTCACTCTCCGCCTCGAGCGAAGTCATTTATATATTTTACGATCGCGTACATTTGCGATTTTTTGTTTTCTTCGCAACATATGTTGGTCTCTTCTATTATATATGCGCACTTACCACCCCCCCTCCTCTCGCCACCAAACTGCTCATTAAATGCTCTTATTTACGCGCGTGGGTCTGTTTGACCATCGAAGCTTTCAATTTGCCTTTGAGCAAACTCATTGTAATATCTCGTAACTATACAATGGTGACTTTTTTTTCTGGCATATAAATGAAATATCACACATGTGTGTCCTTCAGAGGAAAGTTGTTACACACGTTCTGTTGTTACACTTCTTTCTCTCGAACAAATGTTTTATCTGTTAGATAAAATACACACACTCTACTTATCTCTATCAGTTGTTTTTTGTTTGGTTTTTTTGTTTTTTTTTTCAGCTCTATCTTATCTCGGCAGATGTTGTAAAATTTTACGAGCTGAATTAAAATTAAACAATGCTACACTGATAAATTTTGATATTTTTTGGTAATCTTAATCCTTGTAAACCCTCGCGAAACTTGGTTTCTGAGCGAGTTTTGAAAAGAAAATATTTTATCAACTACTAAGTGAAGAAGTTTTAAAAAAATTATAAAAAATGTCAAAACTACGTTATTTTCTTAATTCAGGATGTTGAATAAGGTTAATTCCATGAATTTTTACAGATTTTTTGCACCGTTTTAATCAATAAGAAGTCGTCTCAGATCTAAATTTCATGGTTTACAGGATTAGTATCTAAAAAAAAAAAAACGTTTTTTTTACAGGAACAGAGTTTAACTAAATTTAATCATCCTCGCTTTCCACGCATGTGTAAGAAATTTTACTTCACTATTAGAGTACAGACAACATTTTTCTGATGAGATTTAAGAGACTTCATATAATCTCTTCATTATAATCTGTTAATTAGATTCAATTTATTTTATCTCACGATCGCATAATCGCCACTTTTGTCTCGCAAAAATACTGCATTTCGCTCAAAGAAACATTACTTTCAGAAAGAGGGATTTTTTGTGTTCTCTCGCGCGCTCGTACTCACCGAATCACTTACACCGTAACCGCCGCGGTCGTCGTCGTCGTCGATGTCGTTGTTGTCGTTGTTTTCGCCGACGACGTGTAACCACGATATCCCCGAAAACCAGTTCGCGCTTGCCACGAGTTTTGCCTTTTCGGTTGCTAGCCGCTGGCGACGTTTGTCGTGTCCCCCTGCGCGGTTTCCCCGTTCTCCTCCGCTCGTTCCGCTCACCTTTCGTGCCCCCTCGCGGCACAACACCGGCCTTCCCTTCTCGCACCTTGCCCGTGGTGGAGCACATGTTCTTTTGCTTTCTTTCTCGTGAAATCTCCTCCAATGGCCGCGCGACGACGATGACAGCGTCGTCGATTCCGTGAGACGGATTTGGAATTGTGCGAAAGAGATGTCGATAATTTATGCTCTTGTTCTTTCAAACAAGTTTTTTTTTCGAAATTTACTTTATATTATCGATGAGAAGACGATTTGTATATCTTGTATAATTATTTAGTGATGCTGCAGATACTCTGAGCGGATACTCTAATGCACGGAAGTTTAAAATAAGAATTATCGAGAGAGAAGATGTGTAACGTTTGAACGAAGTTCAAACGCTCGTCTCTCGATGATGTTACCAGAAAAAAAAAATTCTTTATGCGTATTGCGTGCGCGTAAAATATCGATTCACTCGTTGCTCGCCAATGACGTTCTTGCGCGAACTCTCTATTAATAATTCATTTGCGCATTCCGCTCGCCATCATTTTCGTTACTCATCCCTCGTTACGCACTCGATGTACTCAATCGTCTACCACAGAGTTGTCGGTTTTAACAATCGCAGATAGATAAAGTATATCGCGTTTCGTTCGTATCTATCGATTTTTTGATAAACTTTTGAGAAACGCATTTGTTAAAGAGAAACAAGAATAATTTTTTTTTTTTAAATTAATTTCTTATTATCGTTTTTTACAAATAATTAAAATTTTATTTAAATTTATTTGGAAATTAAAAAATTTATTTTTAATATTACACAAAATTTATTTAAATTTACAAATATAAATTTTTTATAATTAACACAGGAAAGATATTTGAGAAAATCATTTCTTTGACTGGGGGATGAAATAGTTTATAACAGAGTAATAACAAATGTATATGTAAAAAAGTATGTACAATATGTTTATAATTTAAAAATAGTAAATATGCGTTTGTACTGATATTGATTTTCCCGACTGTCCCTCTTTGTGTTCTTTAAGAGGCTTTCTCTCTCTCTCTCTCTCTCTCTCTTTCTCTTTCACATTGTAAAGATACGAGAAGGCACGCCCGTCTCGTACGTGTACATATGCTCGCGAGTAGCAGCTAGCGGTTAAACACAGACGGGTCTTGTATTCACGCGAAAGTGTGCGACACGTCAATGACTCGTGATGCGAACGTACAACATTTTGGACTGGAGTCATTTTTATAACAGCTGATAACAGAAATTACGCAGTTAATCGAGAATCAACCGCGATATTACGACTCGATAGAGATCTGCCGTGTTTCTCATACTTAACAACCGCTTATTAGAAGTAGTTATCGAGCATTTGAGCGTCATTACTATCGTAAGATACGCATGTAGATACTGACATTTTTATAAACGCGTTTTAAGAAAATATTCGAACACAGATTTTATATTGCGCGCATTCGTTAATTGATTGAAAATTATTTAGAAAACTCCAAAGATCTTCTCTCCCAAGTTTTACCGGTCTCCAACAAAAAGGTTCGACTTTTTCGCGCTTTCTTGTTGCGAAACACTTTCTCTGAAAGTGTCAATTTTCAATCGGATCACGGAGACGAGTGAAGCTCCTGTGTGAACTATCGATTACCCAATTCACCTCGTAAACCAGGCCAACACTGACCCTGACGGAATTAATTTGGTCTCCCAACGCACATCGTGTGCTAACCGAAGAATCGATAGCACAATGCGGGGGCGGGACTCACGACCTGAGAGAGAGAAAGATTACAATCGCACGTACATACTTACGTCATAAATGTGTGCGATATATATCGCGATTCGGAAATGACGTCGCGCGACGATTCCCGATTTCGCGCCGGAGAAAGTAAACGCCGCGTTGCTCGCTTAGCTCCGTTCGTCTCTCGTAACCTTCGCAAGCTTTTCCCCTCTACGTTCATTTTGCTTCTATTTCCCGTGTGTAATAATAATCCGCGTAGGTTATGAACCAGAAGTGCGAGCGCGGCGACAGTAGCGGGACCGGCTCTCGAATGAGGCAAATAAATGCTAGGTTTTGTCGACAATAATCATATATACGTCTAATCGTTTGTTCTCTTTCTCTTTCTGTCAAGTATTTTTCAGAAAATTATTTTATTTATTGTTGCTATTACACACACACACACACAATAGTATTTTTCTTTAAAATATACAACGCACGAGACACGTCTCACACACAGCTATGTGAGAAATCGTGAGATCACCACGCACCGATCTGACGAGCCTTTTATTAGCTAAAGATGGTTATTCATCATTTTCCGCTGAAACTAACGTAATCGCGGCTAACGGAAACGCTTCACGAAATTTCCTAATGGAGATCAAAATAAATAAGCTCCAGACACACATCCTGTAGTTGTTACTACGAACTAAGAATTTTCTTTGGAAAAGTAATTTGTGTATATTTTACTTACGTCATTTGTAGATATGATGTCATTTTTCAATCTTCTGATACAATTGTATTTTAAGAAAAAAACAACGAGACTCTTCAGTGTCATTGCGTCATTTAAAAAAAAATAATACTTAAACGTCGGTTCTCAGGAATACAAGAAACACGAGATTTATATCGTGATGTTCGAACGAGAAGAGTTTTCTTCGACAATACAAACTTACGAAATTATCGAGAGAGTGTCGTAGGAGAAAAATTTCAATATGTTTGTATTTATTAAAAAAATTATTTTTAGGAAAACAAAGACCACTGATTGTTCTTTTAACTGTGCATGCTGGTCATATTCTTTTTAACGACATAACGCACCAATTGTGAAACTCTTATCGAAAACGCGCGACGTGATTTAAATCTGTCATAAAGAAAAGACACAAGGAAGTAGAGGCGGACAGTAACGACTTATTTATAGCGTAATTATGATTGCGCAGCGCGAGAACTCTTTCCAGACTCTAGAATTCGCTCGTAAATTGACTCGCCATCTCATACGAGGTTCTATTAACGTTTCATTATCAATTTTTGTTTGTAGTTAACAAACAATGCTTGTAACAAGTGCGACAGTCCGAAAAAAAAACGTCTGAATTAAAACTTGTCTGAAAACAATATTGTTTAATTTTGTTTGAAACGAGAAATAAATAAATAAAACATTCTCGGGAGGAACGTGGATATCAGAATGATGTCAGACACGCCTCGTGTCGGAAAACAGACCCGCTGCGTTTCGTGTAAATACTTACATTAGACATGTTTTCGTTACATGTTTTAGTCTAAACGTAACCGCGTCCTGCTCTACCGCTCTTTGTCTGAGCGGATAGTGTAAATCCACCTTTAATCCGGAGTGATTGGAGTCCAGAGTGACACCATCGCCTAAACGGGTTTATCCGGTTCGGCAGATACCAGCCAATAACACACCGTTATCATTCGCTTTTCCCAGCGTAGCTTTCGCCCGAAATCCCACGGAAATATCCGATTATTCGATTTTCGATAATTTGCACCCTGATGTTGTCCTAAATTAAAATCAGATCTGGAGCAGAGCTCCGCGTGGTATTTCAGTTCGAAAAATTTAAAGAACTTCTCGCAATTCCCACGTTTCACGCGGAAATAACTGGTAACCATTACCGCACGGTTCACCGAAGATGTTTGCATGATTACACGCTTCACATCTCTGATTTTGTAGAATTATGCGAGTTAAAAAGAAAGAGGAAAACAGTAGTTTCAAGTATTGTTCGAAACAAAATCAATTGAAAGAGAGAGAAGAGAGAGAGAAAGAGAGATATTGCTGTTTAATAACATTTCGATGAGTTTTCCCGACTTGGACGACAACGCTGATGAAATTTTTTCGAAAATCTATTAGCGATGTTTTTTTTCGTTCCTGTTGTTTAACATCTGTAAAACGACAGAATTTGATTGAAGTACACGCGTTTTATTGAAGAAAAATCTGTTAGAAACCCAGCTTTCTATTTTATTAACGCTGAGTATATTGAATTTTTTACGAGAATGTGGGCTAAATGCAAATTCGGAAACGCGGAAATTGAGGTCTCGATTTCTCTGGAGAAATTGATACGTATATATGTTATATATCATACTTTTATTACATTACATGCGCGCATCTCTCTGGTTTTCAATAATTTAGTTCGCATCTCTTAGAAATTATTTCGAAAACAATATTCGCCAAAGTGCAAATGTGTTACTTCGAGGTGGTATTATGAAGCTATTATCGTGTGGTTAATTCTCGCTGGCTGCTTGCCGCGAAGACGGAGTATTTTTGCATGAACTACACGGTGTGTCGAAGCGGTGTAATTTATTTTCACGATGACATTTCTGTAACTTATGCGATATGCGATAATTTTTCTTTTCTTTCATAAATTTGTACGTGTAAATTACATTCTCTTCCCTTTCCTCTCGCTCTTTCTCTGTACACGAAGCAACTGAATCCCACGAAGGATCCAATTGTCTACCTCGAATATTTGTTAGAAAAAAAAGAAAGCCAGAGCAGCATATTCTCTGGCGCGTGCTATATGTGGAACACTGTACAGGGGTTAACGCAACGTTCCAGGTTCGCAACTGACACCCTGTAGACACGTCCGTCTCTCGCCCGTTCCTCGGGGATCGTGCAGCGTGCGTGGCCGCGAACTCCGTTGGAAAAAAAAACCCGCTCCCCCACCCACACGTCGTGCCGAATCTCTATAAATACCGAACTCTCTTGAGGAGAGAGAAACACAGGCGCGTTTACTCTCGAGTGCACGCGCGCGAGAACGAAACAGAATCGGAGCGAGAGAGATTGTGTGTCCGCGACTGATTAAAGCCGCGCGAACTTCGCGACCGGCTATGCAGATTGCCGGCTATGCGGATCCGCTCTGAAAATCACTTTTACATGTTCTACGTAATATTAGTCGCATTCGAAAAAAAGTTCCATGCAAAGAGATACCTGAAAGTACATAAAATTAATCGTCAATCAGTTTGTCTGCCATTTCCGTGAAACTTATCACGGTGAAAACCGTAAAAAACCACAAGATCCACAAGCACAATTTATCGCGAAAATTCGAATTACTCTACTTAAAATAAAAAATAAAATATGTTAGAAGATCAGATGTTATGTAAAAATGTGTGTGTGAAACAATATAAAGTATAACATTTTACATTTATTACTGTTTTTTATCTTAAAAAAATACAGGTATTGGTTTCTCTCACGACACCACCTCACTGTTTTTTGCAGTTCCTATACCTAGACGCACGTATTCTTACGTAAGAAACAAAGTATGCTAATTTTCTTGCCTCGTTACAGCACAATCTACCGAGTAATAACGCATATACACAACATTTTCAATATAGTTGTTTTACATAAACTGCTGTGCTAGTTTATTCGATGTGTGTTTCATTTTATCATTTTAAATAAAACTGTTTTTTTTTATGATTTACGTTTCTTGTTTAAATCCCTAAAACAAATACAAAGCCTTCGGAGACTCGTTATTTGAAGATAAATATTTGGTCGTTATTCTGGTAAGAGAACAAAGTGCTACGTGACAGTCCCACGCACGTTTCTTATCACCGCGCTGCATCCTCCGCACTGATATCGGAGGGAGAGAGAAGTCTAGATTACTCTCTCTCTCTCTCTCTCTCTCTCTCGTCTTGCCTTTCTCTGTTCGTCGGAGTCTCTTATTCGGTCTCATCATTTTCATTCTGAGCGACAACGAACGCAACGAACGAGACGAACGTTCGCGTCGTGATTCACGCCGTCCGCGATTAAAAACCCGCTGAAAAATATGTGAATGAGTCACGCGTGCAATCAAATTGAGCCGTGATAAACCGAATGCGATATTGTTCAGCCGACGCCGCGCCGGTGACGATGGCGATCTTTAATAAATCCCGATCAAAAGTCGAATGATCATTCATTGTTATTTTCCGTCACGAATGTTGTAACTTTATCTCTTATTATTTGGGTAGAAAGACATTAATGAAATTTGATGTACACACAAGATTTGACGATTTCGTTTGTGATAAAGTATCTATTATATAATTTCGAAATATATCCATGAGAAAATGTAAGAGTTTGCTTTTCTCTCTTCCTACATTCTTTAAAAAGAAACATTTACATATGGTTTTAAGTTTGTTCAAAAAAGTAGATGATTTCAAGTGTCACTGCCGCGACATTTCGTCGTCGCTGAAAATTTTCGATTTTGAATCAATAGAATTTTTTTTTTTTTTTTTTTTTTTTTTTTTTCATTCAAATTTATTCTTGAAATCCGTCGGACGGATTAGACGACAACGCGTGTAAATTACAAAACTGATCGAAGCACAATTTTTGCACAAATATAACACGGTAATGAGACCATTGACACGTGAACGTCGCGAGACACACGCATACGCACGCCGTCTTCGTCGCGCCTCGCACGCATAAACACACGCGGCGCGAATTAATTAAACGTAGAATCGTCGTGGCGTCCGTCATTCCGCCGTACTTACCCAACGTGGTCAACGACTTGGCAGATCAACGCGCGATTTCTCTATTTCGTTTTTTTATTTTTTTATTTTTTCCGCAGCCGGCGATATATATGTAATAGGAGTGTCAGCCGCACTCGTAGTATCGCTATCAAACGAGTGTGTGTCTCGGTGACACGTTAACAATTACGCACCGTTAACATAATGATTGTTCTGCGAAGAGATACGGCAAATGTCGTAGAATCTCAAGATAAATCACCGATTAGATGATAAAATGTATAACGCGCGAGAGCAGCAATTGTGAAATCAACGATGACGTTGCGAGTCGTCGCAATCGCAATGTTGCCTGAGCGTGTTCTATGTCTATACAAACATACACGATCTTTCTTTCGCCATTTATTATGCGCTACACGGCAGATGAATTACATCTGGCGTATATGCAGATGAATATACGCGATCGCATCGACGCGACCTTGGTTCCCAGCCAAGATTCATCGAGATTCTGCGTGCGTGTGTGTGTGTGTGTGTGAGCTGTATTTATTGAGGGAAATTAAAAATCGTAGAGAGAATCCAGGAATTCCAGACGAGCCCAGAAAGAATCCTAGAATCTAAAGACGTGCGGAGTAAAAATAAAAATATTACAACAACGAGAGTTTATTGCTAAATACGCGATGTGACGCGTAACGTCACCGGTTCAACATAATTCATTACATAAGTTTTGCGTGCGATAAATAACCGTTCGTTGCGATAGAATCAATTAAGAACTTGAGACTCTTTTAATTTATATGGTCAATCACGATAACCGCGAAGCCACAACAAATTATAGTTATTGTCGGAGACGAGATTGTGAAGAAGCAAGCACTTGTGCGCGAGGAGACGTTGCAGGATTTACTATGACTATAAAAGCTCAAGAGTAAAGTATCTGTCTGTGCTCATGAAACGTGCGAAAAGCACGGCGCATGCCAGCTGTCTCTTCGACCTTTGAGTATTTTTCTAAGATAAGAGATTTCTTCTGTATTTGTGTTTCAATTATTATGCGTAAGAGTAGCACGAAGCGAGAAGTGACGGTAATGTATAATGTGAGAATAACCTGGCGAGTCAAGTTGAATGTAAGTAAACCATGAGAAATAATAAAGAACTTTGAATACGCGTCTGCCAGTATATCTCCAGATTTTACAGTCCGGAAAAATACTAGTAACTAATAATAATGCAAGTAAATGTAAAATATCATAATCAGTGTTTTAATATAATGAAATTAAAATTAATAAAAATGTGTTTAATAACAAAAATTGATTGCTTTACGCGGAAACAATTTAAATGTAAAATTGTCGAGTTTAATTTTGAAAATGTTTTTTTTTTAACAAAATAAAAATCCAATCAAAAAGTTGGTAACAATTAAATGCCTCTTGTCTGTTTTATGGCTAAATTTTTTTCTTTTTAATTGTGTATACAAGTGCGATAAACACAGCAGTGTATTGTTGTCAACAAAGACGCCTCCGTCTTAACGAAACGAATAAAGTTACCAAGACACAATGGTGTCAAGAAGGCTCGCAAATACTCAAGAATGTTGTCGCAGGTCAGAGAACGGACTATCGTATCTTTTTTTAATTTGTTGTGCGAGCTGACAGATTAATGGGCTTGCTTTTCTTTTAAAAATCGAAACACCACAAAGAAGCCAAATTTCTAGGGTCCGAAAAAAGAATTCTCTTCTATAAAGGAAGAAAATAATTCTATAGAGAAAAGAAAGAAAATATATATCTGTGAACGTCACCGAAAATGATAAAAAATATCTGGTTTAACTTAAAAGATTAGAGAACAGTGTTTTGTAAATGCACATATATTCTTCTGCGGCGTTTACACATTTTAGAATCGTTGTTCTTGTTGACCGAAAAAAACATTGTAAAAAGCGTCAATTCTTTTCTCGCGATTATATTTACGTTGCTGTTCGTACCTATCACTGAAACTCCAATTGCCTACTTCCAATTTCTATATACGTCCCCCTTCTCTCCCCTTTTTTCCCTCGATAGTAATGTCATCACGTGCCGACTATCACGAAGACTCGACGTGCATAACCTACGATTATAGGTATACCTATTGCATTGCGCGTTCTATTGCGAACACTGCACGCATTGTGCCTGTTTACGAGATGAAGCCCGTAAATGCATTCCGTGAGGTTTACAATGCACAGTGAAGCGTAATAATGATGCGCGACTGGATGTCACGTTTTTCTGAATTTCCCTCTGTTTTCTCGACATTTTTCTTCGATTGTTTTTGAATAACGTGATATATAACAATTTCGAGGTCTTTTAGAAAGATCGATTTATTTAGATAAATTTCGACTGTGTAATATATATTTCATGAATGTTTTTTTATGAATTACGGAATGAGAGAGAGAGAGAGAGAGAAACAAATATGTATCTTCTATTATTCAAAAATTGAACACAGAATAAAAAAAGAGAATTCAAATAAATTTTGTTTTTATTTTTTAGAAAAAAAATCTTGTATTACAATCTAAACTTTTTGAACTGTGACATTTATTCTGACGCAGTTTACGTAATAACATACGTAAAATTTCTCTTATTTTCTCGTTCTCTTGAATCGTGAGCTTATATAGAAATGCAGAGATCAATAGAGGGTGGAAGGGTGCCGCATACCCCCGGCGCTAATCCATGAGTCATAACACACGCTTGTACGAACTGACGTAGTAGGTTCGTTCCATGACTCTTAGTTTCCAAACTATTTTTACGATTTATATCTTTTTATACTCGCTTTGGCACAAGAACAGCAGTTCTTCATCGATCGTTTCCACACACCCTCTTTCCTCTCCTTCTTCACCCGCTGCAGACACGGACCGTGCCAGAATCTAGAAAAAGAGAAAAGCAGAAAAAGAAAACAAAGAGGACACTTCTTAAGAGGACTTCCTTAAAGAGGATGAAATTTTCCAAATGTGAGCTCTCGGCAATATTAGGCTCACAAAGCTTAATTGTTTTTCGACTCTTAACAAAATTATTATAAGATATCTTTGCATAAATATTACAGATTTCTTTTCCGAAATAATAAATTTTAATTATTATTATTAGAAAGAAAATTTCACAGAGAAACACATAAAACGCTTCTAAGATTGACTCGTTGTTTGAAATATCAGTTTTACTGAATTTTATCTATGTATGTTTGCTTGTATCAATTCTCGGCGATGAATTGTTAGCTCGACCCTGATCGTTCTCTCGCGAGTGCACCTTTTTGGAGAAGGTCGCGATGAGTCATAGCTCGTAGGTGCGTTTTCCATGTATCGACCGCGCGACGACGGACGAAACGCAGGATTGGTTGGCAGAAGCTCGCCCCCGAACAAACTTCGGATTCACGACTGTCACCCCCGCATCGGAAACGATTCCACATAATGGGAGTGTAATTTAATTTTGTTTTTTCCATCAAATCGCACGATGATCGACCCGGGAGCGAGACGGTGACGTCATCCGATAAATTATGAGAGTCATCGTCGATTTATCGATGCTTTGAGGGAAGTGCACTCGATATTGTCCAAACATTGATATATGCTAAGGGATGAAGTCTATTGAAGGCTCAAATTTCGATCATGACTAAGCAGAAACAATCCCTTTGTTAATTCACGTAAATATTTGGGGAATAAAAATATAAATTTTATTATAAAGAAAGTGCTTCAAATTACATATTGTAAATATTCGAATATCACAGATGTCGCGCAAATGTCCATTTAATATTGAGTTGGACTACTAAATAATAATAATGGTCAATTATCTTCAACAAATATTTTAAACACTGCATAAAGTTTTTAAATATAAAGCACCATCACAGAGAAAGAAGACTAACATATTCAAATCTCTCTTTCAAATTTGACAAAAAAAATATAAGAAGTAATTTAGACAATTCCGATTTTCACAACAAACATGATAAACGTCATAAAAATATAAAATATTCTGTGTAATGATATAAAACTTGCGAAATTTGCTAAAGCTAAATGTTTCTATTTTCATACGTGTATTAATCAATATCAAAGGTCAATGCTGATTTATTTTATTTATATTACATTTAATATTTAGACTTCAGTGTGTATAAATTCGATTCTGTGTACAAATTCGTACGGTTTCTAGTTTGTAAATAAACGCGCGATATATTCGACTCGCGCGTGCTCTCTGTAATCAGCGGCGGCGTCACTTGACATTTGTGATATCTGGTGCGAAAGAAAAATAAAAATAAATCTGTTATAACAATGATCCGGGCGAATCAACGAGGAAAACAATCCGATTGTCGGTGATTGTCCACCATTGCTCCACCGCCGCCGTTTATACGGCACACATACGCACACAGGTTTGAAAGCCACGGTTTTTTTCGCGCGACTATCACCTGCGCTACCAGTTCTCCGTTATTTCATTGCAAATTACTCGCTAAGCCACCGAACCGAGTTATACAGTTATCACAATGAGAAAGTTGTTCCGATCCGAGAGACGCACGAGTGACTTCGACGCGCGATTAGGATCCGAGTGTGACTCGAATATGTATTCTGCGAAAAACCGTAAACCTTGAACGGAATATATAAATAAAGTCGTCGTATAAGTCGTAAATTAGAAATCAACGCATTCGAATGACAACGTAAAGAGTATCGGAACTTGAACTGATTTTTAGAATGGTGCGTGTGAATATTAAAAACCAAATGCTCTGAGAGCATAAAAAGAAAAGTAACACAATTTTTGATGATTTGCAAGTTTTTTTTTACAGGATTAAAAAATTTGTTTTCTAATAAAATTCGCGCGCAAAAAAAAAAAGGATATTTTGATCTTGGAGCGTGTAAGTGGAATCGTTTAATTCGTTCTTTCCAATTTTCTCGTAAAAGATACAAAACAAAAAATATGTTTCTTCGGATTTTAACGAGCTAATTTATAGTTAATTACGTGCCATTCACATACACCACATAATCAATTTTACTTATTTATTAAATTATTTACACGATCAAACTGTGGAAAATCTTTACACAACTTCCGTTCCGCGCTGTTCGTTCGTTCGATTGATCGAACCGCAAATCGCGCACACGCGACTCAGGTGTTCCGGTCGAGATCTTGTCCTTTTTCTTCAACGCTAACAAGGTGAGATCATCGCGAAAGAGGACGAAGAAGGACATGTGCAAACGCGTATATGGGCATAATGAGTCGCGTGGCCCTTGAATGACCGCTCGCTGGAAATGAAAGTTAACGCGTTTCGAATGTCAGTCGCATTGGATCTCTTTTTCTCTCTCCCTCTCTCGTGACGACAATTTGACTTATTCTCTCAAGTCGAAAGATCCGTCTTTGATACGTAAATGAATTCTTTTTCAAGATTCTGGCTCGAGGACGTCGCACATTTATTTCTCATCGATTTCTAGGTTAAAAAAAAAATACAATAATAAAGGTGAAAGCTTAGATATTATCTACCTAATATAAAGGTCAATTCTGTGCAAATCTGCGTAGGTACATCATATCTATCGTATATAGAGATCATCAAAAGTCGCGTATACTAATGTCGTTCGCGTTGTTCCGATAATCAGACGGTTATAGCGTGTCCAGTTTCACTTTTCGTGCTAAGCCGCTAAACGACGTTCAGAAATCTTTCCGCACGCGCGCGCGCGCGCGCGCACCTTGCGAAATTCCTCATTGTCCCGCGGAGTACTGGCGGAGAAGAAGCGCGTATGTGTGCCAAGAGGTTTTTCTCAGTCGTCGACCGCGATAGATACGGTCGGATTGTTCGTCCGACAGAGAAAAGTCTTCACTCTCTTGTTGTCAGACGAAATCGGCAATGCGAATGAACATCAGTTTGCGCAAGAAGGAAAAGCTTTGGAAATAAGTTTGCTGAAAGATGTTTTACTTGCTCGAACGCACATATATGAATTTTTTGTTTCCTCTGTTTGTTTTCGTTTGTCATGCTCTGTAAGTGTGCATGTTACATAAAATTATGTAATTCATGTAAATCTTGTTTTGTTTCGACAATAGCGTAAGTTTAAATATCCGCGTATGTTTTAATTAAACGACTGTTGAAGTGATTTTATTTTCATTGTTTCTTCCGTTTGTGTTTTTTCAGGATCAGTATGAGAATCTGTCCCTACACACGCAGAAGGGAATAGAGTTCCTGGAAAGATATGGCCACTTCATACGCGATCGTTGCGCGATCGAATTCGAATACGCAGCAAAACTAAGGTGAGAAATATGAGTTTTATATGTGAGAGAGAGAGAAAAAAAACATATATATTTTTTACAATTACCTTTTTATTGCCATTAGAGAAATTTTGTGGAAAAATCGCAAAAAGTTTATATATTTTAAAGTCCTGTTTTATAAAATTATGTTTTTGTCGATTTATTTTTATTTTGCAATTTGTTTGTCGATTTGAAAAGTTATTTCTTATCAAAATTTTTACACTTGCTGGAAATGAAAATATAAACAAAGTTTCCATTCTTTTTCTATTTTCGAAACTAAGAGGGGAATTCACCAGCACAGGTGCGCAAGGTCTCTTCCCCTTGTCTCTGTGTGTCGCGCACCTTGCACCTTACACCCTGTCGTGCGGCTCGACGTGCTCGTGCAATGTTTCTTTTTTTTTTTTTCGAGGTACCCTGACAAAGGGTGAGGCATCAGTCGAGACGGTTTCAATGGAACATCCTGTATAACGAGCGTGTCTCACGCACCCCGCGGGTTCAGGGACGAGAGATGTAGCTAGTATGTAATATTGTGTTAAAGAGATCCCTTGTCCGCTCTCCGTGAATACCATCCACTGTGGCACTTTTATTCTCTATCGGGTGTCTCGAAAAGTCCCGTCCATTCGAAATGTTTAATTACTCCATTTTGTATTACATTTGTGAAATTACTTCGTTACGGCAACGTCGTTTCTCGACGTTATTGTACGTCATGCGAAAAATGACGCGTTTCTGCATGCATGATTAATGAAGAACTTGTTCAGAAGACATAAAAATATGGTTATACAGTAGTGTCCGCGCAGTTGTTGCTTAGCAAGAAGAACCGCGATGAAAATTTCATAACTTTAAAAACTACGTGAACAGGAAATGAATTGGGAAATTAAGAATAATATCATTTAAACTAAAAAACTAAAAAAATATTTGATTGAAAATGATTAATTAAATCATTGTTCACACACGAAGTTTAGATCGTGCATAGCAATTAAGCATTCTAGTTCATGTTTCACAAGAAGGTAACACAAGGGACGTAGTTTGGAGAACGCTCAGAACCAATTTTCACCCTCAAAGTGTTGAGGGTTAATTGAGCCGAGCGCGCGCAGGTACGAGAGGAATATGATTTCGCGCGCTTCGCCGCGCTCATTCGCTCCGTCTCTGCCTACGAATTGCTGAACGCGCGTTTCTGGTCTTAATGTGTGCTGCAATTTCCAACACGGCCCTCAATTCACTTTCGCATAAAGTTGCACGATCAATATACCTTGGGTACTACTCAATTCCAGGGAAATTACTCTCTCTCGACTCGGTGTAATACTCGAAAAATTACACCCGACTATCGATCAAGTAAAAAATTTCTCGATCTGCTTATGTAACGGCTGACACTTGTGAGACACCGAGGAGATCGTAGTGTGCATTTGAATAAGTTTTGCAAAATTTAATAGTTCGAGAATAATGACATTTTTTAATATTACAAAATATGTATATATAATATTATTTATTAAAAGAGCTGCAAAATGATCGTTTCGCTTTACTCGAGTCTTGTGTGTCAAAAGCCATTATACCAACCGTACTTCTAGTATTTCTATTGATGTTTATTGACAGAGACGTGTGCTGTGACGCTTTCGCTTGAGATACGTCACAATACATTTATCTGTCTTGCGCAACGATCTTGCTAGTCATATTTATTATTATTTAATACATCAAAAACTCAATCAATTTTAATAAAGCGAAACATACAAGGAGATTAAACAGAGATCCTTTTATTTATTATTTTTATAAACAAAAAATCTTAGACAAGTTGTGTGTTTGATCTTACCGCGGTTAAAATTATTTAATATTCAAAAGTTAAAACAAAAGAGAGAGCGTTCTTTTGAGTTTGTTCGGAGAAAACCGAAAACATAAGTCAGAAGATTTAAAATAGAAGACAAATCCAAACTAATTGCAGACAGTGCAATGAGAATCTTACCCTCTGTCTTTCTGTTTTTCATTTTTTTTGTGATCGTTTTCGCGCTGGTGCTTTGTTGCATCAAGGGCACGTGTGTGTTGATGATTTGTGTGTATGAAAGAAAGAGAGAGAGAGAGAGAAAGAGAAAGAGAGAGAAATTCAACACGAAAGTATATTTATAACCTGACGTGACGCGGTATAAAAATTAAAACGGCACGCCCAGATCCGTTTAATCCGCGTCGCGGCCGAAAATACTCACACGCGCTCACCATCTGATATTTCTTTGATATTGTGTGCGAACGACGCGATTCGCGGTTTTTAACTGCTTTTAAATGTATTTCAGTAGGTAGCCACGAGAAAGTGATACGTGTTGTTTGATTGTCACGCATATTTCTGTTTATCTTTAGTTTCGCACATATAATCAACCAAATTTCCAATCGCATAAAGGCGTGAACAATGAAGTATAGCGTTGTCTCTCTTCGTGAGTATTATACGTTACGTAATTTATTACCGGGAGATATTTTTATGACGAGATTTTGTTTCAAAGAAAATCGCGCGTACGTGTTTCATTTCACCTTCGTGAGAAAAGCGACATTTTACGCGTGCGCCAATAAAATCCCGTTTTCTCCTTTCTTTGTTGCAGACGTCTTGTGAAGAGCTATCAGCCGAAGAAAAAGGAGGAGGAGGATTATCAGTAAGTATAAAGCTACACACTCATTTCTCTTCCTTCTCGAGTTACCGGTCGATCTTAGATAAGTCGCTCGAGTCCCACATATACGTGTACAAAACAGAGAGTAACAAACATGTATTTAAATTGCTCGCGGTGAAGATAAATTACACCACTCGGTGATCGAAGGAAATAGATACCGTGGCGCGACTAATAAAAAAAAAAAAAGATGATATCCTTTTTTGAGGTAATTGAGGCTTTCAAAGAGGCACATATGCGAATCTAGTTATTTACTTACGCGCCTCTCGCCCGCATTTACGGTATAATAACACATATTTTTTTTTTTTTTACATGCAACGGATGTAACAGACACCGCGCGCCGTTAGAGAGTTTGTTACAATTGTTTTTTGTTTTTATTTTGGAATAGATTCGGGAATTGAGGAAGAGAATATCACGCAAACTCTTCTAGACGCTCACTTAGGAATCTCTCTCTGGACGTTTTTTTTTATTTCATAAATTCCTAGTTCCGCGGAATATAATAATTGGTTTTCTGACTCGACGCACAGAATGCGCATTGCGCGAGTAATTAAGCGCGCGCGAGAGCGTGATCAATGCTAAAATAAAACAAGAATTAAAGCAAAATCGAGATTAAAGTATGAGGAGGGGCGGGGGGATTTTCAACGCGACGATGAAGAATCCGTGACGAGTCGCACGTGTTCGGCCGTTCGCGTAAAGTAAAATTTTCTTTCTTGTTCGCCCAACTTGTGCGAATTTTCTTCGCGGGTGCATCTTCGCGGATCTGATGATGGAAAACAGAAACAGTCTGTTTTATTTTGCGGCGTAGGCGAGGTACTTTATAAGTTCAGTAACTTGAAGAGAGATTCTCGGCAATGTTCGATCGGTTCTCTCGCAAGTGCGTCATATCTAGTTGACGTGGGTCGAGATTTATAAGTTCCGCACGTTTTGCGAAATCAATTTGCGTCGGCGATATTTAGTAAATTAAATTAAAAAAAAGAAAGAAATGAAAACAGTTGTCAAATCAATTAAGTGTATCCGTACAGTATTATAATGAAGATAATTAAAAGAGAAATATATCAGATAGAGCAAACAAATATATTAACATAGATAATGTTAATAAGTTTAAGACAACGCTATAATGAGATAGATACGTAACAACAAGATATAACAAATGAAAAAAGACCGGAATTTGTTTTTTCTAGATATAGTCCTTGTCGAGCGTTCAAGATGGAGCTAAACGAGGTCAACGACCAGGCCGGTCAGCGGGAGGTAATAGCGGAGAATCTTCAGGCGAACGTTCTGCGGGAACTCAATATCCTGGTGAAGGACTTCAAAGAGGACCGCAAAAAACATCTGCAGGAGGGCGCGCGGCTCATGGCCACCCTGCAGGGTCAGATTGGTAACCTGGAACGCGCCAGGAAAGCTTATGAGAAGGCCTTCCGTGAGGCGGAACGTGCCGTCGAGAACTATCAGCGAGCGGACGCGGATCTTAATCTCTCGAGAGCAGAGGTGCGTGATAAGCTCTGCCTGCCAGCTTTGTGATAAGCCAGTTTTTGCGTTGTAGATGTTGCATCTAAAAAAAAAAAAACTCTCGATCGGATAAAGTAATTTGTTATCACATCTCAAATAAAACTTATTTTTATAATTACAAAATTATCTTCAAATTAAAAATAATTAGCGAGATCGTTGCTCGGTGATAATCGATTTCTTATTACGATGAACAGGTTGAGAAACAGAGAATGAATATGACCATAAAAAGTCAGCAGAGCGAGGAAGCTAAAACGGAGTACGCGAATCAACTGCAAAAAACAAATGATTTACAGACATTACATTATCACACAGCAATGCCGGAAGTATTTCAACATCTTCAGGTACCTATTGTATTGTAGTTAGGTTATCTCTAATTTGTTAGAACAATGTTAATCATTTACAGTCTCGCTGTTGATTTTGTTTTGTTAGGAGTTGGATGAAAAAAGGATAAAGAATATGCGGAACTACATGATGAAGTCGGTGGAAATCGAGCGGGCGGTGGCGCCAATAATCGCCCAGTGCCTAGATGGCATTGAGAAAGCGGCGAACGAAATTAACGAGAAAGAAGACACACAACTAGTGATCGAGCGCTACAAGAGCGGCTTTCAGCCACCCGGGGATATTCCTTTCGAGGATCTGTCGGTCGCCAAGAGCTACGACAGCAATAGTCAGTTGGCCCAGCCGGTGATGCAACCGATTCACAATCATCTGACGGTGAAGGGAACAGTTTCGGGCGGCAAGATCAAGAAGAGGGTCGGTCTCTTCGGGATCTTCAGTAGCAATAAGGTAGATACTCTTCCATAACTTAAGATCATTGCATATTCTCAATAATTCACAGTTATTTTTGCGACTTTGTAAGCTCGTAGAACTTGCACGATTTCCAGAAAAAAACTATCATCTATTTATTTATTGCATTCGCGATATCGTCAGACGGAAAGGATAAACAGAGGATATTTGAAAGCATGTACAAAAGTTCTCGGAAGTATAATGTAGTATTTTACTAAATATATTTTAACAGTTTTTAATTTTTATGTAAATATATATTTGCATCTTTATTTTCGCGCGCTCGCGCGCCGCGACAGGCCTACATTTATATGCATATAAATTTGACGCATGTACATTAATAGATTCTGCATTCTTCCGACTAGTTATTTATAAGCAATTTTTTAGGTACACTTTATGTTACTATTATTTATACTTATTATCCAATATAAATTTTGCATTCTTAAATTATTTTGAACATATTTTTTGCTTCTGTTGTGTCTTCTAAATATTTTGTAACACACAGTAGAACTTTATTTGCTGAAAAAGCTTTTATCCAGATATCTGATAATGTAAGACTGCTGATAATATGATTTTGTAATCACAATGTTCATTTTTATCAGTCTTAAAATTTCATATGTATATATATAGAGTTCGTAAATTTAGTTCATAAATTTGTAGAAATTTTTATATTTTATAAAATTGTAGGTTTAACAAATTGTAACAGAAATCGCGATATGATTTGTATTGAATAGTATCTTTCTTTTTATTTTTGTTTACTATGATATTATTCAGATTTATAAAAGTTTTGCAAACACATTCTTTGATCCTGCGTAACGAAATGCGTAACTTATTTTTCTCTGTACTTTCTATTAATTTGGTGGATGGTTCAATCTGCCTGTGGTCTTCTTGTTTCCAATCATCATGGTCTATGAATTGGGATATTATCATATTTAGTAAGTACTTCGTAGAGACTGCTTATTCACACAATTACGTGTACAATATCAATTGTTTATCTGCTTTTTTAAAGCGAAGAATTATACGTGACATTGAAACGTCCTGTTAGAAGAGCGTGAACTCAGCAACTATTTTAATCTTAATCAGTATAAGAGTGTAATCGATTATAATGAACTATTTTAAAACACTACATACAGTATAGAACGTAAAAATCTTTTTTATTACGTAATTAGATTTAAGTAAATTTTTATTTGAAACAAAATTAATTCTCTTTACGCCTAAGTTCTCGCTCATGCTGAAAGTTTATCTCGTTCTATCGCTGAATGACATGCTTTTGAAATTTGTTTCATGCAAACAGAAGTTGATCGAGGTGTGCATAGCTTTAAAGGTCTGTCCTCTATATAATCACCAAGTCACTTTCCGATTAACCCTTTTGGTGCTTAGCTGAACGCTTACAAGTGCTTGTGACTCGCTTGTCTTTTTTTATCTTTTATATGCAATAGTAAATAGATGAGACAGGTAATCGCTTCTTGGAATTGCTTCGGAATTGTGCTAATCGTCCAATTAGTTATTTAGTAGAAAATCAGATTTGAAATTAACTAAATTGGGTTTTGAAATTATTTATTTATTCATTTTTTTATTGCTCTCCCCAATTTCTTACATAGCACCAAAAGGGTTAGACATTTATACCCATTTATTATTTATTACAAAAAAAAACTATATTTCAAACGTTTTATTCATAGTATTTAGAACAATAAATGATAATAATGAATATATTGCTCATTAATATCAATATACATATGTGCTAACGTTTACTAACAGTTTTCAGTTGTTAATGTGTTGCTCTTGCAACAAAATGTTGTGTTCTTAAGTTGTTTTTATCTGAACCCTGATGCTGATATTTTAAATTTCAAATTACAATCGATAAAAATGTCTTAAGTAAGCTTTTTCTGTGCTATAACTTTTTTGTTATTTACTTGATTTAAAAAGTTTTATAAAATATTTTAAAGCGAAAATTGAAAACATTTCTGTGATAGAATATCTTACTGAGATTTACAATAAGAAATATGTTTGTTAAATATATAAGCTTCTGGGTCTTAGAAAGTAGTCGAGTTATACAATAAAATAACTCGAGAGAAATCGATATTCATTTATAATAAATTGCAGAATAACGTGCCTGGCTATGGTGACGGCACTAAGGAGGATTGCAGCGATCTGCCACCGAATCAGAGGAAAAAGCGACTGCAGCAGCGACTGGACGAGATCCAGGCGAAGATTCAGCAAGAGACCGCAGCGAGGGACGGTCTGATGAAGATGAAGGGTGTGTACGAGCAGAATCCCGCTCTCGGAGACCCGATGAGTATAGAGGGACAATTAAACCAGTCCAGCAATAAACTGGACAAGCTCGGAGCTGAATTGGCAAAATTCCAAGGCTATCTTGAAGAAGCAATGCGCGCTGGCAATGCTTTGTCTAGGTAAACAAAGCTTTGTTTGATAACTTGTGGTAAGATTTACGTCAATATTCGCTATTCGCATAGCCATTTTAAACATGGGTGTTTTTAGCCCAAGTCAAGCACCGCGGAAACCTACTACTAACGGCTCGGCAACGAGACCGTTGAGCTCACGAAGGGATAGTCATTCGGGCGGCGAAGAAAGTCTTTCGAGATCCGCTTCGGACTCGAGCGTCTGCAACGCAAATGCGAATCAACCTGTCCACAACAAAAAGAGCGCACCGGGCACACCGCAGCCGACTCATGGGTAAGTTATATGTTGGTAACACACTATGATGAGGTAACTCACAAATTACATACACTTTCTAAATATTTATATCTCTCCCATCTATAATACTTATATCTGTCTTATAATAAAACTCTCTCCTTCTCCCTTCTTCCCTCCTTTTTCCCTCTTGTTTTATAATCCTTCGTAATCTTTGTGATGAGAGAAAGATCACATCTACAGCTGTCATATTCAATCCGTTTTTTTTTATCTTATCAAAACAAATATGAATAACAAAGATAACAGTCGAGGTGTTATTTGCGATGTAGTCGCGTTGTTCTTTTCGTAAAAATGTTTAGTTCGCAATGTTGAGTAGATTAGACAGTTGACACCACTAGACAAATAGCCACGGTTTTCGCTTTATGGTACTGATGCACAGTTCCACGAACAGCCCGGAATCTGGCCTCGGCGAATCGAGAACATCACTACCCGGCAGCGGTTGCGAGGAATATTATCACGACGAGGTCGACGCTCAGCCACCTTTGGGAACATGTCGGGCACTATATCCTTTCGACGGTAGGTTTCTTCACATTTATGACACATACTTCTTCTGAATGTTTTATAGAGAAAGGAAATCAGAAAAAAACGAGAATGGTTACTTTATTTTTGTTATCATAATTAATGTCATTAATATAGTGGCTATTTTAATTGTTATTATTTATAGCAACTAGCGAAGGTTCTATTCCCATGTACGACGGCGAGGAGCTATATATGATTGAGTTGGATCAGGGAGACGGTTGGACTAGAGTGCGACGCATATCCCAACCAATAGAAGGTTTCGTTCCAACCTCGTACATAGAGTGTCACTTGTACAACACTTAGCTTCTCCTAGGTTGTTAAAGAGAACTGCGACGTAAACAACAATTCGAAAGAGATTATTGAAGGTGCGCAACGCGTTTAGCGTCATTTAAAGACTTGAGGGTTATGTGTTGGTCAGTTTGGTGATGAGATACAAGTGTAGGCCTAATCAATGCTACAAAGCGTAAATTTGCAGTTGAGGATTCATGGATTTTGGAATTGGGTCGTACAGTAGAGGTTGTGAATTTTAACAAATATACACACGTATATATATAAGTATATAAAGCGTATAATTATTCTACAGGGATTTTTTTTTTAAGATTGCGAAAAGATCGATGGATTGGATTGATAAAAAGTTTCTTGTTCGCGAATTAAAGAAACTGTTCGTCAATCTGAGAATTTGCCCAACTACGATCCATGTTTCACGACTTGTGGAACTCGGAGAATTTGCAGTACTGAATTATCGCGTGCCAATATCGCGTAAATTATCTCCAACACACTTCCCTCTCTGAAAGAATTCTCTTTGATCGATCGGTCAATCGATCAAAATAGAAACGATGCGAACAAAATGATCCGCTTTGTGAGACCAATTAATTTAAATGTAATAGCGGTAGATTTGAACTCATTTTTTTGGGCTTATCATATAGATTTCCTAAGGAAAGTTTTTCCCTTATCCGGATTTAGGATGCCACGTTCTTTTAATTTAGTTAATTACTTTAGCGCTATTTGTGTTAAGTAGCTATTAGTAATAACTAAATAACGAATGTATTTTATTTGAAATTAATTGACTGTAATTTTTTTATTTCTAATTGTGCTGTTTTATGTAAATGATCGCGGCAGTTCTCTCTATAGTCTTTGCTCGCGTTTATTTCGACATAATAAGTTTAAATAATAAGGCTGTTAACTATTGATTATGCAATTTGAGTTTAAAACGCGAGAACCACATCCGCGCGCGCCTGTATTATTTTTTCCCGCGAAGACGTTCTATGCACGAAAGAGCATTGATTGATAGCCCTGCATCTTTAAACTTAGTTCTCAATTTATTCTTGCAGACTGTGTGTTGTACTATGTTTTGCTCTGTAAATAAATAATGATTTTTTTTTAACTAGTTTTATATGAAGGGCCGCGCAGCTCTAAAGTCTCTACACGGTAGGAAACTTGCGGATCCAGATGAGGGTTAAATCTGTAGGACATCTGCACCTTTTTATTCTGTAACTTACAACGACGTTATAGTTAACATAATCGTTGCGCATAGCTATTTTGTGATTTTGTCTGCGCGAAGATATTCGTGTCGGACACGCGTCGTTATGTCTATAACGCATGCGTTAAAAGTTACAGAATAGACTCACTGTACACACAAGCGTTGTGTCCGATTACAAATAAACTCAATTACATACATATTTGAGATTTAATCCTTGAGCAGGGACATAGAATATAGGACCGAGTAAATAAAATTGTTAAACACTTATTATTTAAGGTCAAAGTAGCAAAATAAACGTTGAATTACGATTTTAATTGCATTTAACTTGTTTTAACATTAATTTATAAAAAGGCTCGCAGAAAAATTATAGTGCAATATTCTAGTTTTATATATTAATATACATGTATCTTTTTCTGTGAACAACTTCCTGAACTTTTATTTTTTCACGATTACACACACACACACACACACACGCACACGTTATTTCATTAAAAAAGCTGCTTAAGGATTAAAATATGAAATCTTTTCATGAAGAATCGAAGAAACGATTCGCGTAATGCACTCACGGCTTCTCGAAAGGTGTCTCTTTTTTTTATAAGCATATCTGTGCACAAATAAAACATTAAAGATCCCTGTTGAAGAAAGTAATCGTCTTAGTAATGAATTCCGCCTTCTCGTCACTCATAAAGTACTCGCGGCTGTTATACATAGCTGTAACAACGTCATTGCACCGAAGTTTCATCGTTTTCTTCCTTGTTTTTTGTAAACTTGACTCGACGTCCTAAAAGATCGACTGTTTCGCAGGCACGATTTACCGTCCCACCTTTAGTTAAGCGATCGAGAGAATCAATCACAAAAAGACAAAAAGTATTTCTCGAATCGAGCTTTTCGATATGTAACATCCGTATCGATGAGGACGGGTAGGTCGTTTCGGTGAGTCGGTCGGTCGGCGTGTTGTGTTGCAAGATGTCGCCTGAATGTGAATCTAGTTAGTAATAAACTTTTATGTAAATATTGTCGGAGATATAATATAGGAAAAGCGGAGAACAAAAAAGAAGACGAGTGGCGTTTAATTCAACGTGCGAGTGCCAGAATCGATATTAAACTGTGAAAAGGCTTTGTTTTTCATGGACACAGAAGTCGGTCCCTGAAAAATCTAGATCTATAATCCAGGTATTCTGCGCGACAGTATCCTGTATTGCGTGTCGGCAATACGGATCAGAAAAAATTAAATCGTCAAAGAATGTCGATAATTAAACGAGCATACAATGGCGGATCAATGATTATTGATATCTAAATCCCAAACTACACCGTCAACTTGTTGCCATTGTTATTTTATGCGACATTGTTAAGTAGCAAAGAGATATCGACAAATGTTGCTGAGATAGTATAGAATTTCTGCGTTGAAGAGAGAAGAGAAGACACTGAGATTCTTTAATCTTGGAGAAAGTCCGCGCGCTTTCGTCCCAATTTCCGCGAAATCCGGAAGTCGTTTAACCGTACTTTTTCTCGCGCATTGTGAACATTATATATGTATATATTATATATAGATATATATAATTATATATAAATATTATATATATATATTCGATCGCGTCTCAGAAGAAAAGGCATATAGCTTTACTATAGCCAGATATACGCAAGTACACGAATAAATATGATCGATAGTTCACCCGACACACACGTACAATACATACATACATACATACATATATTTCTCCCCGTCTCTTTGTCATGGTTGCTTCCGGTTCGTCAATTGTGAAAATAAAATTAAGGACTGCTCGGTGATTTATGTTAAAAAAAAAAAAAAAAAAAAAAAAATGGAAACGATAAAATACCGGAGCCTCGATGTTCAACTGTGTCTGTTTTATGTATATTTTGTGATTTTCTATACGAACAAGTATTGTAGATAATTAATTCTGCGATTCTCTCATTATACTTTATTATTATTATTTTTATTACCTATATATATATATTGCTACTATTATTATTATTATTATTATTAATATTGAGAAAATACAGGCACTAAACCAATATTAGCTGTTTTACTTACGGTGTTAATAATGTTGCCACAGATACTTATACTTACCTTTCTTACGTCCTTCCCCTGATATTTAATATATTTCATGCGTGAGATAAAATCTTATCTATTCTGTGTTGCGTCATTGCTTACATTTTTCCTTCTCTCGTGAAATCTCTACATAAACATTTATAATTAATCTCCAAAATATATGTGTAAGTCGAATATTTTTATATTTCGGACACTTTTTACGATCTTATTGTTATGCAGATTACATAACAGAGATTAAAATGCGAACGTAATAAGTTACGTTTGGATTAATTGTGTAATGTAAAAGAAAGGAACATTTTTTTATTTTATTTACGACTCCTAGATAATCATTCAGTCACATTGATGTGTGACGTCAGAAGAGAGAAATAATATGAATTTTCGCAATACAGAACAATTTTATAAGCGGCTGAAAGTGCCTGGGGTTTTTTTTTTTTTTTATTTGTCTTCAAAATGTTGCACAGCTTTCACTTATTGTCAAAGATATGTATTATTACAATATAGATTGTACCAGTACACAATTTTGAACAATACATGTTGGTAATAGAATATGTACAATATTGTATATCGATACATTTGACTTCGTGTGACGAAGCACATCGAAAACAAATTTATAAATGTCCGAGTTAATTTGTCAATAATTTTTTTTGTCTTGTGCTCGTATAACGCGAGCTCTCTCTCGTGTGTGTTGTATCACCAAAATACGATAATGACTTAGAACACAATTTGCGATACGTAACTAGGATGCATTAGACTAGGAACAGAGATACAAATTCGATTTCATACAAATGCGCGCTCTCGTAGTTTTCGTGCTGCTGTACTGTAATGTCTCGTATTCAAATTTTTAAGAATCCAAGAGCATATAACTAGAGATTTACAGACGCTATTGATCCATAAATTAAACGCTTTCTAATATAAAATTATAGGAAACTATATCGAAGGATAAAACGACTTAAAATGAAATTATTATCTTAATGTTCGTTGTGTGAATGTAACGATTCGCAAATTTTCAGAGGATCAACAAATAAACCTCTGTAAACTTCTGTATATGCCCGAGGATATTTGACTAGAGCAAAAAGGTACAGAAGAAGCTAAAACAAATTTACAATTATAATAATTATTTCAACGTTAGATTTTACGTTACATACGCAAAATGCGTATAGTTTTGCGTTAACATTTGTAACGTTGCATTTGCAATTTATGATTCTTTACGGGACACCCTGTGTTTGAACGGTTGTTCAACTACTTAATGGACTTGTCATTTGTTACTCTTTTAAGTGTTAAAATTGCACTACTATACGATGTACGTATACGTAAATCGGCAGTCCATAAACCGTCCGTAGCATTACCGGACACATGAATTATATTACAAAAATTCTTTAAATGTAACTTGCACTTGTTTTGACGAACGACATAATACATACATTTCGCAGCCTCAACAATTTTAGAAAATAATTTTCAAAAAGCATTGTTCGCGTGAAGTTTTTTTGTCTTTTGAGTTCTGAAACAGAGTCGGATCATATTTTAGATGTGAAATAAACGTTTTGAGTCGATAATACTTTACAAGTATTCTTGAGAAAAAGAATTAATTGTTTAAGAACGATTTAACTCAACGACTCGAGGATCCAAATGCTTTGATCTAAAAATTGTTAACTGTATGATTAATTATATCCTTGGATTAAGTATTTAAATATCACAATTACATTGCTCATGGCTCGTCTTGTGTTAGAAAACCTAAGAAAACGAAACGAGGGATCGATCCCGTCGAAATCGACAGCTGATCCGCAGTATTCAAATACGATTCGTTAGAGTGACATTTTTACAAGAGAAAAAAAAAATAAAAAAAAAAAAGATCCCGGACCGATCCCGTGACAATTCGCGTGTTACTCGTTATCACACAGTCTGCGTTATCACTGTACAAAACGCGTCGAGTCTACTTCTAATTGATGAAGTCTTGAGCAATCTTCGTCGAGAAGACACGTCGAGTCTTCCGCGAGATGGGCTCTCGCCCCAGGCGGGGACGGTTCAAACGTACAAGTTCTCCCAGTCTTCGACCTGCCGAGGACTGAGCTCGATCCTAATGCCTGTCAAATTGCTCAGAAGCTCGTGCACTCTGCTCGGCAACGGATTCGATTGGAGATCGACGAATTCCAAGGCGGGTGCTTGTCTGAGTTTCTCGACGTTGACGTCTGCAGGAACAAAAAAAACGCGTGCGACGCGAATGTAGATTGCGCATTTCTCAAATAACAGCATTCTATACAAAATGTGTGTTCTAGAATTGCCAAAAGACACTGACCAATGATAAAATTGTTGTTGGCGAGGAGCCGTTTGAGCTGCGGTATCTGACAGGCGACAAGTGGCAGAGCGATGAAGGTGTTGTGCGAGATGTCGAGTCTCTCCAGAGCTTGCAACTCGGCCAGTTCCTCAGGTAGCTTGCTCATTTGATTGTGGCTTAGATTCAGCTCTGCGAACATACGAAAAAAAAATAAAAATAAATAAAATCTCAATCTTTTCTCGAAGCTTTCAGTTTGAGAGAATTGAAAGAGGTGAATTAAAGAATTGGAATCTGCGCGTGTGTTTCTTATATCGCTTACCGGTGATTAACGAGAATTTCACGGCAAATTTCGGCGGGATCTTCGTGATCACATTCCCGGAGAGATCGCATCTTTTCAACTCCGTATGTCGCATTAAATGATAGACCGCGTCTGGAATCTGCATGAGCTGGCATTCCGACAGATCTGAAAACATCGCAAAGCAGAACACATTTATTCACTTTCTCGAAAGAAACGATAGAAAACTACATCATATATCGTACTTTTTATAATTAAAACGACATTTAATTAAAAATATGTGTTTAATATTAATTATCACACTGCGCACTATTATGTTTTTCTCCGAGCACGCGAACTCTTGAATTTAAAAAAATGTACTTCGTCATGTGAAAAAAAACAAAAAACTCTGGGAGAACGTAGATCTATGCGCATCATAACTGCTGAAAGTGCGCTCGTCATCGCCGTATAGTGTTTCACGCTTTCTCCAGCGCGGTTTTCAGCGCGGAAGACCACAAGACGCCGGGACTCGAGCGACGGGAATCGAGAACGTTACGGAACAAAACGTGTGCCTGTATCCCGCGTTATATGCACATTTATCGATCATCGCGATCGTTTATATTGTAACGGTGGAGCGCACAGTTCCGGCAAGATAATGAATAACAGAATTAGGTAAGGTCTCAATAATTATGTTACACTTGCTGACAATCTCTTTATTTATGTACAAAGCCAAAAAGAAATCCGAAGATTCTTATAAGTCGATTAATTTACTCATTGTTTCCGTTCATTATGTGTGTAACACCACTCATTATGCAATTTAATTTATTACACAACTTGTTACTACATCACGCAATTTGATTTTTATATTAATGTATCGAAACGTGCGCGCGAGCGCGCAAACGGAAAACGTTATTCTGAGCTGAATGTTGAAACCACAAGAGGTATAATCAGATGCGAAAAAGACGAAGTAACGTGTTCACAATTTTTACATTCACGTTCACGTAAATAGTTTTGTATTATTGAACAGCCGAATTTCTTCAAATTAGATAACGCATCTTCTTCGTAATTCCCGCTGCGGGAACGCGCACCAATGCGAAGCGAGTTGCGAAAACACGTGGAAAAAAACTCTTTGCACATTTGTGATAGGTATATAAAAAATGTCTCTCTCTCTCTCTCTCTCTCGTCGCGAGTTAATTAAACGTTCTTGCGTTAAATAACACCCGCGGATGTGCGGACGAACGATCGCTGTCTTAGAATTCTGCGATTATTACCGAGGTTCTCGTTCTCCTGTGCCTCCTCGCAACGCAGAATCACTCTCGTCACGGCGTTCGCCATCTTGGTCGCAGCTGTACTGAATCACCGAGGCAACTTGCGCTTATGACACATTTATTTCAGTGCGTCTCCTCTCTTCAAAATAAATCTCATCACCTGGCCGCGATTCTCGCGCCTCGTTCTCGAGAAATCAGGAAGTCGTGGGAAACGCGTGGAAATTGAGAAAACGCGCCAACTTTCCGCGGCAGTCAATGATTGCGCTATAATCGCGTCGGGTTGCACGATATTACCTTTTGCGCTGTGATTTGAAACAATTAAAATTTCCAACATTGCGGTTTACGATTCTTGGTGATAGTTTTTTCTTTTTTTTTTTTTAATTAATTTTAAACAAATGTTATTTTGTTTTTTTTTTAATGCACGTCGTAGAAGAGTGTATATTAATTTTTTTTTAGAGAAAGTTTTTAATTAGAGCCAATATTTTGCAAATCTGAATTTTTACTATGATAAAATTCAGTATTATTTTAAATAAATGAGTCATGTTCTGAATCATTTATGATCGTGAGCAATGTTATTGTATCTTTATTAAGAGATACAGCTGGAACTGTGTGCGATTATATCTATTTTTTCTTTTTTTTTATCAAAATCTGAATCTTCAAGATAAGAGCGCGCGCAAAGTAAACTTTCTCTAAAAAAAAGACAAACTTTTATCAATAAATTTACTTATATATCCGCTAACACACAACGTCTTATATTTTTGTTAAAAACAATGTCTTATATTTCTTTACATTGAGTTTTTATTTCAAGACGATTCTTTTCGAAATGCGACTCGAGGTTTTCGAATTTAACATTGAGATAATCTTATATAATTTGGATAAAAAGAACTTAAGCAAGGGTGAGAAAGTGCTCAAGCGCGCGGGGGATTGTGCAATTACTAATGAAAGTTACTTTTCACCGTTGCTCCTGCGAACATCACCGCGGGCGCGCTAGTTAGCGATGCGTGCGAACGGTTTTTTTTTACGCGAAACGCTAAAGAAGGCCCGACAGCAAGCTGCCATTTACGGTTTGCGCGACCCTATACGGAAACTTCCCGCATTGTAGACGCGCTTGTGTGTTTCGCGTTCCTGGGAAAGATCCTGCGCGTTTGTCTTTTGTTTTTTGTTTTTTTTTTTTTTTATTTATACGAAATCTTTGCGTCGCGCGCGCGTGTCCTTGGTAGCCGACACGTTTATAACAAACAACTGGCCACATTGTATCGACATTATCGTGTTGTTTTTTTGACAAAGAGACATTTGAATAAAAATATTAGAATTTTTTATAATTAATTACTTTTAATTACTATAACAACATCTATATAGACCGATAGCACAAACCGTGACTCTCGAACTTGGACCGGAATCAAAATTGGAACTGAAAACGAGGAGATGAAAGAAACGATCGAAGAGATCGATCGCTTAGCGTTACACAGGACATTTTTATCGTTTTATTTGTGCCGCAAGCGCGCATCGGTTTTCTTCTGTGATATGCCAGATCGATAAAAAAAAAAAAAAGGGTTCGTAAGGAGGAACAGTTCAACTCGCTCCTGACGGTATTCGGAACGCTTAGATCGGCATTGCCAAGGCTTCGCTTTACTATTCCGAGACCGACCTTTGCGTGTGTATCTGTGCACCGGGTGTCTCGAAGATAACACACGCGGAGATCGATCTCTGTGGTTACTTTTGATGCTCGCGCGACGCAAGAGAAAAAGAGACAAAGACCGGATACGAACGCGTTGTGTAATGCGATGTTTATCCAGTCAATTATCTATGCCGGAGTTGCGCGGAGCGAGCATTTCACTTTTATCCAAACTGACGCTCGAGAAACGCCAACCGTTTGTTTATCTTTTCTTGCTCGACGCGCCCATCGTTAGAAATTTCGTGTTACCACCAATTACGTTAATTATGTGGCTTGCCTCTCTCTTTAGATTCATTCAGATTAAACATCGTTAAATGTTGCAATTTACGGGACAGAATGTAGATAAACATTTTCTATGGCGTGCAAGCGTTTTTTTTTTTTTAACGATGCGGTTCGCACTTTCTTCGGAAATATCCAATAGCTTTTTTCGAGATTTTTTTATATTTTGAAAATTATATATTATATTCATGTATGGAAAAGAGACAGAATAAATAATATCAATATGCACACATATAGAAAAATGTGAATTTGCACAACAATGAAGTAAGAAAGCCGTTCATCAACCGCGGTAAGGTAAACTTAGTCATCGATATCAGATGAAAGAGATAAGAAATAAAAGAGATATCAAATGAAAGAGATAGATTAGCAAAACAGAATATCCTAAAATGCGTTGTTGCGATTTACATTTGTCATTTTGGCGCAAATCTCCGATAATTATTCATCTAGTTTTACTTATTTTTTGTTCTTACAAAAATTTGTATTTTATATATTTTTATATACGATCAAACTTAAAAGAGACACGTCTTGCAATTGTAGAACATCTCTCGTACGTCCTTTTACGTTCTTCAAACTGGACTCACCTAGATTGCAGTTATCTTGGGCTTCCTCGCATCGCGAAACCACTCTGATGATCGCTCGTCCAGCTAATTGCACGCAGACTGCCATCGCGACGTTTCTCTCACCTTGCTCCTGCGAGACTTGTTGCACATCTTCGGTTTGAGGTGGCCTCATAATGCTCAGAGATTTCTCCTTTTATTGATCGAATATAAAATTTATCGCAAAAAAATATCGCGCGAATTAAATTCGCCGAGCTCTCGTCGTGTTGTAAATTATCAACAACACAGTCTCTTAGCACATTTGCCGAGGAATAATTTATTCTCGTGGTATTTTTTTTTTTTTTTTTTTTTTTAGCAATGTTTCCTCGGACCTTTACTAATCTCTCTTTTCTTCGCTAAGAAAGCATATTACAAGATTCCAATTGGACTAGTCATTATTTTCTTTTTACGTGAAAGTTTATACACTCGACGTTAGCTCGCCGTTGTGTTAATCACCGTCAGATATCTCTGAGAGAGTCGGAGTTTATATCCGCGTATATATCAGCAATGTCGTTGCTGAAAAAGTTCGTCGGGATGAAAGATCGAAAATGTGCAAAAAGTATGTGGTGATTTATTTACAAAATTGTCAACATTTAGTGAGACACGTTGTATTTCGTCGCACTTGTGCGATTTCTCTCGTGAGGTTGAATCCACGCGATTACCAAAGCGAGCGAACTTATCGGGGACGTAAATCCACCTGTTTGCACGACTTGCAGGACTTGCAGGACTTCGCAGGTCCTCGTCGGTAATTCGACCCAAGTCTGAGATCCGGCACGATGAATGAGAGACGTTCGTGAGTACGAAACGACTTGACTCAACCTAGCCGACACTAGATCCGCACGAGTTCACGCGGTGCTATTTAAGCCCTCGCCACTTCCTCCCACCGCCGGGAAAGCGTCTCGATCAGCTGACTACTTTGTGTGTATCTCCCTCTCTTTGTTTGAAAACAAACGCGAGAGCAGGCGCACGCGACGTGCGAGCGAGCTGTCAAATTCGGAATTTCCGTGTAACGAAGCGAATCGCGTTAAGGTACCGTCAAGGTTTCTCTATTGTCTCCGATGAGATTCCGCAGGATCTCTCTCAAGCGTCTTTGTTTCGGCATCGGAAAAAACTTATCGTTTATTGTTTAATTTCAACTTTGCAGAGTCTATATAATACTAACTTTTATTATCTTTGTTATCTTTGTTTGTTTATATATTTAAATTTATATTTAATATTTATATTTAAATCAGTCAACGAATTGCATTGAGTTTGATTATTATTATAAAAATCCAAATGGGGCGCAGATTATTTTATAATTATTATCGAGAGACTTAATAAGTGACACGTTACTTATACTGTATAAAATGTATAAGAAAAGACGTCCGAAAAGAAAATAGATCGGAATGTTGACCGTGAGTCAGCATTTAATGCCACAGATGCATCTGGTTTCGCGCGTCTCGAAAATCGTTTTCTCAAAACTGACATATGCAAAAAATGAAGGTCGATAATACTGGTAAATTGCGTTGCACCGGCAAACTGCCCACTGCGTCATTTCGCGAATTTCATTATCTCTGCTTTCCGGAACATATTGTAGCACATTTTATCGACGTTTTTTTTTTTTTTAATTAATATTAATTGTCGTAACGAAGAAGTAGGATATAAATACTCAGAAACTTGATATTTTTTTTTTTGTAGCAAACTTTTTGGCGTGTAATTAAAAAATATTTTTACATAAATTAATTGTAGCAAAGTTTTTCACCTTCGCGTGCGCGTTTATTTTCCACGCGCTACTTTCTATAACAAATCATTATCTATTTTGCAAAACTCGCAAAATTGTTTTCGCAGAAATATCAAAACGCATTCATAAATAAACGGATGTATTGCTTTTATCACGTGTTATTTAGTGTACTAGGAACTTACAAGTTTGCAACAATATTTGGAAGATCGTAACAGACGTGCCGTCATTATATTTTGCTGTTTCGAGCTGCGCAGAAAATGTCTGGAAGAAGTTGCGAAATTGCCAAATGTGAGGCCGCGTCTCACACGGAATAAAACAAATCGGGGGAACGCACTTAAATCTCGGTCCAAGATCGCGAGAAATCGACTGTATTTAAAGTATCTTTTGCAAATCTCTGTGTTTTCTTGTCGTTGCGTTTTTATTGTGAGAAGTACAGTTACTTATAAGATTCATACTCATATGTTTGCTACCGATGTTTCTTAACTGTAACAAAAGTTTTTAAGAGTTCTGCATTCCTTTGAAATTACAATTTAAGAAAAAATCAGAAAGATAAAAATATTTCCACAAAACAAATCTTGCCAATATATGCGCAACTTCCACAGAAGCACCTTTCTTTTTCTGAGGAATTGGAGGACTTTGCTCTCCATTCATCGCGAAACTCGGCGCTCTCAACAGTGATAAAATGTTTATATGATTCCGCGGTAGACTTGGCCAGTGGCCAGAAGATACTGCGCGTGCATCTGCGCGTGCCGACGAAAATAGACAGTCACGTACCGAAATCCCCCATGACTTCTCTTTCGTCGTTTTCGTTTCCTCGTACAACACGCAATGGTAAAGATCGAGAGCAGGGATGGGATCGGAGGGACGAGTGCGAAAGATCGTAGTCTCTCGATATATAATCAACTGAGAGAAATTTGAAAAGTTTTAAAATGTTGAGAAGTTTTTAAAAAGTTTCGCAAAACGTGAATGTGATTTGCGACGTAATTAACAACAAGAAAAATGAATGTTATGCATTAAAAAAAAAATTTTTTTGCTTTCTACAGCTAAGAAAATATTAATCAAAAATTGCTAATGTCTTTCTGTCTCTCGTTTTTTATTTTCTAGCGTGTTTTATACCTCTTTGCCGTTTACTTTTGTGTGTGTGTGTGTGTGTGTCAGATGTTTAGTATCCACGAATATCTTGCGCGCTCAAATAAAGCGTTCCTTTCCCTCTTTATTTTCTCAGTATATATAAAAAACACTTCTTCGCAGTTTCTGCGTTTTGCTGACGAACTTCCGCCACTCCGCGTCCTCTTTCTTTCCTCAGTCGCGTCGGGAGGACACCTTGGCTCGCACCCTCGCCAACAACCAGCGAACGTTGGCCCTGCGGAACCGCCGTGACGCTGACGTCCGTCCGTCCGTCCGTCCGTTCTTTATACGACATGCGCGCCCGCATGTTCTCCCTACTACGTAGATTTCCATGTTTACCAGAAATCGTTCACGTGAGCGAAGAGACGACTTCACAAACACGAGAGCGCGTGCACTTATACGCGCGATGTTATTGCAGTTCCTTTTTACGCGTATTTTTTTTTTTTTTTTTTTTAAGCTGGAAAATTTACAGCTTTGTGTTGAAAAATGAAGTTTTAATTCTCCTTTTTTTCTTTCTTTCTTATTTTTTCAAATAGAAGAAATAGTCTAATCAGAAAACAAAAAGAATTGAAACGGATGAGATGAATGAAACTTGATCGCACAAAAACATTTTAATTTATCTTGGTTTTTCAAGAACGCGCGCACGACGCGCGAGAACGCGTCATATTCGCGTCGTTTATGAAGCGCGCGCTCGCGCGACCTCGATTTTCGCAAATGTCTATTTTTCATCGCGGAATTTCCCCGACGCGAGCAGAACGCGACGACGTAGACCGTCCTATGTCGGTTGACTTTTATTGCGACTTTTGTGTATCTCTTTGACACACGCTCGCAGACGTTTTTCGCAACACACGTGCGTTTTTACTCGCGCGAATGGAATAAAAACGTGAACGACACACGCCAAAGCTCCGCGAAATCATCTCTCGAGAACAAAAAACGCAGTTTTTGCTAAGTGTTCGCTAGATGTGTGACAAAACACTCGGTGTGTGCGCGCACACTGAACTTCCGGTCATTATATATTTCGTAGTTCATTCCGAGATGTGGAACCTCCGAACGGTGTAGGAGATATGATCGCGCGATTGAACAAAACATTATTTATATTCACCTTTGTATATTTTGCTTTATGTATGTATATATATATATATACAATATATATATATATATAACAACAATAATACACATTAGCTTGCGCAATCGAAGGATGTACAATCTCCATAATCGCGGTCACACAAAAATGCTTATGGATGGATTTCTCTAATACAAAGCTATCTCGTACGTACAGTAAATGCACAAGTGAACAATTAAGAAATCAGTCAAAATTCGCATAAATTTTAATAATATATCTTCGCTGGTCGTTCGATATCGTCGATTTTTTTTATTTTTTTTTTTTTTAGGCCAAAGCGATAAATTATTTGATTATATTTGTAACAGTCAATCAAATCTGAAATTTCCCCGTGCGTTTAGCGTTACACGTGGCTATCCGATTGTCGGCAATAGACTTAGATACATATACACTTTACGTAAAATATAAGAGATCGGAATCGGACGGCCACACAACGCTAAAAAAACGTCAACTTTTCGTTTTCCAATCTCTTCTCAAATATGCTAAACACATATCACATTTACTTTTCAGTTTTTACTTTTTACACTGTGCGAACGTAATTTAATATTTGTATTGTGTATGTAAGAAGGTAGAGTTTTGTTCCAGAAAGTTTCATGGATATGTTCTGAATTACGGTTTACGTCATTTGGCACCATCGTGTGATTTTTAAATAAGACACTGTGAAATGTCAAGTCATGGCAACTCTCTTGTTCTCTCGCACACTCTCTCTCTCTCTCTTTTTCTTGGTATATATCTTCGACATATATCACATTCGCGAATCTATAATATATATCGCGCGCGCATAAAATTATTATTAGACGTAAAATATACCGATTAAGTATTTGGAAAATTGCACTGTGTTTTTTGTTGTTTTTAGTGAAAAGCTGTATAATATAGATAACGCACATCTTTTCGCAAACAAAACATCCTCTGTTTTGAGTATACACACGTAACTTCTATATGTATATATGTATTGAATACACTTTGCAATACTTAAACTAATCTACTAATTACTAGTTTCAACGAGGTTTGGTGTTCTCTCTTGATGAATGATGTTTAATCGTGACAATTTTGCGGAGTATTATTATTATTCGGTTACGTACATGTGTGTGGATCGGGAAACACGCGCGCAATTCGACAAAAATTGCTAGAAGAACTTACGTACGCGAAATTGTGAATGTTTATATTTGCGCGTATTATATAGATGTACACAAAAACTTTTGATATATAAATTTTGATACGATCAACCCTGTAAAATGCGAAAGCTATACATACAGAAAGTGTGGGATTGCACATTAAAGAGTCTACAAGTCAAACGACGTATATCGAAAATATTGTAATATGAAATATTATCGTAAAATCTTCAGAGAAAAATTTATCGCTATTTCCACACTTGTAAGATTGAAAAATTCTCACGAACGAACATATGAATCTCGATAATTATATTTTTGTTATCTCTATCTCTTATCAACACCATGTGCGAATAGGGTTTAAAATTCGATCAATTGACTAATGCGCTTTGGAACAAGCTATGGCGCGTTTAAATTCATCTTATTCTCTCACACGCGTTTCAACGTTATATATTCAACGTTTATATTCAACGTAAAATTTTTTGGAAAATGTATCGTTACTTTTCAATACGTTCTATACGTCTATATTAATATAATGCCGTGTATATAAGATCTAAAATGTACAATAATAACGAAGAAAAGTAATAACTACGTTTTAACTATACATATGTAACTATAAATATAGTTTCAATATTGGCGTGAATTGAGTGTTCATCAATACTGGTAAATACTTGATCCCTATTTTTTTCTGTGTGCATAATAATAATATAAATATCTAAGTGCAATGTTTCTCATACGTATATATACATATACAGCTTGACAATAATATCGGTATTAAAAACGGCATCAACATCATAAAATCGATATAACATTACGTTAACGTTACGTATAATCGTGTTCGTTATGACAAAAATTGCGTAAGAGAATCATCCAATTATCAAATATCGCTACATTTTCCACGTTCGCTGTTTTTCATTATTATTCATTGTTTTATCAAGTATAAGAACGTGTACTTATTAAGATTCCTTGTTGGTTTCTGGTCGATCCACCGCTTCCTGGGCGTGTTGTAGGCCGGCACAGTAATGTAAAAGCAACACACTAAGCGCTTGCACTCGCAGATCGCTCTGCGCGATCAGTTTCATGCTGTCCGCGTCTCCGTTGTGTGACAGGTCTAGTCTTGAGGTAGTTTCGGCGTCCAATGCGTTCTTCAATTTGCTCATCTGCGAGAAATGCACACCAATCATTTCGGATATTAATTTGTTATTAAAATACAGTGTGTTTTGTTTAAATAAACTTTACAAATTATTAAGTACGGACTGTTCAAAATTAAGAACTTTTTTTCGCGTACCATAGAGTTGATTTTTTCAACGCGCTCCTGCGGTTCCAAGTTCTTGTACAAGAACTTGCCGGTGTCTCTGGCCCTTGACATAAGACCGTCATCCAAATCGCCGGCCAATAATGGAGCTGCAACACTTGGCTCAGCACCCTCCAAGAGGTCAGGATTTATTCCCAGACCTCCGGCCAATGAACTCTAAACGTTTCAACAATTCGATCAAATTGGTTAATGCAACGCGTTTTTTGTGAGCGGCATCCTCGCGATCGATGTTACGCCGATTCGAAAAGTGTAACATGATCAACCGCTCGAAACCGATTATGATGTGTGAGTCGCAATGATCTTCCTATATCTATAATGATGACCGTGCGCAAGCTTGGCTCCAGCGTTAAAGTGCAATTGCAATGCAATCAGTGCCGTGATCAGCGCTCATTGTGTCCATGAAAATTGTTGTCAGTGTGATAGAACTTGTAGCAATTTGGGGAAACAAATAAACAGAGATACGTATAACAATTTTTAAATGATAGAAAAACTCTCTCTCTTTCTCTCTCTCTTATAATTCACTAGTAGATAATTTTAAAGAAAAGAACTAACCGAAATTGCCTCAAATTTTATCGTGTCGCATTCGCTAATCGCTCTGTTTTACATTCTTAAGTGTGAATTAACGAGTACCTTCGATGACGAATGTAAGGCATGATGATTGATGAAGGAATGATTGAAGCAATAAAACAGTTCAAGCATGGGAACTGCAAGATATCGAATATCTTCCAAAGAGCATATCCTTTCCTTTCGTTCTGTTTTAAAAAGATGTGATGAACACAAAAATGAAGCGGAGAAGGTCTGGTACATCTTAATTAACAAGAAAGAATTGTGATGACCGTAACACAAACAATATCGCATATGTATTAATCTATCAACAACAATTTCCATGCGGTGCGCAGTCGAAGCAGTGTTTTTTTTTTTATTCCTCCCTTCTCCGCTCCGAACGAACAAATGCGTGTTATTATTCTACCTTGCGGGATGCACAGGGACTTGGGGGGAGACTTCGAGATGCCAGGCCGATACCGGTAGCCGGTGGGGCCAAGCAACTGGTACTTCCAGCTTTCTTCAGGCCCAACAGAGTGTTAGCTATACTAGCCTTCATGGCCATCATACTTGCGCCCTGATTAATCGACCAACGGATTTCAAATGGATTAATATTCTTTCTTTTTCATTAACACATTATCCATATAATAATCGCGCTATTTTAATATGTACAGTAAAGTGTGTATTTTACAGATATAAAGCATAGAATCCGAACATGCATGAAGACTCTAACAGTCTGCGATCATCTTATGCATGTAGACTATTCTATGATACAGCACATACGCGAATTCTATACTTTATATGATAATAGTAACATCGATGTCGTACGAAAAAAGGAAATTTAATCTTATCCATTTGCACGTCTATGTGTCATATTTTTCATTCGGCATATCTAACAAGAATGAAGACAAGGTCAAGGTGCAAAGCTTACAAAGAACCTTCACCTCCCCGAAGTGCGTATGTTCAATTTGTTTTATTGCCAACAACAAGATGTGTGTCACGCTTAACAATTTCTACTTCCTATGTACAAAATACCAAGATAAATACGAGTTTCTTGAAATTGGTACAATCCCTCAACCACCATGACATGCCAAGCGCTTCTGCATTTTATATCGATATGTCGTAATGATAAAATTACTTTTTAGTCTTTTTGCACATATAATCACTATCCAAAATAATGTGTTATTGGGGACAAAATTATATTCGATAAATGATTATTTAAATATAATTCGACAAATAAAAGAGACAACAAATAAATAGAATATAAAAAAATAGAATATAATCGGATAGATATGTGTGTGTGTGTGTGTGTGTGTATACGAAATTAGGTTTATTTTATAATATAGCGGTTTTCTCTTACTATGAAAAAATATCTGTAAATATATTACACCACTTATTTATACATATCGTGTATAAAAATGTGGACATTATGTAAACTAACAGCATTTTGACTTATATAGTACAAATAACATAATTTGTTTTAAATAATAAGTCTACCATTGAATACTTGTAAAAATATAGTTGAGATTACGTTACGTATATATGAAGCGATATACGTATGGCATATTTACTTAAATGTATAAACTGTAAAGAAATATAGCAGAATAAATTAATCATATACATGTACAAAATAACAATGATTGAATGTTTTTATCACAGGATTCATGACTAGAAAGTGAAAAGTTTTATATCGTTCTTTCCTAATAAAGTCAATATTAAAAAAAGATGTTTAAAATGAACTATAAAAACTTAAGTATATAAATATACGATACTAATAAAAAAAACTACTCCTTAAAAAAAAAAAGAGTATTTTGTATAAACATTTTATATAAATGTTCTTCCTTGGTCTTTGCTGTTTCGTATGCGAACACCGTACGTCGCAACGAGAAATGATTACACTCGCGATAAGAAAACAGTTTGTTTCCCTAGGATTTTACGTCTTGAGTACCTGTACGTTATCTTCGCATCCAGTCAGAGAGATCTCCGGGCTGGAGATATCTCCAACGATAGTGTTCGACTCGATCTCGTCAGCTTCCAGAGCCAGAGTTGCTAGACTCTCCGCGCCGCAAGTGCCTGACGCCTGACAGCGTACCTCGCACTTCTTGTGGCACACCATACCACAATCCCGACACTGCACTGCGTCCTTTAGCCAAATCTACATGAAAAGCAACGTACAATTCGAGTAAGTAATCTTAAGTAGAATAAGAAGGAAAACAATCTGGTATTAAAAAAAAACTTTTTCTTAACAAAAACAATTTTTATAAAAATTTTTATAATTAATAGAAGATTATAAAATCTTTATGAAAAACTATTTTGCTTGCTTCGTGAAAAGACGATTAACGCTTTACCTTTTTCGTACAAAAATCGCAGTGCGTCGCTCTGTGGAAGTGCGTCCTGATAAAATCGTGCAACTTTCTATCGGTGACCTCTTCACTTAGAATCGGCTGAATTTTGGCAGTTTCCACGTTCTCCTTCTTTCCGGAATCAGTGATTGTGTGATTGCTTGGCTGACAGGATTCCCACACGTACGACAGCAGGATGTCACCGTAACAGAGTGTCGGATCAAATCCTGAATAGCCCTGCAGTCTTACGTAGGACGTCGCTAAAGCAGCTTTAAGAGAAATAATTGTCTCTCTCTTAGTAATTCTTTATCAAGAAATAAATAATTCAATAGACGCAAAAAAAATTAAAGAATTTTTCTTTATAACTAAATTTCACGATAAGAAGGCTTCAGAAAAACTATCATTGTATTTATATATTAAAACAAGATGTAAAACCACCCACCACTTTCTGGCGGTAATAAAGCATGACATTTTAAATAATGCCCGGTCGTGGAAGTGCAACATTGCGCCAGGATCAATTTCACAGGCGCGTTTATGTAGCCTAACAATTTCGGGGACATCTCGCTTCCCTTGACACGGCTCCACACACCAATGTTTAAGTATTGCAACTCAGAGTCGACCCGAAAACTTTTGGTTTCCTTGAAGGTAATTAGAGAGGCATACGGCTTCTCTTTCGTGTTGTAATAGAGATCGGTGATGTTGATCACGTTGTCATCCGGAAGATAAAACTGAACATTGCTGGACGATGCGGACGATGTGGAGATCGTCGAAATACGTCGAGACGGCGTGGTGTCGGGCGTATAAGCGATGTCTTCAATATGAACGCTGCTTTTTCTTCTTTTGAACAGTTTTCCAGTGTCCGGCCGAGTATCCGCAGGGTCAATATCGGTGTCTCGTAAATCAGAGAATTTGATTTGCGTCTCAAATTTTATCTTCCCGGCATCATCTGCGGTCGGACTTTCTACTTTGCCTACAGAGTCACTTTTCGACGCTTTCCTCTCAACGAAGGACGTCTTCTCGTTGTCCGTTTTTTGTCCTTTCTCGCTCGAGTCCGCCTTTGAGTATCGTCTCTCCACTCTGATGATAAAACGCCGCTGTACGGCCGACTTGACGAGTTTTGCTACCTGATTCATGCTTGATACTTTCTTGCCATCCACCGCTACCAGAATATCGCCTTTCTTCATCTCGGCGATCGCCGCCGGGCTGCCGGATACAATGGTCTCCACCAGCACGCACATCTGGCCGATCTCCGACACAACTTCCTGCTTGAATACCACGCCCAGTTGCTGAGAGCCTGTCTTGCTGATGATCAAGTCTAGCACCATGTACGGAACACCGCTGTACTGCGTCAAGTACACCCACGGCGTGGAATCCACGCTCATAGTGCAGTATATTTCTACTTGCGACATGCTGTCTTCGCTGCTGAGAGCTATAGGCGCGAGATTGAGTCTACTGATCTCCAGAAGTTCTACTTCCAAGTAGCCTGGGGTTAATTGTGTACTGGCGACCTATATAAAAAATATCCCGATTATATAAGCGTATATAGTATGTTTATCAGTTAAAAAACTAATTATTCTTAAAAATAAAACGCTCCCTCATATAGCAATCTTACTTCTGAAAGATCCACTGCCTCATCATTTAATCTTCGGAAGAACGGTTTGTAACGCATTTTGTAACGAGGTAAAGTATGCTTCCGTTTCACTGCTTTTCTAATCTGACTGATGATAATTGATATAATCTGCGGCTGTAACTGACGACCTTGGAACTGAGACTGTACTTCTAGTTCTAAGATCGGATCTGAATAGAAGCTCAACGACCAGTGTGTGTATGGTACGCGAGTAAATTGTAGCCTGGCTTTACCACTCACACGTTTCACTATGAAATTTGATAATGAATACATGTTATAATACAAATTTCCTATTCTTCTTATACAAAAAAACAATTGTGTGCTAATGTACCTTGCAACGCCATATAGGCTGTTTTACCGAGCAACATTTTAACATCTATAGACAATTGAAAGTTTCCTGAGTAATGTAGATCTAAGGCCAAGTCTAAAGACTCTAGTAATCCCGTGTCAGCATCGATTTTTGAATCGGCGACTTCCAAGCCTTTTATCGTCGGGAATTGCGTGCCGAGATCCAAGTCTCTCAACTGCAAGAAATAGGTGCGCGCGCGCGCGCAAAAGATTATAAACACATATTTTTAAACATGAATTTCAATGTTCCAAATAGAAAATCTTACTTTTACACTGTCCAACAGCTTGGCGGTCGTCGATTGTGTCAATAATTCCTTGAATTCATTGTTCAACTTCCTATAAAGCCACAATCGCACTCGTTCGGCATTTCGTAGTTCGTTGAAGAGGAACTGCAGCGTAAGATTTATCGCTAAGTTTTCATTGCCTTGTGACATAGCTTGGCGGGATATACTGTTATTGCAGTTTGTACGTTCCTCTTGCAACTGCTCCACGAGCTCTTTAGGTAACTGTGCCTTGCCATGCTGTAGCTGCCTCTGTGGTGAAGCAACCTGAGGCCCTGATTCCAGGTATCTCTTGAATAAGTAAAACTGCAATGCCAGGGTACATATTACACCACAGATGAAAGTAAATACTACCACCAGAGCCAATTGCAAAATGTCCATATTAGATTCACCGCCCTTGAGTATATGTAGCCTGATATGGCTTCTGCCTCTGCTATTATAAAATGTATAGCACTTCTTTAAATACAGGCTACACAGAAATCATTACATAAGTATCTTTGTAGCGTGAGAAAAAGTTCTCAACAATCATACTAAGGATGAAGTTGTTGGAAAGTTTCTCCTTCACAGATATTAGCAGTGAAACATTCTGGAATTGTTATATATTTTGATATATATGCTTATGTGGCACTAGGAAGTCTCAGATATTTATCCTAGAGCCCTAACTGTCAAAACTTCAATCTGTCCTCTATCAGCATCATCACACATTTCAGGATATGAGGCTGTAAGAAAAATTACAAGTATTGTCAAAATATTACAACAAAAAAAGAAAATTGAATAATTATTAGGTCAATATGAAACTTTTGACAAATATATATATATATATGTTAGTTTCAGGCTTAATTACTTAATATTAAAATTTAATATTAAAATTATAGTTTTATTAAACTTCTAGATAGTAAATAAATATATATAATATTCAGAAAGAAAGAAAAAACATTAAATTTATTACAAAAGTAAAAATAAATTATTTCCTCTATTATTTAGAATTTTTTATTAGACTTGAAAAAACCTTTTGTTGCATTAATTATATATAAATACAATAGTTATTTTTAAATATTTTTAAATTATAATTTATAAAAAAAAATATTGTTATAAATACAGAAAGAAATTATAATGCAATTAGCTTTTGTTGTTGCTACACTATAAGAGAAAAAAAAACGAATAAAAAAAGAAGATACTTGCTTAGTTTCGAGTAATTTATCTCTCTATCTCTATTGTGTATGTTGCACCCCGTGTATTCTTGTACTGCTACCTAAATTTACATTAAGTAGGAACTTTCGATATGGTCAAAAAAAATCTCTCCTCGGGCCCGGCGCATTGTGTTGGGCGTGAGTCAACTCCGCGTTTCTACAACTCGCTGGCTATTCGGAACACTTTCACCCGTCATCCGTCGATCAGCTGAACGACTCAGCAACAGCAAGTGAACGGCACTGTCAGCGACGGTCTGACGATGGTGGTGGGGTGGTAGCACGAGAAGAGAATCTTATCGAACCGAATTACTGTCGTTGACTCAAGTGAGTAATTTGAGTCAAACGGAGTTTTGCTGCGTCAAACACGACTCTTGTCAAAAAAAGAAGAAATAGAAGAAAACATAATTCGTAGGAAAAAAGGTTGGTCACGACGACTTAAAGATCTCTGATTAACTTAATTAATTGGCCGACTATTCTATTGGAGTTGACTAATCACGTTAGTTGTTTAGGCGAATTGGCTGTCTCATTGGCTACAGACACTGTTCGAAGATGAACTTAAATCAGACTATGGATTAAAAAAATTGAGATTTAATTGATCTTTAGCCAATTAAAACAAAAGAAATTAATTATTAAGTTTAACTGTACTTTGCTCTGAGTAGTCGAATTTCAACCTAACTCAATCCTAATCTGTGGTCTGATAAGGGTCTTTACGCAAAAAAAAAAAAAGATGTCATGGAATCGCAACCTAAATACTGTGCTTGCGATTTGTGACTAATTGTAGAACGACTTTTACGTCCGTGCGTCTGCGGACCATTGTGGATCCGGCTTAATGGTAATAAAGTAGTATACTAGCGCTGACTAGCGCGCGGGATGCTTCACCATCGGTTCGGTCTGTCAATTTCGAAAATGTGGGAGACGCGTTGCGATTCCATTATTTCGTTGAAGTGACCCGAACTAGTTGCAGAAGATACACGGAATCATGCCCTCGGGAATTAGTAAAGAAGAATGTAGAAAGAGCTATCGGCGCCTCGGTAAGGTTATGCGGTCCAACATGATCGAATCGCTTTGTTGGTGAAGGAGTACATTATCCGCAGCTTCTCACAGTGGCGATCTGGATAAATTTTTTTTATATAAAAATATTTTTTGACACAAAAACGCGAGTCACGTCTCGTGCGTTTTTTTCGCAAAGTAACGATCGAACAATCTAGAAATGACTCGAGATTTGTGTGTACTTCTCGCGAAGTAAGAGAATCAAGTTTATCAGGAATTCGAGCATGTGTATTTAATAACGGATATGGCTTGTTGGTATGGAAGCGCCAAAGTTTCGTTTCTTGTATTCTGAACTCGACGGTTTTTGTGTCACGTTAATGTCACTTTTTTAATCTTCATATTGGATAGAATTTTAGGGCAGCTTCTTTTGCCAGACACGAATGAATGTAACTGTAAAATATAAGTCTGAAGATTTGCATCCTTCTGGCATACTTAGAGCCTCAAAATATAGCTCTTACCAGCTCTTACCTCATGTTAATATTAGACAATGACCTTTGTATTGCATAGATAAAGAGTTGAATTAAGTAGCTTGTTTAGAAGTAAAAATATCTAAGATTATTGTTAAGTTTATACATATAAATATTTATATATTTGTGAAGAATAAAAATATGCACCTATACTTTTAATATCTGAGACATGTGTAATAAATAGTTGGTTCTACTATGGTTCAAGCTAACAAATTTTAATTGAACACATTGTTAAATATATAAATATATATATATATATTTTTTATATGAAGCATTGATTCTTTATGTTGTAATTAATGTGAGTTTTGTATTTTTTATATGATTTTTCTGACAAAATTTGTGTTTTTTCTATGTACTGCAGAATTAGAAGCTTATGGAAGTATGATCTCTGTTCTACGTGCCCAAGGACCTTTAACAGATGATAAACAGAAGTTGTTGCAACAGCTGGCTAAGCTGTTACATATTTCTGATGAAAGACATCGCTGTGAGATAAGAAGAGTTGCAAATGATCAAAATCTTGCAGCAATTGCAGAACAGTATGTATTCTGCATGATGAAAACTAATAACTTATAAGACATAAGAGTGTTATGAGAAAAAAATACCAAAAATAATTTCTATATAAAATGCAGTATGTTATATTGCTTGAGATAAATAAAAATAGTAAAAAGTGATTTAATTTATTTAAATAAATGTAAAATTCTTGTAATGCAGCGTTCATGGGGCAAATACTGGTATTGATTGGTTGATAGAAAGTCGCCGAACTATACCTCTTTTGTCAAGATTAAAGGCACGGACAGCTTTTACAACTTTAAACAATAGCTTGTCTCTTGCAATCTCGGCTTCAACAAGCAACATTAGGCCTAATGACTGTGTTATTCCTGAAAAGTCTGAAGACTCGACAAGTTTATGTAAATAATTATTGTGACATTTTTGTTATATAATTTAATTTGATGTTATATAATTATATTTTGCTTTTATACAATCTGTATCTTACAGCTGCTGAAACTGAATCTCAACCAGAAGCAAAAATAGAAGAAGACTTATCTATTGATAAGAAATTGTACAACCATAAAAATATTGAAAATACACAAGTTGTACAAGAAGTATGTATATATAACAATGTGATAAAAATTCACACAACTGTAATTTTTTTCTTTAGTAAATATTTGTATCAAATATTTTTGTATGTATATTTTTATGTTTTTATAATATTTTTTATATATTTCTCCTAGGATTCCAGTTTGGGTAAAAATAAGACAATAGATGATAAAGTTGTTGAAGAGCCTAATGTTGAATTGAAACTTTCTAAAAAACGTAAATCTCCTTCCCCATTGCCATCAGTACCACCGAATAAGGTTATTGTGCTATCTGACTCATCAAGTCACACCTCTCGATCATTAGAAAATAGGCAAGAATCACAGCTACTTCATCAAAATATTACATTTCCAATTACTCCTGATGAGATCTCAGGTTAGTATCTTTTCTTTTCAATAATATAAATATTAATTGTAGATATTAAGTACCTTATGACAATAAGGTACTCTTTAAATTATAAGTCTTCTGCTTATTTTTAATTAATTTCAATGAATAATGCAGATTTTAAAGAAAGCACGAAAGTATCAGGACACTTGAATAAATGCGTCACAGTTACGCCAAAAAAACATGTAGTTACAATAAAAACCTCTACGAACAACACCAATAAGTCTAAGATGGTAGTCAGTACTATACAGAATAAAAATACAAAAGTGGTATCATCAAGCGGTGTGTTGAATGTTTCGCTTAATAAAGCGCAAACGGAAAATGAAAACACACAAAGCACTCAAAACATAAGTATGCTTTTTTTGCATTATTAACTTTAAAATTGTATGAAATGTTTGTAAAATTAAGTAAATGTGAAAATACATTTTTAGATTCCTCGCATTTGTTAAAACATGCAGTAGCTGGTACAATAGTCTCGAGCGGTCCCGGACCGCCTCAACTGAAACAAGCTTCTGCAATGTTAACATATAAAAAACTGCCATCCGAACAAATTTCTTACAGTCATCAATCTGCTGCCAAACCGGTAACTAACTACGTAACTATTGATTTTGCTCATTTAAATTGCGTATGTGAAATAATATTGCGATATAATTACACACACAAACACAAAGAGGTTATAAAACTAAAATATTATATTATTTTATAGAATGTCACGATAAATTCTAAAAAACTTGTAAACATGCCTCAGTATTCTAACACCAAATTAAGTGCTAACGTGATTGTCATTCAAAAAGATGCGAAAGGTGTAACTTTATCACACGCAGGCAAGGTATTCTAGCAATTAAACTTCTGAGCAACACATGAGTAAAGAAAAACCAATGAAAGATGATTAGTCTGATGATTATTGCGTTGATAAAAACTTAATAATTTTCACAGGAAGTATTAGGAAAAGTAATAATGGGAAGGAAGAATCTGTGTATTACGAGTCAGCATAATACAAATTCAGTTAATGTTCAATCAAATCATATACCTATAAATAATGGAGATCGAACAAAGACTGTGTTGCCGATGACTACAAACTCATCACAAAAAACGGAATCCATCAAAACGTATATACAGGTGACTTGTATCATTTTTGTCTCACTACGACGCTCTTGATTAGTTTTCCCTTATACATTTCTGCAATCTAAGAAAATAATTATGTCACTAATTATGGTGTATTGTGTGTTTACACACAGAAAGAAGATGTTTCAGATAAGGATGAAGTTGATTCGCAATCTTTCAACTCATTAAATTTTAATTCATCTACGACTGTGGCGCAAAGCATAAACTCTTGTTTGCCAAAAAGGGACGCGATAATAATCGATTGGAAATCATCTCTAAAAACAGATCCCGCGATTGCTTTCGCAGTGGAAGAACAGCACAAGTAAGTTTGAAAAATATAACAATTAATGCACTCAAATGTGCATATATGAATCTTAGAAAAGTTCCAATAACTTATTAACATGTATCATTTCTTTGTAGAAAGAATAAAGATGTCAACGCGAGCACGAATTCTAAAATAGTAAATTTACTAAATACTTCATTAGAAAACAAGGAAATACTCGTGGAAGCGAAACATCTGTCTGGTACAGAAGGTGCGTTGAACAATAAGTTACATAAAATGTGGTATATGTTCTAGTTTAATTTTAACCTAAGTTGAAAGAATGTTGTTAAAAAAGCAATTTTTTGTACATAAATAGTATATATTTAAATTGATTTAAAATTCAAAGCTTTTAATTCTAAATCAGATGTTAAAAAAACTTTTTTAAAAAATATCTGTTCTGGTCATTTTTAATTATAACATCTGAAGCGAGAAATCGTGTAAATTTTTGCACTTTATATCTAGATAAACTAGTGTTTTCGGAATTCAATAGAATTTCGTAAATAAAAAAAAAAAATACTGTTTTGTGTAGATAATGCCGAAGATAGCAATCGAGAAGAAAATCTTGAGGAAATTTTATGTAGCGCGACGTTAAAATCAGCAGATATGAGTCTGGGGAATTCTCAGTACGACGATAGTTGCGTTTTAGAAGAATCATCGAGATCGATAGTGGAGCATAACGACTCGTAACAATTAAGTAAGTTTTAGCGTCATACGTCATCACAAGACAGACTGCTAAGCGTTTTTCAGAAAGAACTGATATTTTATATATATGAAAAATAAATGTACAGTAATCTTTATATATATTCGGTTCGGCAAGTAAAAAAGGGTGATTCTATTGTTTTACTCAAATCGTTATAGCTGCGTTCTTAATTTGTAATTACTTATGTTACAGATATATTATGTGTTACAAATATCCTTGCGCAGACAAAAATATATTCTAAAGTACATAGCTGCGTAACGATACACGCGTTCATAATAATGAAATTGTTATAAATTAGAGAATAATAGACCAGTTGGGGCCTTATTCTGAGAATAAAGAGATCAAATGTGTATCTTAAAACAAAGTAAAAATACAAAAAGTGAGCAAAAATTCACTAGAATATCAACAAAAAAAAAAAAAAAAAAAAAAAAAAAAAAAAAAAAAAAATAGAATATCAAAGATAATCTTAGAAAATTTGTTTACTCTTGAAAATTTTTCTTGGTTTATGATACACAGTTCAATTCCGTGTGTATAGTATCTCGCTGGTAAGTTGGCAGCTGAAAAGAATGCGGGTCTTATTGGTCCTACGCCGCCCTACTTCAACACACTTGAAGCCACACGCATTCTCGCTATTGGTTACACAACTACTATACGTCTGCTGAGCGGCTTATCCCTCTTGTCCCTGTGTCGTCTCGGCTACCAACTTACCAGCGGGGAACTGTACACAGGAGTGCACCATATCGTGCAGCTCCAGGGGAAATATTTTCGAGAAATACTTCCCCTGAAACTGTACGATATGGTGCACTCCTCTGTACATGTATTTATACTCATATATACAGAATAAGGCTCCTCCTGAATAATAGTGAAAAAGGTAAATTTTTCTCCCCCTTGTGAGACGATTCAATGTTGTCACTTTGGTCAGTGTACATACGTTTATATATTACATGTATATACAGTTATGAACAAAGTATAAGAAACACTTTTGTTATAAGTTATAGAATAAACTCTAAACTCTCGATTGCATAAACTATTCCAAACACATTGAAAGAAATGTTTCTCTATCGGATGGAACTAAATTTATTTTAACAAAATTTATCAGCATTTGTTTAATGTTTATTCTTCTTGATGTGTTTTCTGAGAAACCTAAAATAATTGATCGCAGTCTGTTCATTTCTTACGTATGCAGCATAATAGTGAGACAATTATTTATAAAACTGTAGTTCTTATATACTTTGTAGATATATTAACTGATATTACTACTGTACATACGTGCCAAATCTGCCGTTTAATTTATATACTTTTATAAAGAAACTCAGCCATGACACGCACGTTGTGCATTTATTCACATTGTCTAACCCCAATTTTTGTGACCTAATTATTCCTTCACCTTTTAATTTTACATATTTTAATTTGATATATATACATATACATATACATATATATACATATATATATATATATATATATATATACATATATATATATA